>NW_026889805.1:2477500-2837500 GCF_033153115.1 Saccostrea echinata | reverse complement strand
TGAAATTACAATATTCCTGAATTTTGAAGAAAATGGACGAATTTGAGCATCTTCAGTTAATAATTGAGATGCATCATCCATGCAAGTTAAGTCACCATAAGGCTTCTAGGGTTGGGCAGTAATACCTATATTCTCGTGTATAGCTGTACGTTGACAAAAATTATCCTATTGCAATGAAAGAAGAAGTGAGCAAGCTCACATACCCCACCCTCCCCCAAAACTCCACAATGCAACACATAATGAATGGCACAGTGCATTTTAAATACACAGTATAATTTAAAAAGGGGCATTACTTGCAAAAAATCATCACACCAAAACTTCTTGCATTTAAGGACATTCAAATCTTTGTATGTTACAAATTTAATTGGGCTGAAGTTTCTAGATAAATAATGGAATCAAAATTTCTTGGTAATATACAAATCTATAAATACCTACAAAGTTTCAGGAAATTCAGTACAGGAGTTATGCTAACAAACTGTTATTTAAATTCCTCAGTGATTTCGATTTGTTAATGAGTGTAAGTCTGTGTCCAACACATGACAATTTACACATTTATATAATTGATGGAAACAAAATTATGATGTAGTCATATGAATTTGTTTATATACTGTACTTATGAAATTATTTAGGCAAAGCACCAATTTGAGGGGTGGGGGTGGGGGGTGAGAACTATCCAAGATTGTGTGTGTGTGTGTTAAATCAATAATATTTTGATCTCAAAATCAATAGGGGTCTTTTAAGGTCATAAAATATTTCACATAAAATTTCATTACAAAAGCTGATTCCAAGGGATTTCCTTATTACCTGGCTGGAAAGTTTCTTCAATAATAGGCAAAACTCTTATGGCAAAAATAATGGAATCGGAATTTCCTGGTAATAAGCATATCTACACACTGTGTACTAAATATCTGCAAAGTTTAATCAAATTCTGTGCAGCGGTATAAGAGGAGTTGCACTAACAAACTGTTCATTTCTATATTCAAGATATGGCCAAAAATCTAAGTTGAAAAGTGCCAAAATTCCCAGAAAAATAAAGGAATCGAAATTTCCTGGTTAATATGCACATCTACATTCTGTGTACTAAATATCTACAAAGTTTGACGAAATTCTGTGCAGCGGTTTATGAGGAGTTGTGCTGACAAAAAAAAAAAACAAAAAACCAGGACTGACAGACTGACTGACTGACTGACTGACTGACGGACGGGTCAAAAACATTATACCTCATGCAACTTGTTGCGTGGGGTGTAAATTTTTTTTTTACTTTAAGTTTTTATGACCCTTCATGTACGAGTTATATTTTTTATGTATAAAGTTTTGTAAGTTATAGTCATCATACTGCAAAAAATTTAGGATGATTTATTGTTGCATTTTCTTTGTTCAGGTAAATAACAACTGACATTGAAATTAAATTTGTATATACTTTTTCATTATAGCAGATAATTAACACAGATGAATTGACAATTTGTCTGAAATTGTGAGTGAATAATTCTAAGCAATCAGATTGGCTGAAATTTTTTCATGACCATAATACATACAAGGGTCATTACCTTGTATACCGTGAATGGCATATAATTCACATATACTGGTAAACCTCGGAAAGACTTACATGTATCTAACTTACAAATGCATTACAAATGCATGTATGAACCATATTTATAGATTTATTAAGTTTGAATGAGGTGTCATTGGTGTACCCTTGGGGTCCTTTGAATCCTAAAAAAAAATGTTTTGTGTATTGAAATAAACAATAAACAGATAATGATGTAATTAAAAAATGCACATAAACCATATTTACATTTATGAAAGCTGAATTGGATGTCAGTTATAATGGCTCATTATTGGGGTACTTAAGGGTATTCTTCAGATACCTAGGGTTTCCTTGGTATCCTTTTTTGTGTATTAAAATATGCAATAAACAGTTACTATGTTATTTACAAAAGCATAAAACCATTTTTAGATTTATAAAGGTCCAACTGGGTGTCCTTGGGGTATTTTGGGATATTCTTCGGGTTACCCTGGGATGTCCTTGTGGTAACTTAAGGCTATCCTTTGGTTCTTTAAGCGAGTATCCTTTTGATTTGTGTATTGAAGTATATACAATAAACAGTTACTGTGTCATTTACAAGTGCAAATATAAACCATATTTACATGTACATTTATTAATGTTGAATTGGGTGTCCTAGGGTACACTGGGATTTTCTTGTGGTACCTTAAGAGTATTATTTGGTTTTATGTGATGCCCTTTGGTTTTGTGTATTGAAATACACAAATCATAGTTAAAACATGATTATTCATTTACACCATATAAAATATTAAAGTTCTTCAAAACTAAACATGCATAATTGAGCTTAATTGTTTAATTAATTAATATTACCTATAAATTTTTAACTTGGGTAACTCCTCTATATTTAAGACAATTAATTTAAAAGTGTTAATTTGTCTTTCAAAAACATTTTTTTTTTCTAATTTACAAGTGCATATAAACCATATTTAGAATAATTAAAGTTGTATATGGTGTCCCTGGGGTACCTTGTGGTATCCCTGAGGTTCCTTGTAATTCCTTGTGGTATCCTTGTGGTTCCTTGTGGTACCTTGTGGTTCCTTGTGGTAAAAAGACATACCCACATGTATACAATAGTTTGTACATTATGGTGTGTAACTTAAGAATATAAGGACTAAAAATTTGATAAATTTATAATTTCATAAAACACCTCCTTTTTACCCCCCCCCCCCCCCCCCCCCATCGGAAAAATTTCTGGATTTTCCCTGATACATGTGAAAGTGTAAATTGAAAGGAAAAAATAAGAGAGGAAACAAATTAAGCTTTAAATACAAACCAATGGCTACTTTGAAGTTAATGTAAAAAGCACTCTTGATATTCCTCTTTCCAGCTGACACTTGATTTGAATGGCCACATTATTTCCGCAGAGAATGCTGAATACACTGCCTTAGCCTACTCCATATTTTGCTTCACCTGTAGTATTTAATATTTCTTTTAGTATTTATGATATCTGTTTATAATCAGGGCCCTTTTGAGCATTCAACAAATACATACATAATTTATTACATGTGCATAATTATTACATAAACTTGCATTTATCATGTTTATTTAAAAATCTTTTGAATACAGCACCATTTAAACTGTAATTTATCATCTATGTATATGGTTCATAAGTTAACATGTAAAATACATGTACTTAAATAATATACAATGTTAAGTATTAAACAGATCCAGTACAATCAGTAGGTAGAATTACCTACAGAAGGTTACTGTAACTTTATTTTGCTACTTTGGGTAGCTTTATTTAGCTATTTCAATGCAACTTTTTACAAATTTGCTTTTTTATTTCAAAAAGACAAAAGATCTAGAATTGCAAGTAAATGTCCACTATTATTTATACAAGGGATTAATATTTAAAAAGCGACCCAAAGCAGAGAAAGTTTACACATTTCTGTGTTTGAACGCTTTAAGCAAAATATGTATTTCTATTGTTTTAGTAACTATACACAACCTGGTGTGCGTTTAGGCACAGAAAAGTATGATTACTTCACATTGTGCTAAATAATTACCAATCCGGCCTTTATCATGTTCACCAGAAATGTTTGGTCTTGTTATTTCATTCAAGAAGCAAGAGTCTGGTCATAAAATAAGTTTGACTTTGTAGCTAAATAAAACTACTTTAGTTAGGTAAATAAACCTATGTAGGTAATTCAAGCTACGTAGCTAAATCTAGTGATTGTACCAGACCTGTACAGCTGTACGTTAAACAATTGTTAAACAAACATGCACCATAGTCGTAATATTCACCTGATGTATCTGAAACGGACACTGCAAGCAAAACATTTGTTCTGCAAAAATTTTTACTTCTTCCATCATACCAATTAACATCTGCAGGGTCATGGCCTTTCATCAGTTAATGTCTATATTCAAAACCACATCAGACACCGACACCGGCATTCACGTGGTGCTGCAGTCGACAAGGAGTAGTTTCACCAAAATTATGTTCATGGTCGGTTTCAGTCTCATTTTTCATTTCGATTCTTATTAAGGTGCTTCAATTTCGAGGACCGTCAAGATTAAATATGTATGGAAACTTTGTCTTTTAAACGAGGAAATATTTTCTCGACTGCTTCGTCGGCCATCTTGTAGCATAGACAATAATGTGTAAATGAAGATTATTATTTGGCGGCGTTGCGGAATCCGGAAAAACAGCACGTGCTAATATGCGGATTCTATCTATCACGTGATTGCTATCCGTCTCTACCTTAAATCAAAATTTAATTACACCAATTGCCGTGGATTTCAACTTTTATAGCTGAAAATTAACTGATATTTTCATCAAAAGTTTTAACCTAAAATCAGATTCGTGATAGACTTAAACAATCATGTTGTACCGTTCTTTACCCAATATCAGAAAACAAACATTAGGTCAAATTCTTGTTTATTTACAAAAATAATAAGTCCTATTAAAGCATTATTTCCATAACATTGCCTTATGGCAGTGGGTATATCGAAATTGTTGTAAAAATGTGTGGACAATATTCTCTTTTACCAAGTACACTGGTATATGTCCTTCATGTTATAAATCCTGAATTGGTTCTTTTATAGTAGAATGACTGACACAGTAGATGGTTCTTATTTATTTTATGCATACATGAGACAGGGATAATAAACTCGCTCTGTTCATCAAAATTTCTAAAAAATTAAATGATACACATTTTGTTCAAGAAAGAATCAAGTAGAACATTGGTAATTCAGATTTACCATAAAAAATAAATTACAAAAAATGAACAACTTTATATAAATTTAAATAAATTTTTAATACACTGATTTTCATTTTTCTTTTTCATGAGAATAACACAAAAAGAAAAATAACTTTGAATGACTCACTTTTCAATAAATTCATTTATATTATAATTTTATCGAAAGTAACATTTGATAGCGCACCAAAGCTATCTAAACTTTCACATCATCTTGCATACCATAATTAAAAGCTTGATTACAACCATAAGGTCTAATTTTAACACATACACTGTAGTAAACACACAGTCAGGACATTGAATTAAAGTCAATGCATCTTTTCTTACACTTAATGAAATATCAGGATAAATAAAATCACACGGTCTGAATAAATTCCCTTCTCAGTAATTAATTAAAAATCATGAGTCTGAACTCAAGATGTGCTAAATCAAAGTCCTATCTCTGAGTTCAATTCACACTCATCGGACCAAATCATTAGAACGACAGCGTTTTCCTTCGATTTACTTCAAATCCAAAGTCACCACTTCATTAAGTTCAGTCCTTATGGCTCCTCCTCGGTTTTACTATAAAATTATTGGGTTTTCAGAGTTCATCTTCATATTTTTTCCCCCAAAATCTTAAGGACATATGATACAAACAAAAAATGGATGCCTAGATTGACATATATTTTTGGACCTATTCTAATTGTAAATGATGCAAATATTAAATTTAAAACATAAAGAAATTGTAAACTTTCTCTACTTTTTGCCGTCACCCTTATAAATCCGAACATTTTTTTTATCACTTTGTTGGACATTACTGTGAAAAACTTGAATGAAAAATTAAAATCTATGCGGTTAGAATTATTCATTTTGCTTTTAAAACATATATAAACATGGTAAAGTTATGTTAATGACTTTTGAAAAAAAAAGTTTGTTTGTACTTGAATGCCTAGGCCCGAGATGATCCAAAAATAGATCTGTCCTGAATGTCCCGTAGTTTTTATTATGTTCAAGTGTTTGAGTTTATTGAATTCATCTAAGTTTTGGCCCCAAAACCATAAACTGAGAAAAGACTAAAGTCGAAATTTCAAATCAATATAACTTTTAAAATAATAATCATAAGGAAACAAAATGTTCATCATATATTTAAATTAGAATATTACACAAACTTGCAAATTTTTATGTACAAAAAACTCAAGATAGTCAAAATCAAAATTTTGACCTAAGTCTATTCTCAGTTTATGGTTTTGAGGCTTGAGCTCATATAATGCTCAAAATCATAAATATTCAAGCTACAATTCATACATGTCTTAGTTCCAGTAATTTCTCATACATTGACATATCAAAACAATCAAAATTGCACTCGGTATAACATTTATACGAGTAACGAATAGACCAGGAACCCAGACCAATGGAAATTGCTGAAAATGTATATTTAGCAGTCTTTCCTGCGATTCTCTTTACACGGTTGACGAAAGGTTCCTCAATGATTACTTGAGTGGATGCGGACACAGTCCCCGTATTTTCGGATCCTACCGATTTATCATCGAACACTGGTTTCGTGTAAACACTGGTATCTGATCGCGATTTCCTTGCCTCTGATTCGCTACTCCGAGAGGACGTCACAAACTCAATGACGTCATTGGAGCCAGACGCAATTGCTTCATCCTCACTCAAGGCTGAATCATCACTTTCCTCTACAAATACCATTGTGTTTTCAATTTCTGGTCTCTCATAAAATGAAAGCCTTTTCAGCCGAGAGAACATCCCACTCCGAGCGGAAGGACGTGAGGAGACTACTTCCCGGGGACCTTTAACTTTCGACCTCTTAGTCTTGTTCTGACCAGAAACACCCCATCTGTCATCATCATTGGACGTTGAAGCTACCTGATTATTTGTTTCATCGCTTGTGCTGCTTTCATGTTGACCACGAGGTAATAATCGTCCTTCTGGCGAAAATTTGACCCCAACATCTCCTATTGCGAGCGATAACTTAGGACCGCCTATATTTATATTCTGACCTCTTGTTTTTGGAAGACTATAGTATTCATAAGATGGTGAAGTATCACTCTCGTAGTCTTGTGCGTCGTACTTTTTCCTCGATTTCAAACTGTGTTTCTCCCTTTTAAGACGTGGTGAAAGAGTTGAACTGGATTCTGTAACTTCTATATTATTTTCAGAGTCGGAAACCTTTGCATCAGAAGACGACACTTCACTTTCGTCTATATATTTTGTACTTTTCAGTCTATGTATTCTTTTCTGTTTACAGGGAGACAACTTTGGTTCACTGAATTCAGTATTGTCCCCTGTGTTTTCGACATCTGTAACAGAAAAGGAAACTTCTGCATGACGTCGAAGTGGTTTTACAAAAGTCCCGGTATCTTCCGAATCTGATTCTTTGAAACGCTTGAAGTCCCGCTGATCTGAATACGATTGAGACTCTGAGGAGGTTTCCGGTGATCGACTGTCTTCATCTTCTTCCAATCTCCCGTCATATGGTAAACGTCTCTCCTCATTAAGCCTAGGTCTACATGATCTTCTCATGCTTCTCATTAAATGTAATATTCGTGAATTTCCAGCCGGCATCGGGCTACCACTGTCTTCCGAATCGTTTGAAACACTGTGGAATTCATTATACTTCGATTCAATGTGGAGAGCCTCCGAGGAGTCATCGTTCGTGTCGGTTGTCCCGTTGTTGATATTCATATTTGTCATGTCCTTGGCTTTCTGTAGCAGCCCCTGGAAGACTTGTCCTCCAAGCTGCTTGACGTGCCCCCCTAACTGGTCACCTAGCTCTCCCACTTTACCTTGTAATGCTTTGACCATCTGATCTTTGACGTCATCAACCCCTCCGGACGCCCCCTTTTCTCCCTTTCCAGACGATTTTCCTTCCTTTGCTTTTGCTTCACTTATGACAACTTCTTTCTTCTCAGACAATTGTCCATCTTTTATTGTGCCTCCAGATTGATTAACTTGTTCATTTCCACTCTGAGTTTTTCTCTCTCCACTGGGCCCCGTCTTTTCTGACTTTTCCGACTTTCCACCTGCTACAGACTGCCTCTCGTCAGAGCCATCTTTTTCATCCTTACCGCCTTTGATGGCTCTGTGTTTAGAAACTTTTTTTCCGCTCCTACAAAAAACACAGAAATGATGTAAACTCTAAAGGTATTCATTCATATCTAATATATATACCCTCTTCACACTCAGGCTCGTAGAACGCTTAGAATGTCGTAGAACCTACCACTTTTTCTGAGTATAGTAATTTTTAATTAGATGCTGGTTGCCCCCTCCCCCAAACACTGTAAGATCGAGCACTGGCAAATTCCAGGATTTGCTTTTTGCTTGTGAGGTTATTTTTGGCAGTGCCCCCCTCCTTTTTGAACAGTTTATTAGCTCTTTCTGAGCCAAAGGCTCAAAGAGCTAATGCTATGGCCATTTGTGCGCTGTGCGGTGTGCGTAAACATTTTAGAATGTAGGCCATAACTCAAAAACCCTCTTGGCCAATTACTGTCAAATTTTTCACAGGGTATCCTTGGCCCAAGGGCTCCCGTTTATACTAAAACTAGGGTTGTGACCCTTAAAGAAGGGGAGATAATTAGGTAAATAAAACCAAAAGTACTAGTTGCTAAAAAATCTTCTCAAGAACCACTAAGCAGATTATCACCAAACTGACACAAAAGGATGAGGATATGTTGAAGATTAAAAATTGTTCAAGGCATTACTCTGGGGCAAAGGGCGTGGTCTCAAGGTCACTTCAAAATTGACCAAAATCACATTTAATTAAGATGTTGATATTTTGCTTAAAATAAGGACTAGGACCATCAAATCTTATCAGTTGATGCATCTAAGGACCTCATATCATGTTGACTCAAAAATAGGTCACGAAGACCTACTTTTTAAATTTTGCGGTCATTCTTTTTCAAAATGATTTATATAGAAGAATATTTTGAAATATTTAGGGCCTATGATCATAAAACTTTGTCAGTTGATGCATCTTGGGTCCTCGTAGTACGTCAACTAAAAAGTAGGTCACCTTGACATACTTTTGAATTTTATGGCTATATCTTTTTCAAAACGTTTAAGGTCATCAATTCGAATACTGAGAGGTTTAGAATCATTAAATCTTGTAAGATGATGCATCTTGGGGCCATAAAACATATTTATTAAAAAGTAGGTCATAGTGACCTACTTTTTTGAACTTTGCAGGCATTCGAGTTCAAAGCGTGTTAGAGGTATATTTTGGAAATTTTAAGGCCTATGATCATAAAACTTTGTAAGTTGCTGCATCTTGGGTCCTCAAAAAAGTAAACTGACAACTAGGTCATTGTGACCTACTTTTGAAATTTATGGCTATATTTAAATATTTTGGGTACTATTTAGCTTAGAATCATCAAACTTTGTCAGTTGATGTATCTTAGGTTCTCAAAGTAGGTCGACTTAAAAGCAGGTTACCGTGACCTACTTTTCAATTTATATGGTTATAAATAAATATTTCGGGTACTAATTGGCTTAGAATCATCTAACTTTGTCAGTTGGTGCATCTTTGGTCCTAGGAATAAGTCGACTGAAAAGTAGGTCACCTGACCTACTTTTGAAAATTTATGGCTTTAATTAAATATATTTCAGGTATTAATTGACTTAGAATCATCAAACTTTGTCAGTTGATGCATCTTGGGTCCTCGGAGTACAAGAACTGAAAAGTAGGTCACCGTGACCTACTTTTGAAATTTTATGGCTATTTTAAAATATTTTTGGGTACTATTTTGCTTAGAATCATCAAACTTTGTCAGTTGATGCATCTTGGGTCCTCGGATCTACTGAAAAGTAGGTCACCGTGACCTACTTTTCAATTTATGTGGCTATAATTTAATGTTCGGGTACGAATTGGCTTAGAATCATTAAACTTTTTCAGTTGATGCATCTTGGGTCCTCGAGTAAGTTGACTGAAAAGTAGGTCACCGTGACCTACTTTTTAAATTTTATGGCTTTATTTAAATATATCAGGCACTAATAACCTTAGAATCATCAAACTTTGTCAGTTGATGCATCTTTGGTTCTCGGAGTATGTCGACTTATATGTTGGTCATTCTGACCTACTTTTGGAATTTTATGGCTATATTTAAATATTTTCGGGTACTAATTTGCTTAGAGTCATCAAACTTTGTTGGTTGATGCATCTTGGGTGCTTGGAGTACGTCGACTGAAAAGTAGGTCACTTTGACCTGATCAAATATTTTTCAGGTACTAATTGGCTTAGAATCATCAAATTTGTCAGTTGATGCATCTTGGGTCCTCAAAGTATATCAACTGAAAAGTAAGTCACTGTGACCTACTTTTTAAATTTTATGGTTATATTTATATATTTCGGGTACTAATCGGCTTAGAATCATCAAACTTTGTAAGTTGTTGCATCTTGGGTCCTCGGAGTATGTCAACTGAAAAGCAGCGCTAGGACAATATGACCTACTTTTGAAATTTTATGGCTTTATATAAATATTTCAGGTACTATTTGGCTTAGAATTATCGAACTTATAGTTAGTTGATGCGTCTTGGGTCCTCGGAGAATGACAAGTGATAAGGAGGTTACCATGACCTACTCTCAGGTACTAATTGGCTTAGAATCATCTTGGGTTCTCAGAGTGTTTTATCTAAAATGTAGGTCATGATGACCTACCTTTGGAATTTCAAGGCTTTATCTAAATATACAGGATACTTAGAGGCTTCAAATAGAAGTGATATGTTGTACAATTTATCAGAAGAGCGATTCAAGGCCCTTGGGCCTCTTGTTTTTCGTTTGTTTGTTTGTTTCTTTTTTTTTTTTTTTTTTTTGCTTGTGAGATTATTTTCGGAAGTTGGATCCCCCCTTTTTGAACGGCATTTTTCCCCCAGATTTTTGGGGAGGTTGGCCACCACTTTTGAAACAGTTGTTTCGGATCAGACACTAATACATTCCATTGAGAATATTTTTAATTATTTCTTTTCAATGAAAGCATCTCACGCAGTTTTGGAAGTTTATTCATACATGATCCTCGCTTGTCTAATATACTAGTACCTATATCCAGTACACAGCGATAGATGTCGACCATAGAGGTAATGCGTGTGTGTGTGTGTTTTCGATTTTTTTTTCTTCAGAAATATCCTTCTATGTTATAATTTTTTCTAAAATGAAATATTAATATATACGTCTTTGTTCTAATGGTATAAAGAAGGAATGTTGTGGTGAACTTTTGATATCATCCGTATACATTTACAAATAAAAACAAGCCTACAGAATCACTCGATCTTCACAAATAAGGACAAGCTTAAATAGAATCACTCGATCTTCAGTAGTGAAAACAAAATACAATATTTTGGGAAGGTTCGACGGCACATCAATATACCAAAATCATGAAAATTATACATCCCTGAACCTTAATGTCGAAATTTGGCTTCGGGTTGCTTAAAAAAAGCTTGAATTTCGATAACGAGAAAATGGATCTTTCTTACTATAATCCCAAATGAAGCTGTTTATTACATATATCGTATTTGAAAAGTTTTCCTCGTGTCTTTTTCTGTTTCACGTTATTATGCATGTTTGTTTGTTTATTTTTTTTTTTTGTGAACCTTCCTCAGAAAAAAAAATGAATGAATGAATAAATGAATGGATGAATGTATAAATGCTTATTTGTTAAAAAGGACCTACCTTGATAACTCAGCTTCCATGAAATTGAAAAGGTCTCTGAGGGACTCGGATATAAGTGTGATGTCCTTAATAAAGATAATCTCCCCTTGAATAAGACCAATCTGTCGCTCATTTTCCACCAAAACTTGTGTGGCTCTGTGTAGTTTCTTCACTTTAGATCGGGTCTGAAGAAAAAAAAAACTTTTGATAAAAGAAATTCTCAGTCTACCTAGCATTGAATGACTTGAAAGAAAAACAACTAGCTGTTGATGAAATGCCACTGGATTATTTTAATGTACCCTTACACGGATCATGTTACGGTTATTTATGCTTAACAATTTCAGAGTTGTCCTTCCTTGCATTCACTTATATTTGTCAACTCTTGAATTAAAAAAAAAAATAAGACGTAAATTTGACAATAAAGTAAACTGTCAACAAGCCCGGTCTTTAATCAATGCTGTATAATATATAATCCAAAAATACAACGAACCGGTCGATTCTCCAGCGATTCTATCAAGCCCAGAACGTTCTCTTCTCGTTTCTTTTTTCTTGCCATTTTTTCCGATATTTTCTTTTCCAAAAAGTTGTTTGTTAGAATTCCGAGCTGTGACTCTAATTCTTTGCATCTATTTGTAAAACCTAAGAGGAAATATTAACATATAAACAAGCAGCTATAGTCTAAATATAAACATATACACATATATTATTTGTACAAATGCTAAACAGTTTTATAAATATCTCCCCTCAACAGAGGGTTAGTGCGCGTGAAGCGGCGATTGTAACGTCACAAACGACGATTTTGACCAGAACATGCAGGGAAAAAAACTCTCACGAACCTATCGGAAAATTATTGTTCAAACACACCAATGAAAAATGATGTCCAGCATACAAGAAAAGGAAAACACGAAAGTTATGTGTCAGCTTGGCATTTCAGACTCCTCTGCGACAGAAGTTCGTTGATGAAAATTCTGTCGTTATGTAATGGAGGTTTCTATGTTTATTTTAATTCAATACCGGACTTAATGACGACTTTTTCGATGGCTAACATGGTTTGAAATTCACCAGAAAAATATTAAAATTGACTTCACATCAGACGAAATTAGTATTTTTCTAGTGAATATCAAACAATATTAAGCGTATAAACAGTTCATAATTGCATATTATTCATAAAAATATATATTCATCAAGGGAAATTAGATATTTAAAAAAAATGGACTGATATCAACCCCCAAACATGAAAGATATCATTTTGATTAAAAAAATTAATGAAAAGAATTTAAATATATACCGGTATGAATGCGGTTATTTAAAAAAATCATTCTTTAAAAAGAAATTGAAAAAGTTAAACCTCTCCAAATATCCACATCATTTAAATCAAACACAAGGGATCCTGACATGGTGAAGAGAATGACGTCAATAATAGAATGGAGCAGTCCAATGATGGTCTTCACGTGCAGCAACTGATGAGATTCTGTTACCGTGTGGCTCACCTCCAAACTCTGCTTAATCTGATCCCTAACACCGACTTCATCGTCGTCTTTCCTCGAGTGCCTCCTTCTCTCTTTTCTTGTGAAACCCCTATCTGTAAATCTCTCCCTTTTTGTAAACTTCCGTTCATCTGCTTGATCTTTTTTCGTAGACTTCCTGTTGTCTGATCCTTCCTCTTTTGTAAACTTTCTCTTCTCAGACGGTTCTGTTCCTTTAAATTTCTTTGTCTCTATTGGTTTGAACGTTTCGTCTGACAGTCCAGAGTCTTCAAAAGTCAAGTCAGATTGTATTGCCTTTTTAATATGTTTTAAAACCAAGTCGTTAAAAGCCTGAATTCCCCGACAGAACACGCTAAATTCAACGTCTTTATGGTGTAATTGGTTTCTCGTTAACTTAATCCATTGAGAATTCAGTTGTTTTAAGAATTCTTCTTCGCTCTGTTTTTCGAATTTCCTTAGTAAATTTCCACTATGTTTGTGATATTGATGACAAAAATTGCACGGCTGCTGAGAAAAATTATCAGGCGAACAAGAAAAATTGACAGAAAAATCCTTGTCCAGTTGTGTGTCTCTGATTGGCCATCCTGAATTACTGAAATCCCCAGATGAAGCCTGTAAAATTTGTCGTTGTTGTAGATTATCAACTGACGAAAGATTCATTTCTTTGTCACGGGCGAATGTCTTGACAACTGTATTATAAACGAATATTTAGCGTCAAAATCATTGAAGTAGATGACGTCATAATGAGTTTTTCTTCATCTGAAATGAAATGATCCTCTCTTATAATTATATTTATATTTACTCATAGCTATTTTTACTTATAGTAGACTTTGCATATATATATATATATATATATATATATATATATATATATATATATATATATATATATATATATATATATATATATAATTAATATATATATATATATATATATATATATATATATATATATATATATATATATAATGTCCCAATTTCATGTATTTTCATTGCAATTATAACCCAATCGAACCAAAAAAAAAAAAAAAAAACTTATTACAGTTCATCAGAGAATATTTTGATATGGTACTTTATATAGGCGATAGATCTGAGAAGAGTATAATGGCAATTCTTTTCTTTAACATACTACAGTGAAGCGCATTGAAGAGGTAAAATTTTCCGTTTGAATGAAATGTTTTTCTCCTGGTTATGACTGTACCTATGTCCTCCTGTTTTGCATCTCCTTAGCAGTTCTTCATTGGCGACCTATTCGGAGGGTTTTACGAAGACATGTCGTGTGGAATGAGCATACGTACCGTAGCAGGTAAGATCTCGACATATCAAGATCTAAATGAAGACACACTCCCCTCTTACATACTGATGATAGTATGCCTTCTCGGGCAAGCTCGGAAAAAACACCTCGACGTTGTTTTTACGCTTGCCGAAAAGGCCCGAGAAATGACGATTGTGTACGGAGTGTATTTGTTTTGTAAATCTAAAACTATAGTATTATCGGTGGCATACCTTAAAATACAGAATGCAAATGAAAGAGAGAGAAAAATACAATATTTCTATAAATGTAATGTACATGTATGTAAATATGTTTAAATATGAAACATACTACATGTATCTTTATCTATATTTAGTACTTTTGGATCGCTTCGTGGTATATATTGTTGAACTGCACTTTGCACTAGGATACACGGCAGCAATTACCACACAAAAAGTGTTACGCTTACTCACATATACATGTACAAAATATGTTTCGAATGTATTTATTTCAAACATTATGTCTGTGCTTGTTTCTGAGTGTATCAATCATATCTGTTGTTTGTGATGCCTAAAAATGTCCTGAATCCTACAATGTGCACACACAGGTCAGTGCTACCACATTAACAGTTTTGGCTTGATGACGAACGCTGAATGCTATATTCTCAACCTGTTAAACCGATCCCGATCGGGTTCTAGTTGAAATCTCTGACAGACAGACAAAGAGATTTGAAGAGTTCACCTACTATAGCTCAGAAGTTAAAGTCAAATATTAAAGACAGATTTAAGGACAAGACAGGACAATACATTATTTTCCCAATCTTTATTGTTTTGTTTCTTTTCTTTCATAATTCATAGGTATCCGCTCGGTGTGGATTTCCTAAATATTTTTATTTAATTATAAAATACAATCTATCATTAAGTCTTATGCTGACTGATGTTTTTCATACTAATTGTTGGGCAATTATTTACACACTGAATTGCCGACGAATTTTTCCGTTAATTACCGATCATGACAAGGAGCACACGACGGGTGTGACCTGTCGGCTGGGGATGCTCACTCCTTCATGGCACCTGATCCCACCTCTGATGTTTTTGTAGGCCCTTCTTTGCTCTGCTCCCGATCTGTATTGTTTTAATGGACTTTGAGCTTGAATACTGTGCGTTATCTCCATATTTCATTATATCTCCTCCAATTAAAAAAATGCAGATATAGGGGTAAGTTGACACAGTGGATACTTAGTTATTACTCACTTTTCTTGACTCTTGATTGATTGTTGTACTTTTTCTTTTATCTCACATGAGACGTCATCAGATGTCGGTAAAGGGCTTCAACTTTGGGTCTTTATTTGGCACTTAGGGCCCATTGAGCAGTGAGGGATATTTAGCGTGCCAGCGTATGCCGTGTCATGGAACCTCGGCCTTTTTAGGCCTCATCCAATGCCCAAATGTCAAAAGTTGTTCCTTTTGGATGTGTTAATAATTTTAAAAAATCCCACATATGTGGCCTGTATTTTATTCTGCAACGGACTTCCTCCGCTTAGTTCAACATAAATCAACGATGACAGAACATAGAGTGGTCTCAGAGTCAGTGCACATATTTCAAATTTGACAATAATTATATAAAATTCTGACTTACCTCTAAACCTGAGGCATCAGACCATCGGGCACACGTTAACAAGATCATTGACCTTAAAATTTCAGTATACTTGTATCCAAACTCAGTTACAAACTAGTTTTAGCACACGAGACAATCGGTGAGAATCCATCCATTACTAGGATATCGGCCATCCAATCATTTTAATTAAAGGTCATTTGTATATTCAGAATTAAACCAAAGTAATTTTTGTTATAAGTAATGTATTTTTATGCTATTTTGAATTTTGGTCTTGGTGATTCTGTTTTTTTGTATTGTATTATTGGCCTGTTTTTAATTTAGTTCATATGATTTCGTTCAAAGTACATGAATATATACATGCATCAATTATTGGCTTATTCAAAATTTTGGTCTTGATAATTTTGTAGAAAGTAATTGCCTTATTGGCTCGATCAGAATTTTGGTTTTGATAATTTTGTTGAAGGAACAGGTAAATGCATTATTGACTTATTCAGAATATCGTTCTTGATAATTTTATTGTAAGTATATGCATTACTGACTTATTTAGAATTTAGGTCATGATGATTTTGTTGTAGGTTTATGTATAATTGGCCAATTTAGAATTTAGGTCATGATGATTTTGTTGTAGGTTTATGTATAATTGGCCAATTTAGAATTTAGGTCATGATGATTTTGTTGTAGGTTTATGTATAATTGGCCTATTTAGAATTTAGGTTCTGATGATTTTGCTGTTAGTATATTTATTATAATATAGCCCATTTAAAAATCAGATCATGAGATGATTTAAGTATATGTGTTATTGACCTATTCAGAATTAAGAATATGATTACTGTAGATTTTCGCGAGTTCTTGATAGTGAAATGACTCGACAAAATCAAACCACGAGAACATGAATTTTCTAATGGACTGATGAGAAAGGCGTTTTACATATTTTTAAGCAATGTGAATATAAAAGCTAGTATTTCTATTTCGCGAGTGGTGGTTCTCGCTAAATTACACAATTAATAAATTGCCCGACCTTTTGAATAAAAACTAAGTTGTTGAAGAATATTATTCATGTTTCAACGTACTTACACATGTATTCTAATAATCCCAAATTTGACTAGAAAATAATACTACAGCCTCAGATGGGTGTTAAACAAGAGGTCCATGAGCCACTTCGCTCACCTGAGCACTTTGGCTAGGGAAAAGCAGTTATAAATCAGTTCAGTATTGAAAAGTTTGAATATATAAGTGGTCCCAGCCTAACCCCCGGAAGGATATGGGGGTGTCCATGATTTGAACAAACTTGAATCTTCATTGACTGAGCTTGCTTCCATATTTCTTCGACTAACCATGGCTTTAGCAGATTTATAGTTTTTTTCTCCTATATGATTGATCGTTTTTTGTGGACCCGCCCTACACCCAGGGGTGATTTGAACAAAATTGAATCTACACTACCTGAGGATACTTTCAAATTAATATGACTATGGCTCTTCTTGAGAAAAAAAAACAACAAATTTTCTTATATGTTTCTTTGTATAACTTTGATCCGGTGTTTAGGCCCCTCCCAACCCCTGGGGATTACGATTGAACAAATCTGAGTCTACATTACCTGTAATGTTTCTATATTTTTATGACTAATCATTGCTTTACTGTTCTTAAGATTTTTCCTTATATATTCCAATGTATAACTTGAACCCTGCTGTGGCCTACCCTACCCCCAGGGGTTATGATTAAAAAAAAAATGAATGTACACTACTTGAGGTTGGCTCTGTATTAATTGACTAATCATGGCTTTGCTGTTCTTGAGAAGATTTTAATTTAAAGATTTTAGGTCATCTGAATTACTCAAACTATCATAATTATTATGAACAAGGATGTCTCTTCCAAAATTGCGAATTTCATGACCCCTGGGTCAAGGATTCTTGTGTTAGGAATGGGCTCTTTTGATTCTTTAATGAAAATGCATTTATTCTCTGAAAATCTTCTTTTCTGCTCTGGGTATTTATCAGATGAACTAAGTACATGATTAAGATGAGCAAGGGTGCTTCTTCCAATATTGTAAATTTCATGGCCCCTGTGTCAGGGGTACTGGTGTTAGGGTGGGACTCTATTTCTGCCCCTGGGTATTAAGCAAACAAATTTAGCATAAAGTTATAATGAGCAAGCGTGCCTCTTTTAAAATTATGAATTTCATGGCCCCTTTCTCAGGGATTCTCGTGTAAGGGTGAGGCTCTATAGATTATTTACTGAAAATGCTTTAATTCTTTGAAAATCCTCTAATCTGCTTCTGGGTATTTAGCAGATGAACTAAGTACATGGTTATGATGAGCAAGGGTTCCTGTTCCAAAATTGTGATATTTATTTCTTAGCCCTGAGTCAGAGGTTTTGGGTGGGACTCTTTTGATAATATAATAGTAAAAATTCATCAATTCTTTGACACGTATGCCTCTTCCAAAATTGTGAGATTCATTTCTTAACCCCTGACTCTGGGATGTAGTGTTAGGGTGGGATTCTACTAAGTGTATAGTGAAAATTCATCAATTCTTTAAAAATCTTCTTTTCTGTTCCTGGACATTTAGCAGATAAACTAGTGCGTTGTTATGGTGAATAAGAGTGCCTCTTATACAAGATTGTGAAATTCGTGGTCCCTGGGTCAGGGATTCTGGTAGTGTGCGGCTATCTGGTTTATATATAGAAAATGCACTAATGCTTTGAAAATTCTTTCTGTTCATGGATATCTATAGGAGGCAATTAGAGTACAAAGTTGTAATGAGCAAGGATATTTTTACCAGATTTGTGAAAATCTTGACCACTTGGTCAAATGTTTGGGTGCTGGCTAGGGCTTTATTGATTTTTACTTGCTATTCACCTATGATACTAAATACATGTAGTAAATAATGGAATTGAAAGCTTATTTAAATAAAAAGAATATTACAAGATTTTTTTGTATAATACAACAAGAGGCCCATGGGCCACAATGCTCACCTGAGCACACTGGCTAGGAAGAAGGGGGATGAACTTTAATTTATAATACCTCAGGATGCTTCCATATCAATATTACTCATCACGGCTTTGTTGTTTGTTGTTCTTAAACAAAGGAATTTTAAAGATTTTTTTTTTGTGTTTTCCTATGAAAAACTCTGATCTCTCATTGTGACCCCACCCTACCCACCCTAAATTTGACAAAATTTGAATCTACACTACTTGAGGATTCTTCTATGATAATATGACTAATGATGGTTTTGCTGTTCTTGAGTTGAAGATTTTTTCAAGTTGATTCCTCTATATTCTTATGCAAAACTATGACCATCATTTGTGACCCCCAACCCCTGGGGTCATAATTTGAACAAAATTGATTCAACAATACCAAAGACTGCTTCTGTATAAATATGACTAATAATGGCTTATTTGTTCTTGAGAAGATTTTAAAGATATTTCCTATGTAACGTGTATGATCTGTTTCTTACAATAAAAGATACCACAGAGTCTGACACATCTGCTTCATATTTGGATATTTTACTAGAAAAAGACGTTAATGGTAATCTAACAGCAAAGCTCTATGATAAACGTGATGACTAACTTTTCAGTCGTCAACTTCCCTTATTTATGCAGCAATATGCCCTTATCACCTGTATATGGGGTTTTATCTCTCAGTTGATTCGATACGCAAGAGCATGCTCTACGTATTAAGATTTTTCTAAAACGAGGTAAGTTATTGACAAACAAGTTGATGAAACAAGAATCTCAACAGTCTCGTTTAATGTCATCATTTCGTAAGTTCTATGATCGA
This sequence comes from Saccostrea echinata, assembly GCF_033153115.1. Classification (NCBI taxonomy): domain Eukaryota; kingdom Metazoa; phylum Mollusca; class Bivalvia; order Ostreida; family Ostreidae; genus Saccostrea; species Saccostrea echinata. The sequence continues at coordinate 2,817,965 of NW_026889805.1, read as the reverse complement.
TACAATGACCTTGTCAGCATATATATATTCGACCCCTATTGTGGCCCCGCCCTACCCCCCGGGGGTTATGATATGAACAAACTTGAATTTAGAATTTAGAGAATTTAGAACGAAGCTTTCACAAGTTTCATCTTTTCTTGCCCATTGTTTCATGAAAAAAAAAAAAAAGGTTTTTAAAAGATGCCAACACATTTTCACGAATTCTTAATTATCTCCCCTTAAAAGAGGGCGCGGCACTTCCTGTAAACAAACTTACACCCCCTTTTCCTAAGAATGCTTTGTGGCAGGTTTGGTTGAAATTGGTCCAGTGATTCTTGAGAAAAAAGTCGAAAATGTGTAATGTTAACAGCTGACAGACGACAGACGGACGCAGAACACTCTTTGATCAGAAAAGCTCACTTGATCCTTTGGCTCAGGTGAGCTAAAAAGTACTTTCATTGTTTTAAATAGTCGGAAAGACTTGTAAATAACAAGTAGATAAAAATGAGACAAAAATATCTTATTTTGGTACATTAAATGTTCTTCAAAAACCAAGAGAGGCCATTCTAAAGGGAATGTGTTGGGTTTACTAATAGTGCTTAAGCACTTTTGCCATCGTTAAGGCCCTTGGGCCTCTTGTTTCCTTTGCCATCAATTTTTCACTAATTCGTAATTATCTTCCCTTGGGAGAAAGCGTGGTCCTTCTTTTAAACAAAGTTAAATTTCCTTTACCCAAGGATACTTTGTGGCAAGATTGGTTGAGATTCGGACAGCTGTTCTTGAGAAGAAGTCTAAAATGGTAAAAGTTTACAGACGGACAGACAGACGAACGCCGGACAGAATGTTATCAGGAAGGCCTTTGGCTCTGTTGAACTTTTCGTTAGGATGGTCAGTTTTGCTGGAGTGAGCTTTGTATTGGTTATTGGTTAAAAATCAAAAGGGGAAAAGACACGTTTTCCTTCTTTACGAAAATTTAGAGGGGAACACAAACCGACACTGCCCCTTTTCTCTGAGCTAGAAAATATTATGGTTGATCAAAACACTAATATATTGCAAACAAGCATTTAATTTATTTAAGTAAAAATAAACATGATACAGTGTTGAAGTTTATTTCAACCAACCACACCCAACAGAGACCCATCTACGCAGGTCTGCGTCTGGTAGTTGAAGAAATCAAGTGAGCCGTCCGCCTCCGGAGCGCAGCTCATTGGACAATACATTCTTCCGGTGAGGTCACATTGGATGTAATGGTGACGATCTCCAGCAATAGCGTGGAACAATCTCCCAGAGTTTATCTTGGAGTGAGAGCAAGGAGGAGAGAAACGAGGACAGGTCGGACAACAGAGAAAGCCATTTACTTCATCACCGCCATAATGACTGGAGACGCCGGGGCGAATGATAGACGGAGAGCTCGGCACAGGTTGTCCAACGGAATCGGGAGTAATGCAGGTTAATATGTTCTGATCCCATACCTCTCCTCCCGGACAACTTAAGGCCCATGCCTTGCCCCAGACGTCGCAGTGGATGAACTTTGTGTTGTCAGAAGGGTAAACAAAGAAGAATTTACCTGCTTGTAAATTTGCAAGCGTGCATGGACTTCCTGAAGAATCGACAGTTGTTTTGTTGCCAGTGACACAGGAAGTTGAGTTACCTACACATTGTTGGCAAGACTGGTAATAAGACTCGTACTGTGGACACTGTACAATATAGAGTTTTCCGGAAAGGTCACACATCAGGTATTTTGTGGAATCTGTTGGATGTGGGAACTGAAGGAGCCCCTTTTCAATATTTTCCGGGGTGCAAGGATTTGGGAAATTCCATTTTTCTAAAATTAAATAGAAAATGTAATCTATGCTGATTCATATAACCAAGGATATTTCTCTCCAAAATGCATCGGTATGAAATCAGAATAAGTAATACCTTTACAATTGTCCGGACATTCAATTTTTATTCCATCGATGTAGCATTTCACGGCTATTGGGAAAAATAAGTTGAAAGATTAAATATAATCAGCTTCATTAGAATCAAGACATACCGATTCAAATTAGTGCGTATGAATTTCTTCCGCTTACTGTGATCTGTGTGGTCTCCATGGTAAGGAGTTATGGTGATGACACAGCCAGCACTGGAGCTGATCTGGTCCTTCAAGGCGTCGACGAGATTGATAAACAACGTCTGATCCCCGGAAGCGTTATGAAACACTGACGTAGGATTACCGGAAGTTACGTAATTGAGAGTCTCATAGTAACTCTGTCCAGGGTAAGGACTGTTGAAGGCCGTGTAAATGTTTCCATTACCACACGTAATATTTGTCTAAAAAGAAAGTCAAGAGATGTTTACACTTTATGTAACACACTTTTGGTTTAAAAATGGAACTAGAAAGGGAGTATTTCTGCTGGGCATGATTTTTAAAAATTTAAATGGACTCTGCATAAGAGTCTCTGGCTAAGTGATTTGAGTGATTTCTTTAAATGAGACAATCTTAATTTTGTCCTTTATTTTAACAAATTTGAATCATTTTTTTTTGTCTAAACCTGGACATAACCGGTAATTTCATTCTTATAATTCTATATAATTCAATATTACAATAAAATACAAGATAATTCTAAATAAGGTCATAATAATCTACTTTTAAGTCTTTACATCTTCTTCCTAAGAGTGATAAAATTTAATTATGATAAAGAAAAATTTTTATTATACGAAAAAGCATAGTAAAAAAGAAAGATTAAACATGCAAGTCAGGTATGTATAAAAAAAATACTTATATCTATATCACCATACCGACTTTAGTACGTACCTCAATTGTGACTCCAGGTCCTGAGGTCAAAACAGCTAGAGGCGGACACTTTTCAATGACACAGCTAAAGGTGCTGTTGATATAAACTGGGGCTAAAAGGGAAAAAAATCTTTATAATTAATTTACTTCCCAAAACAAGAAAAAGGTTCTGTGAAACAAAAAATGAATTCAAAGAAAACTTTACCCCGACATGAACTTTGAATAAGTTCCTCTTTCAGTGCTTTGATTTCGTCATACCCAGACACAGTGAACACATGTGTGCAAGATGGCGTCGTTGCCATGTAATTGAGTTCACTCTGGTCAATTCGACTTCCTACTCCGACAGAAAACATTATAATCCCATTCTTCTTGGCATTGTCGACAGCGTGTTGTGTGTTTAGCATGTCGTTTGATTGTCCATCAGTGATAACAATGACGACTTTTGCAGCATTCGGCCTACTGCTCGTAAATACATTATTAACTGCCGCTTGTAGAGCACCTGCTGTGTTCGTAGATCCAGGTCGAAAAGGCAAATTTTGTATTGCATTCTTTAGGGATGTTTTAGATGTGTATGAAGGTAAGGAAAATTCAATATGAGGGTTATTGGAGTAAGTGATAACTGAGACGCGTGTTTTATCGGAGGCAATATTAAAAGCATCAACAAGGTTTGTCATGAAATATTTTGCTCTTATGAAGTCATCCTGTGATAAGCTGTTTGAACTATCCACTAATAAAACTAATTCAAGAGCTTCGTTTCCATGGCAACCTAAAATTAAAAATGTCACTGGTTAGATATGCACACTTCTAGTCTGTAATAGAGGACTCATATACTCACATTCCTAGTACGTACTAGATGACTCATACGGCGATAAATTAACGTATTGGAGTGTCCAACTTAGACAGTTTTGTTTTTGATCATTTACTTCAATAATTGGGAGGAAAACCCATATTTGTAATCTTGAAATATCTGTGAAATAGTGGAAAAAAGCTTCAAAGTTAAAGTTGTGACTCGCCACAAGGGGATTTAGCTTGATGAAGTCATAGATATAGATGTGCGACTGAGCCTATGAGCATAGAGTACAGAGTACCGGGATACAGAAGTTAATTGTTTCTTGCCATTTGCTTCTTAAAAATCTCACCTTGATCAAGAAGCTGTGCCTGAACAGTGAAATTGTTTCCTCCAAAACTGTGAAAATAATTTTCATATGTGTTTCCTTGTTCTTCTATCCTCCATCCTACTCCACCGTGTAAGATGGTATAAAGAGCAGCAGCAATACCAGAGTACAGCGGTTTTCGTAGATCCTGCCAAGCAACGTTACGCCAGTCGATTCCGAATTTGTTTAAAATGATATTTCTCTGGGCTTGTAGAGATGAAGAAGTTTGTGTTTGCCGAAATTTGTTTTCATCTATCTGCAAAAATGAATGCATGCTAGTGACGGATTAATCCACCAAAGTTCAATGAAGAGACCTAAACAATTGGAATAACTTTATTAAAAGAAATGTAAATTGAACCAGTTCAACAAACCTGCCAGATTCCTCCATGATAGTAGCTTCTGCTATAAGTCTTAGTGTCTGTTCCATCTCTTGACTGTACGTAAGCCAAACGACGGAGAAAACGCTTGTCGTCTGCAAAAAGACAGGATTCTCTGATGCGACTGACCACCGATTCGACTACAGACGATCCAAAGGCCCCCGGTTGTAGGGTTTGGTCGACAGCCAAACACCCAGCAATGGCTACCAAAATGCAGAGAAGCCCGAGCACACCCGACATTTTGCAGCGACTGATCCTGTTATCTACAAGCAGGTATCATCCTGGTCAACCTTTTTATGAGAGACTAAATATGAAGTTGAAATTGTTCTGTTGTCACATTGTATATGAGACACAGATAGTTTTTCGGAATCAATGACAGTAAACACTCAGGTTTATCGCATATCCTGTTGTTTGTTCTTCCTATAATACTAACGCTTATCAGAAAATGATAAAAATATTTAAAGATTTAGTCAGGAAAATATTGTTCCTGGTTCTTGGTAATCGTACATCATCAGATCGTACGCATTACTGCTGAAAAATCGGCTGAAAAATTTATGTCTTCCTACAAATGAAAAATACAGGAAAATAAAATCTTCAAAAACGTTTTCAATTAACATGCACTTAAAGGCTGAAGAGAAAAAAAATGGTCCTCTTCAATAGGTAGCGCTCTCATTCAACAAATTTCCTAAGCATAAATAATACATGCATGTATTTTACCTACATGAAATACATCCTTTCTACTAATCATACTGCGCGAATTTTTCATTTAATCCTTGTATTGAGAAAAAAATAATATTCACTGTGCATTGTCGTTTTTCTGTATTTATTCCTTCAAAATATTTTAATATTTTTTATATAATCAAAGGTAATTAGATAAAAACTCTTTTTACTGATCTACAGACATATCGTTAAACAATATTTTATTCCCCACCCCAAAGTAGTCTTTGAAACATTTAAACACATCATGAATTTCCCTGCTCTGTATTCTTTTGTTTGTGTTGGTATACCGGTATGTATACATGTAATAAACACATTTTACTGCTAAGCCTCAGGACATAGTTACTGTCTTAGAGACTATACACATACTTGTAATGCAGCTGCTGGTCAGTGCTCTTCCTCTGCTTATATTGGAAATGGCTGCTAGAAACGGTTTTGACTAGATAGACCAAACATTGTGTATTTAAGAATATAATAACATTTGATCTCAGGACCTGTTAAACCTTAATTTTGTATTAGTTTGGTCATGTAACATCGAAACAGGAAGATCCCCTATTCCAAACATATTTGAAATCCCTATTATAAGGGAAAAAATATAGTTATTTTACCAAAATAAGATAGATTGCCAAACATAACTAAGTGTATTTCTTGGCAATTGGGGGTCATTTATGTCGGAGGAAGAAGGGAAATCCCCAGGACTATTCTCCTTTTCTGATAACTACTGGTAATGTTCTTAATCAATGGCGCATAATAACTTGTGTCCAGGAAAAGCTTATTAAAAGACTGTTATAGTTTTTATTCTGTCATCTTTCACAGGTTTATCGATTGTATTTATGAAAATCATTCTACATGTAGCTTGCGCCTTCCCAAGACGCCTGCTATTGTTTCATGAAAAACAAAGAAAACGTCTTCAACATCACACGTACTAGATAAAAAATACTGATACTTTGTTCATTAACAGCCTTGTACATGTACTTCTTAGTTAAAGATGATGTTATTTTTCCTTTATATCACAAAATAAATATTTCAGTGATGTATTTACATTCTTCATTTATCAAATATTTATTACACATCCATTTCAATCTCTCACTTCTAATTTATACATTCTACTTTTGTCCGTTTTACGCATACGTGACCTGCGCAATATTCTAATATATAATTCCATTAAATGTGAAGATAACGATAAATAATTCACTTGACTCAAAAGTTCAATTAAACGCATCAAATTTAGAGCAAGGCAAACGAGGACCTCTGAAAACATCAAAAGACATGGACTGGAGTAAGCATCGCTTGTCGACCGGTCACGTCCGCCGTATGCCCAAGTCTTGATCGGGTAAACGGAGTAATCGTAGACAATTCAATAAGATGGCCTCACAATTTGTATTAAAAATGTCTATTAACATTGGAGCTTAGGACATATTTTAATGAAATGTGAAGATAACTAACACAATCATGCACAAAAATTCAATTAAACACTACATTTAGAGCAAAAAACAAACAAACAAACAAACAAAAGGAACAAACAAACAAAAAAAATTGGTTGAAATTGGTCGAGCGTTTTCAGAGAAGGAGCTGAAAATGTTCAAATGTTAAGACACAACGCTCGACGCCGGACGAAAACAGATAGCAATAGGTCACCTTAACAACCCCCCCCCCCCAAAAAAAAAAAAAAAAAACAAAAAACAAAAAAAACAAAACAGAACTTTGAAAACATCAGAGGTTGGATCAGGTGCCATGGTCCTGTCTACTGGCCACATCCGGGTAAACAGAGTAATCTGTAGATAATTCAGTATGAAACAATTTGTTTCAAGACACTTTAGTCGACGTTTAACCTGACGATAAGTTGTATTTGCAAACAAGGTCATTGAATCGACCATAGAATTTGCCAAAAGTTGACTTTAAAAGAGGTTGCTGATACCCTTGTATCACTTTCTTGTTTGTCAGCCTGACTAGGTTTATAAATCGCTCGTATGTAGAACATGCTCTTGCGTATCAAATCAACTAGGAGACAATCTCTATAATACGCAGGTGATAATGGTACATTGTTACATAAGTAAAGAAAGTTGACGATAGAAATGTTGAAGGCATCATGTTTATCATAAAGTTTCGGTGTTAGTTTGCCATCAGTGTCTTTCTCTTAAAATATCCAGATAAGAAGCAAATGTTGCAGACTCTGTGGTGTCTTTTATTTCGAGTTCAATGGGATATACCCAATCAACATAGGAATTAAAATTAATATAACTGTTAATTGTTAAAACGTCATTGATATATCTAAATGTATAATTGAAGGCCACAGCAAGAGACTTCTTTTCATGTAGAAATTTTAAAAATTATTCTGCTTCATAAGAATACAAAACAGGTCTGGTGATAACGGGGCACAATATTTACCCATGAGAATTCCAACAGATTGTTGGAAGACCTGGTCTCCAAGAGCTACATGGATATTGTCAATGGGAAACTGAAGCATCTTTTTAATATCTACCTCGGCGTACTTGTGTTTGGATACAAAGTTTTTTTTAACAAATAAATGTTCAGATGATCGATGGCAAGGTATGTAAATTTACGAGTTCCATTTTATTGAAAAAAAGGCAGCTTAACCATTTAACAAGAGATAACAATATTCAACTTTAACTCGTAATCCATTCTGACAAAAAGTCAAATCATAATTACATTTTCATTTATATTTTCAGTTCAAGCGTCGAATGGGGAATCGGGTCTGAATATTAAGTATAATTTACAGGTTCAAACGGAAACTGGAACAACTTCATAATTAATAATGGTGTCATACCGAAAAACATGTGGTTCAAGAGATAAGAGAAAACATATCCCCACAATAAATTCAAGGTCACAACAATCCATTCAAAAAGACGTTAGATGATGTATTTCATAGGTCGTTTGTTCAAAATGCTGTTAAGGAATGAAATTCGATAGAAAGTCATATCAGTCATTTTTTTTTTATCAAGGAGCACACAGCGGATGTGACCGGTGAACAGGGAATGTTTATTCCTCCATGGCACCTGATCTCATCTCTGATATTTTAAGTGATCCGTGTTTGCTCTGCTCCAAATTTGTATTGTTTCAATGGACTTTTGAGCTTGATTACTGTTCGTTATCTTTATGTTTCATTGGATTATATGTATATAATAATGCTTCAAAAGCATCATTTTATTTGGTGAATGTTTTTTTTTTTTTTTTTTTTTTTTTTTGCATATTTTTGGGGCAATGAAAACCTATCCTCTGAATTTAACAGTGGGACCGGATTTTTGCCACTGTTCACTTTGGAAGTGAGTCCCGTAGGTTTAAAAACAAAATATCTCTATGTTTATGGAATTGTTGTGCATAATAATCATTTATTTCTCCTTTAATGTTTCAGGAGAGGTGGTATTTAGTTGAAAGAATTTGTTTCCGATCTTACTGATAATATGAAAATAAAATGCATGTATGTTCAAATCAATGCAAGGTATTATTTTCAATTTAATAGTAAAGGTATCATTTTGTTAAACAAGGTTTGAAATTAATAAGAAGAGTCAGGCAAACTTTTATAAAACCTGCTACACCTATTGATTTCAACCCTTTTTTGAATTCTCTTTACCATTGGTAAAATTATTAGAGTTAACTATCTTACGGGATTTAACATGATTTTTGTTTGGGTATTTGTTTTTCTTTTATATCTTCCGGTCGCTGATTTGTTTTCTGCCAGAGGTTTGTTGTTTTTTTCTTCTTTTCAAAGCGTAAAATTCTTTTTAGCTTAATATGTGTGGTTATTCCAGATTAAAGAATCCTGCAGAGATGATGCCTTTACTCTTTGTACGAAATTGCTTTGAAATAAATAATATGTTTAAAATTTTGAGAGATATTGAAGAATAATTAAAGATGTTTGTACTTCCGGTAGACCCAGTCTTATCCACTTTTAATCTTAATAGGTTTCTAATTTTCTTCTTTGAAAGAAATTATGTGTACTATCTTTTTTTAAATAGATAAATCCTTTGATACTCATTTGACTAGAATGTTTTATGTTGTCTGTTATTTCTCTAACAAGATCATCCATTTTGTGAGAATCAGTCAATCACGTTCCGATTCATTGTCTCTAATTTACTGACAAGTGTGTTTTAAAATTTTTTTAAAAAAGTAAAACAAGATAAATTTTAGGGACAATAGGTATTGGGTGTTTATTATTATTGTTTTAAATATGTACAACTTTGTAAATACAAATGTACACTTAAACTCTAACTGTTTGATAGTAAAATGTGACAATATATTACTTTTGGAAGAAAAATTTATGGGGGTCCCTTTAGTGCAGAGCTCATATCATGAAAAATAATGCGTCAACATATAATTTTTTTGGCTTATTCTTTTCCTTAAATGTTACTTAGAAAAAGATAGCAAATTTTCGAAATTTGAGTCCATAAATTTAAAAAAAAAAATGACCGAGATTAACCTGTTAAGCATATTTTCTCATACTACATTTGAATACGTTAGCCTAATAAAGTGCACATACTTATAATAATTAAAGCAAAACATTGATTATATATGGTTCATAACAGGTTTGTATTCTTTTTTGTGTATTAAAATTGACTGTTTAGATTTTAATTCTTATATATATACATTATACAACAAATTCGTCGACAGATAAATTTCAGACAGTATTTTGCATTTCGGGGTATATTCCAATAGGCAATATTTAGCGGAAAAATAAACATGTTGACATTTAATTTTTCTTATGTCTATCCATTGCTGGGATGTATGGCTATCTTATAAAAACAGTTTTTTCAAGATTGAGCCCATTTAGTGCCGAGTATGGCACTACCTTAAACACTAAATCGATTCGAAAGAAAACTTTGTGAACATAAAACTTTGACCTAGCTAAGACCACGCTTAGTTCGTTTTATGTTACGACATGACATATTTTAGAATTATGGCACGTCCTAAGACTCCCCCTCCCCCCCCCCCCCAAAAAAAAAACAAAAAAAAAACAACCCAGCACGCATTATGTCACGCGCTCATAAAGGGTACCTAAGTCTAAAAATCATGCTTACATATAAGTAAGTGCATTCTTATATTTCAGATGGTAACTGGAAACTTGAAAGGGTTTAATAATTTAAGAAAAACTTAGGCGACTTGTAGAGACATAAGTATGTCTTAAGCTGTTAATTAAGTACCAGTACAACTATAAATTGTTTATAAAATAACTATAAAATCATGGCAACGGAACATCTATCCATTTTTTATGCATTAAACAAAATAAATATCTTTACGTAATACTGGTAAATGAATTTCCATTAGTCGCCAAATTGGCGACCATTCTAAATTGACTTGGCGGTTGTCGGATTCCGGAAATTTTAACATTTTTAACAACTGTCAGTTTTAAAAAGCGAAAAGAAATTTAAAAGAAGAGGAAATTATTTTTAGCAATGGACATGTTTTCTTAGTAATATCATGGGTCCCTATATTGTTATAAGTTAGCGCCTTAAAAAATTGCCTATATGGCGACTAAAAAAATGCAATGGCGACTACATTTTTGATAAGGCGCCAGCTGGCGCCCAAATTTTAGAGACCACTTAGAGTCCTGCCAGTATAAAATGTACAAAAGTAAACAAAGTTAATATATGGTTTTGACCCTTAAAACAATATCTGATGACCTTTTTTTGCTTGTCTCTGGTGTTTCTAGGGGTCATGTTTTCCCGGTCGGATTTTTAAGCCCCGTAATCGAAGATTCGGGGGCATATAGTTTTTGCCCTGACCGTCCGTCTGTCTGTCTGTCTGTTTGTCGGCAAAACTTTAACCTTGCCCATAACTTTTGATTGGTTGAAGCTATGGCTTTCATATTTCACATGTGTATTCCTTGTGACAAGACCTTTCTTTGAGTACCATCATATTTGACCTTTAGACCTTGGAGTTTGACCCACATTTGCAAAATTTTATGAGACTTTAAGGAGGCTGGGGGGGGGGGGGGGTCACCAAATTAACCATCAGATATTACTTAACTTTTTAGATATGATATCTTAAGCTGTCAACTATCATTTGGCAAACAAAAATTTCATACATTTTAGTTTTAAAATTTGATCATTTTTGCATATCTTTATATGGAGCTCTTCTTCTAAAGGAGATCAATATAGTCTGAAAATGGCCACAACCACCCAGCCCTCTTAACCTTGGCCATAACTTTTGAACAGTTGGGCTTTCAAACATCACATGTGTATTTTTTATGACAAGACCTTCCTTTGGATACAACATCTTTGACCCTATGACCTTGACCTTGGAGTTTGACCTACTGTTGAAAAAAACTTTAACCTTGGCCATAACTTTTGAACACTTTGTGCTAGGTCTTTCATACTTCACATGTGTACTTCTTGTGACAAGACCTTTCTTTGGATACCAACAACTTTGACCTTTTTTGACCTTGGCCCTGGAGTTTTCCCTACTTCAATTTTGAAAAATATTAACCTTGGCTATATTTTTTGAACAGTTAGTGCTAGGGTTTTCATACACATATGCATTCCTTGTGAAAAGACCTTCCTTAAGATACCAACAACTTTGACCATTTGACCTTGACCTTGGAGGTTGACCTACTTTTGAAAAACCTTAACTTTGGCCATAACTTTTGAACAGTTGGTGTTAGGACTTTAATACTTAAAGATTTGTCTATAGTATTTTACTGCTTTATATCAGTAACACTTATAGTAATTTCTTCGTGGCCAAGATCTAGTCATTGACTTCATAAAGGCCTGTTTTTTACATCTTGTTTCAAGTGCTCTAGAATGTCAAGAAATTCACCAGGAAAAAAGATTTTTGAAAGCTGCAAAATTTGACCTATACTCGGCACTTAGGGCCATTGAACAGTGAGGGATCTTTTTCGTGCCAGCACTTACTGCGACATGGGACCTCAGTTTATGCGGTCTCATCCGGTCTCCACGTCCCACAGTGCGATTCGAACCCGCGACGTAAGGATCAACTCCTTACTCTGCGATTCTAGAGCAGACGCTCTAAAAACAATGCCACGGGGGGCGACTTCATTGAATGGTAAATGTAATTATATCGAACAGTGATCAACCTAAAAAAAAACATACAAACGATACAAATCTGTGAACAGGGCATAAAACACGGACTCCAGGAAAACGGAAATTCCGGAGGTGGGATCAGGTGGTTAGGAGGTGTGAGCATCCCTTGTCGACCGGTCACACCTGCCGTGAATCCTCTGTATTGATCACGTAGACGGAATAAAAAAAATGGCATAAACTATTTAAGTTTGATACGCAAGAATAATATTTCTATTGTTAATTTTCTTCTTCCCCTCAGTTTAATTTTCCTGAAAAAATAGGCCGATTTAGCCCCTTTGTGGATTTAGCTCTTTGGTATACAAATAGAGGCCTGACGATTGATATGAATAATAGGTTATAATTCACAGGAATTAACTCATCGATTAAAAAAGGTCGAAAAAAATATTTCCGCTTGGTACCTCTTCATCATTAGAATAGGGTTTTCAAACAAAAAGCAACAAATTTAACATTCGGTTAATATCTCATACAGGTATCTGTGGAAATAGAGCGTACAACCCTCGCTCTCAGATTTGTTGTGGCGGAGTGATCAACTCAGGAGGCTATGGCAAAAAGTGTTGCAGAAGGAATGCCTACAACTCTGGATCTCAGATTTGTTGTGACGGAGTGATCAATTCAGGAGGCTATGGCAAAAAGTGTTGCAGAAGGAATGCCTACAACTCTGGATCTCAGATTTGTTGTGACGGAGTGATCAATTCAGGAGGCTATGGCAAAAAGTGTTGCAGAAGGAAGGCATACAGCACTGACTCTCAGATTTGTTGTGGCGGAGTGATCAATTCAGGAGGCTATGGCAAAAAATGTTGCAGAAGGGAGGCATACAACCCTCGCTTTCAAATTTGTTGTGACGGAGTGATCAAATCAGGAGGCTATGGCAAAAAGTGTTGTAGAAGGAATGTCTACAATTCTCGCTTTCAGATTTGTTGCGACGGAGTGATCAATTCAGGAGGTTATGGCAAAAAATGTTGCAGAAGAGAGGCATACAACCCTCGCTCTCAGATATGTTGTGACGGAGTGATCAATTCAGGAGGCTATGGCAAAAAGTGTTGCAGAAGGAAGTCATACAACCCTCGCACCCAAATTTGTTGTTACGGTATGATCAATTCAGGAGGCTATGGCAAAAAATGTTGCAGAAGGAAGGCATACAACCCTCGCTCTCAGAGTTGTTGTGGCGGAGTGATCAACTCAGGAGTCTATGGCAAAAAGTGTTGCAGAGGGAAGGCATACAACCCTCGCTCTCAGATTTGTTGTTACGGTGTGATCAATTCAGGAGGCTATGGCAAAAAATGTTGCAGAAGGAAGGCATACAACCCTCGCTCTCAGATATGTTGTTATGGAGTGATCAATTCAGGAGGCTCTGGCAAAAAGTGTTGCAGAAGGAAGGCATACAACCCTCGCTCTCAGATATGTTGTGACGGAGTGATCAGTTCAGGAGGCTATGGCAAACAGTGTTGCAGAAGGAAGGCATACAATACTCGCTTTCAGATTTGTTGTGGCGGAGTGATCAATTCAGGAGGTTACGGCAAAAAGTGTTGCAGAAGGAAGGCATACAACCCTGACTCTCAGATATGTTGTTATGGAGTGATCAATTCAGGAAGTTATGGGAAAAAATGTTGCAGAAGGAAGGCATATAACCCTCGCTCTCAGAATTGTTGTTATGGAGTGATTAATTCAGGAGGCTATGACAAAAAGTGTTGCAGAAGGAAGGCATACAACCCTCGTTCTCAGATTTGTTGTAGCGGAGTGATCAATTCAGGAGGCTATGGTAAAAAGTGTTGCAGAAGGAAGGCATACAACCCTAGCTCTCAGATATGTTGTCGCGGAGTGATCAATTCAGGAGGCTATGGTAAAAAGTGTTGCAGAGGGAAGGCATACAACCCTAGCTCTCAGATATGTTGTAGCGGAGAAGTTTATTCAGGAGGCTGTGGGATAAGCTGTTGTGGTAGGAAGGCATACAATTCTCGCAATCAAAATTGTTGTAATGGAATCATATGTTAGATGATATACTTTTTCAAAATAAAATTTGAGTTATAAAATTTGATTGACATCTATTGTCCTTCTATCCGCACATCCTTTTACCCAAATGAAAAAGTTGAAGATAATGCACGGTGACCGTTCTGCAAAATATATAAATCTGTGAAAAGAGCATAAAACACGGACCTCCGGAAATTTCAGAGGTGGGATCAGGTGCCTAGAAGGAGTAAGTTTCCCCTTTGACCGGTCACACCCGATGTATTCCTATGTATTGATCAGGTAGACGGAACATTCCGTAGTTAAATTTAGTATAAAAACAAAGGCTTCAAATGAAATGAAATACGTCAGCCAAAATAAGACCAATGATGAGATATATTTGCTAACAATGTCTTTATAATTTACGAAATGATGACGTTAAACAAGGTTCTTGAAATCCCTTTGAAATCAACTTATCTGTCAGTAGCCTGTCTTAGTTTAAAAGATGATCATACTCAGAGCATGCTCTTGAGCGTTGTATAAGCTGGGAGACTTAAACACCATATGCAGGTGACAGCAGAATATTACTACATCAATAAGAAAAGTTGACGATGGAAAAGTCTCGTTTGTTATGTTAGTTGTTAGTTGGTCCTTATCGTCTATTGTTAGTAAAATATTCAAATATGAAACAGATGTAGCATACTCTGTGGTGTCTTTTATTTCAAGTTCACTGGGATATATCGAGTCGACATACGAATGAAAATAACCATTGTTAATTGATAAAACGTCGTCGATATATCTTAATGTCGAGTTGAAGGCCAGAACAATTGTTTTCTTCCTCTAAACTGTTTTGAACAAATTCTGTTTCATACGAATATAAAAACACGTCGGCTAATATAGGAGCAGAACTAGAGCCCATCGAAATTCCAACAGTTTAAATTTGTTGGAAAACTTAGTCCCCGAAAACTACATAAATATTGTCAATGAGGAACTCCAGCATCCCTTTAATATGAACTATGGAGTACTGTTGTGTAGAAGTTTGTTGATGACCAGTCAAAAGATACGAAAATTTCCGAGTTCCATTGCTATTAAAGAAGCAGTTGTCTATGATATTAAAAGCCTAGTTTTTAATTCATCGTGAGGAATAATTGTATAAAGTGTAGAAAAGTCGTACGTTTTGATATTATTGACGTTTGAAAATTTTGGCGATTTAAAAAATGGGACCAAGAGTTCGGAAAAGGGCCGTAAATTGAAGTTTTATGAAATGTCCGTATAATTTTATTTCTATCGAAAATGATAATGAAAATCTAGAAAATCTGCCCCCCCCTCCCTTATCTAAAATAGATTTTACGTGTTTGTTTTGTTTTTTTCTCAACATCCCCCAATGATGCTACGCTCCTGTATGTCAGTGATTTATGATGTTAAAATATATCCAATATACACACATTGTATCGTAAATTGTGACTTAATATCAGTACATGAAATAGAGTTTTTGTACATGGGGAAAAGAGAAAAAAAATGAGAGAGAAAAAAAATTGGCTTCTACTGGGAAATTGAGCCCGGTACGTTGTTTTGGAACAAAAGCACGTTACCTCGATGTTTGCAGTTCGTACAAATTTTGTTTAAGACAAATATTGTACAATTCTGTAAAAAAAAAATATTTGTATTTTGTTTTCATGGTAAATATTATTTCACTATAGACGAAGGAAATTAATTTGTTCAGCTAAAAAATTACTTGTAAGAAATAACCAGTTTTACTATCTTGGCTTGGTGCGAAATAATCAGTCGGACAGCAGTAAATGTCAGACGTTATTACACTTTAAAATGTACTAAATTGTCAATATATTTAGCTTCTGGTGTATTTTTCTTATGTACCACCTACTGCTCCATGTACACGTTTTGGTTGTTTCATACAAGATATTTTAGTGACCAATCAAGGGCCTCGGATGACATTTTAACTTATAAAAGTACAAATTAAACATTAGTTCACTAATTTTTTTTATAATTATGCCCAGTTATATACTCGAACATGTAAATTATTAGGCTATTACATGAACGTATTCAGTTAAATGATTATAATATAATACATGTATAAGTGGTTTGAAATGGGTCTCACCTCTGAAAATCCAAACAATACATGTACAAGCTGCCATCGGTAGAAATTTCTTGAATTTATTCTCAGCACGTGTCAGCAAAAGCTTCAATTTCTTTAATTTTGTATTTTGTGATTACAGGGGCGTAGCATCGATTTTGAAAAAAAGGGGGAGAGTCAGAGAAAAAAAAATCAACTTACTTAAAAAACTTCACAAGCAAAAAATTGTCAGATTGTTAAACTTGAAATTCCTATTTCGGGAAGGAAGGGGGGATCGTCGGGATTTGAACCCGGAACCTCTGGTTTGCTAAGCAAGAATCATACCCCTAGACCAAAGAGGCACTTAATTATACATCAAATTATGTACGGACGCTTTTTCTGTCAACTGTTGATTCTGTGAGCTTCTTCATTAGTTTTTTTATGCTGGAATAAATTTTGGTCTGAGTTGTTCTTTGACGATGGATAGAATAGATCGAAGTTGTATACTCATCAGTAATTGCGCGGAAGATTCAATATCTGTTGGAGTATATTCCAATATACTGATGTATAGATCCTTCCCATTAACTCTAGCATTTCCAAAATACAATTCACTGTCCGGAAAGTTTTTTCAGTGAGCCCATTTCCTCTTGGATTGTAGGGACTTGAATTAAAATGTTTGAATGACCATTTCTTGGGGAAGTTCTTAAAATCTCTGGATGTGCACTGCGGTTCATTATCACTTCTTACTTCATAAGGAATACGATGGCGAGCAAATGCCGATTTCATGTGCATGATAATGGTTTTCCTTCTGGTGTCTTCAAGTTTGGCTAATTTGAAGAATTTAGAGTAGTAATCCACACTAACTAAGTAATCTTTATTGCTCGTCAGATTTAACTCATTGCCAAGGTCCATCTGAAATAGGTTGGTCTTAATGGTTCGTTCAAATTCTTGTTTCTAAATTCCACACAAGTGTGACATTTGGATATCATTTCTGCTATATCTGCATTTATTCTAGTACAATAAACAACCTTTCTTTTACGAGCCCTCATTTTCCCAATTTCTGGTTGAAAGACTTCTAAAATATCATTCTTTCATTCATCATGATAGTTCCATCAACACGTTAGTTCTGATTTCATCTTCTAATATTTCTGTGGCGATTTACACTGTTTCTTGTATTCAGGTCAACCATTATCAATATGTTGTATCATTTCCATGAGAATTGCGTCTTTCATTGTTTCTTTGTTGATGTCTTGTAGGATATCCTTAGTTAAAAAGATTCCCCCAAGAAACAGAATTCTCATGTTTCAATTTCATCATCTATTTGTTCTTTCTATTTATTCACGGAAGGTTGATGACACGAAATAGTGTTTCCACGTTTCTGTGATATTTTCTCCAGGAGCACAATAGTCTTTGAACTTCCTGAAGTGTGTATCAAATTTTTCAACATCTTCCTCTGGTATAGTTATAAAGTTGAATATTCCCCTGACTTCTTGACCTAAATATATATAAAAGCACCAGACTTACCTTTTTAAAGTCTGCTTTCCATTGCAATAATCAGGTGCAATTTCATTGTTTGTTTCCACTTTCTTTATCTTTCCGGTAAATTCCTGTCTGCAGTGGAGAAATCTTACTCTAATGAAGGACGAATATGTTCCATTTCTTTTCCTTCTGACACCATGTAATGTTTCTTTTGTCACGTTTTTACTGACACCATCAACCAGAACATCCAAGTCGTGCTGCATGCTTTTTATTAATGTCCCATAGTTCCCAATATTATAAACTATAAACATTAATAGTCTGATAAAAAAAAGATCTGATAAAAACGGATTAAATATTATTACAAACTTCACATAAAACGCAATCATTATCTACTCCCTTTTAAAAACTTTCTATTCTTTGACCTTAATAAGGAACATAAAGATGGATAATTGTTTGTAAATATTTCATGATTCTCTATTGAGAATTCGTGACACTTCCTTCAGTTTATCCGGAGGAAATAGTTTTAGACTTCTTGGCATTCCTATAGAGGTCAATCCATGTTCAACCGCAGTTTGAATGAATAAGCGAATCTGGTGATAAGGCAAGTAACATATCTCACCTTTTCCTCAAATTCCTCTTACATTTTTAAGCAATTTACCTTTTGGTATATGCTTAGTGGTGTCCTGTAAAAGTGCAATAAGATGCAACAAGATTTCTACTTTTTTAATTTTTATTCTGTACACATTTATGCCAAATAATCGTTGAAAAACGACGCTATTGCAAAAAATAATTTTTAGAAATCCTCTTACATTTTAGGAAACAACAAATTCATCTGATTAGTATAAGATTTGTGGTGTTGTGTAGATGTGTAATAAAGTTTGTGAACTTTCGTTTTTATCCTTTCGATCATTTTGTTTTGAAAAAGGCCCATCTTCTACAAAAACCTGGTTCCTGGGACTTCCGCTAGATTTTACGCAGTAGTCAAATCTTTTTTAGGAAAATATTTGGTGGTGTCCTGTACATGTACAATGAAGTTTATGATTTTCGATTTTCATTCGGGAGGACAGAAAACTTTTTTCTACAGAAAATATTTTAAACCTTGGTTGCGTATGAAATATATTTTTTTTAAAATAAACCACAACACAGGTTTAAATGTTCAGCAGGTTATATTATCCATTAATAAATACACATCTCTATCTTTCCAACTATCTATCTCTCTGGCCCTGCAAAATGAATGTACAAAACCTCAGCAATATATACAATACTCTCGTGTTCATATAATAATACAAAACACTAATCATAAAATAGTGTCTCACTAATTAATACGTATTATGGCGCATTAACTCAATATCTGTGCTGTTCTAAAAGAATATTAAACATACAAGTTTTTAACTACTGAAAATATAAAAAATGCAGAAATCTCATCCTGAAACAAATACTTAAACTTCCAAGATAAATACCAAAAAAAAAAAGTCAAACATACCATGACTGAAAATCCAAAACTCCCAAAGTAAATAAATTAGAAACACAACCTGCTGGAACCACAGCACGGGACAAGAGTGACCAACACCCCAGAGAAATTCAAAAACCTGTCTATTGTCACCAGTCATGTGATAGGTCTGCACCAATCACTCAACGGAATTTTGGCGGGAAAATAATTAATTCAACAAAATTCTAAAATAAATTAACACAGATACTTTTAATAACTTTGTAATTTAATATGTTTGTAAAAATTTTTCATTTACCTACCTATATTTCATAATTATAAGTGCATAAAAATAAAACACAATTTTAAAGTTACATATACAAAATTCTGATATGCTACAATATGTTTTCAGTAAACCTCTCGTTATGTATTTATTTGCTCTTCTGAGCCAAAGGCTCAAAGAGCAAATGCTATGGCCATTTGTGCGTTGTGCGGTGTGCGTAAACTTTTTAGAATATGGGCCATAACTCAAGAACCCCTTGGCCAATTATTGTCAAATTTTTCACAGGGTATCCTTGGCCCAAGGGCTTCCTTTTATACTAAAACTAGGGTTGTGACCCTTACACAAGGGGAGATAATTAGGAAAATAGAAACAAAAGTACTGGTTGCTAAAAAATCTTTTTCTCAAGAACCACTGGGCAGATTATCACCAAACTTACACAAAAGGGTGAGAATATTTTGTAGATTAAGATTTACCCTGGGGCAAAGGGCGTGCTCTCAAGGTCACTTCAAAGTTGACCAAAAACTACATTATATTAAAATGTTGATATTTTGCTTCCTATAAGGACTAGGATCATCAAATCTTGTCAGTTGATGCATCTAAGGACCTCATATCACGTTGACTCAAAAGTAGGTCGGTCACGGTGACCTACTTTTTAAATTTTGCGGCCATTCTTTTTCAAAATGATTTTGAGGCATATTTTGAACAATTTAAGGCCTGTGATCATCAAAGTTTGACAGTTGATGTATCTTGGGTCCTCAAAGTACGTCAACTAAAAAGTAAGTCACCTTGACCTACTTTTTGAACTTTATGGCTAATCTTTTTCAAAACAATTAAGGTAATTAATTCGAATACCGAGAGGTTTAGAATCATTAAATCTTGTAAGATGATGCATCTTGGGACCATAAAACATATTTATTAAAAAGTAGGTCACAGTGACCTACTTTTTGAACTTTGCAGGCATTCGATTTCAAAGCGTTTTAGAGGCATAATTTGGACATTTTAAGACCTATGATCATAAACTTTGTAAGTTGATGCATCTTGGGTCCTCAAAAAAGGTCAACTGAAAAGTACGTCACCTTGACCTACTTTTCAATTTATATGACTATAATTAAATATTTCAGGTACTATTTGGCTTAGAATCATCAAACTTTGTCAGTCGATGTATCATTGGGTCCTCGGAGTACAACAACTGAAAAGTAGGTCACCGTGACCTATTTTTGAAAATTTATGGCTTTAATTAAATATTTCAGGTACTAACTGGCTTAGAATCATCGAACTTTGTCAGTTGAGGCATCTTGGGTCCGCAGAGTTAGTTGACTGAAAAGGAGGTCACCGTGACCTACTTTTGAACATCTATGGTTTTAATTAAATGTTTCAGGTACTAATTGGCTTAGAATCATAAAACTTTATCAGTTGATGCATTTTGGGTCCTTGGAGTACAACAACTGAAAAGTAGGTCACCGTGACCTACTTTTGAACATTTATGGCTTTAATTAAATATTTTGGGTACTTGTTTGCTTAGAATCATCAAACTTTGTCTGTTGGTGCATCTTGGGTCCTTGGAGTACAACAGCTGAAAAGTAGGTCACGGTGACTTACTTTTTAAATTTTATGGCTGTATTTAATATTTTTCGGGTACTATTTGGCTTAGAATCGTCAAAATTTGTCAGTTGATGCATCTTGGGTCCTCGGAGTAGGCTGACTGAAAAGTAGGTCACCGTGACCTACTTTTGAAAATTAATGGCTTTAATTAAATATTTTGGGTACTAATTGGCTTAGAATCATCAAACTTTGTCAGTCGATGTATCTTGGGTCCTCGGAGTAGGTTGACTGAAAAGTAGGTCACCGTGACCTACTTTTGAAAATTTATGGCTTTAATTAAATATTTCAGGTACTTATTGGCTTAGAGTACAACTGAAAAGTAGGTCACTTTGACATACTTTTAAAATTTTATGGTTATAATTTAAAAAAAATATTTTAGGTATTAATTGGCTTAGAATTATCAAACTTAGTTGATGGGTCCTCAGAGAATGACAAGTGATAAGTAGGTCACCATGGCCAACTCTCAGGTACTAATTAGCTTAGAATCATCTTGGGTTCTAAGAGTGTGAATTGGAATTTCAAGGGCTTATCTAAATATACAGGATACTTAGAGGCTTCAAATAGAAGTGATCGGTTATACAGTTTATCAGAAGAGCGATTCAAGGCCCTTGGGTCTCTTGTATGGAATTATGAAATCGAGAGAGAGAGAGAAAAAAAAAACCCACCCAGATTAATATTTTAAAACAATTTGTAGAAAATAAAGGTATCGATAAGGTTAGAAAAGGCAATAACGTTATATCTCATTATTCCTCATTTTGACTTTTGAATTAAAGAAGTCTGTTTTCAAAATTTCAAATATGAATAAAAGTCTCAATTGGATAAACAAGAAATACACTGCCTTTTCACGTCAGTTTATGAGGTTACCACTCATATTACTGAAAGGAAAAAAGAAATGCAAGGTAACATAATATGCCAAAATGTTTTGACTCCGTAGCCAAAAATTCCGAAAACTGGCCAGAGGGGTATCTTGGCTACTGTGCACTAAAATCAGTGTTCAGAATTACTCAACTGTGAATGTATGACTACTTGCGAATTTTTTGTCTATTTTAGCTAAAATGCCGACTTGTGACAACTTGCATTGAAATAGCTTCAGAGTGTTCTTTTAAACGGTGTATCTACAAACTTTGATAATAAGCACTCATGCAAATTAAAACAATACTTCAAACGGAAGTACGTCATAACGTGAAGGTATCCCATACTACCATGACAGGTTTGTCAACACATCTTGTAATACCACTTGATGTACTGGAAATATAAACATCGATTTTTGACGTTTACAGACAATTTGAATTTCTTACAGTGAGGGAACAGCTGACTGAAGTTCCATGGGGTCTTGCTGTTGCATTGCCTAAAAAGAAAAGGAAAAAGGCAACAACAAGTTATTGTGCAGTTTGTTGTGGATTTTTCTACCATAAACATGTTATCCGTCGTTAGAGAAAAACTGGAAGGGTTTCTAACAACCGTGGCGATTACGTAGGCGCGTAACAACGCAACTTCAAAATTTGGGTTGAACAATATCCCTATGAGAAAGGTATATGCACTGATGACCTCTATGCAAAGAAAAAGCAAGGCTGTGACAGATGCGTGAAGAAGGCATAGGAGGTTATATGAATTATTTTTTTTTGTTTTGGGGTGAATTGTCATATTGATTTTAATAATTCATGAATTATCGGTCAAAATCAAATGAGATTTTGGTTGATTGTTGATTAAAGATGCATATGAATATTACATAACAATACTGGAAAATACATTAGACAAATTAACGTTAACGCACTTCCAAAGTTTACCGGGCGTTTTCTTTTTCCTTTCATTATATATATATATGAATAAAAAATAAAAACAAAAAAAAAAATCAGATATGTGCTAGCCTTAATAACCTACACGCGCAACTATAAAAGGAAAAAAAAAACAAACAAACAAACAAAAAAAAGAAGACAAATCAAAACAAAACGAAACAAAAAAATGTTGGCATGGATAAGTAAATGGCTTCGTTAATTTGATATAATTTAATTTTGTTTGTATACTAGCCTCTGATTGGTTAATATCCAAAAAGGAACACAAATTATTTCTGTATAACCTGGTTTGGTATGGGGACACACCCCCCTGACAACCAGCTGAATCATCTATATCCATACAATCCTCTCATTTCCAGTCCTCGGGATTCATGGAAAATTCCAGATTTAATAAATGTACCTTTAACTTCAAACAATAATTCGATCTTACCACATGTAACCAAACAACATGGCTGCTATGCCTATGTATCAGTTTTTACCTCCCCTCGCTTCCCTTCACTTCCGTTACTTCCGTTACTATGGTTGTATTATTGAGCGGCAAATTTGAACTGATAAAAAGTAACGAAATTTTACACCCATAGTTATTTAATGATTTTAAAATTAAATTATAAGGAATGACTCTAATTCTTGGCCAAATTATTCGAGTATAACCTGGTTTGGGTCAGTTTACGCTGTTTTATAATCCGCTTCGCGGATTATAAAGCGTAAACTGACCCAAACCAGGTTATACTCGAATAATTTGGCCAAGAATTAGAGTCATTCCTAAAATAATTTAATTTTGTTTGTATTCTAGTCTCTGATTGGTTAATATCCAAAAAGGAACACAAATTATTTCTGTATAACTTGGTTTGGTATGGGGACACCCCCCCCCCTGACAACCAGCTGAATCATCTGTATCCATACAATCCTCTCATTTCCAGTCCTCGGGATTCATGGAAAATTCCAGATTGAATAAATATACCTTTAACTTCAAACAATAATTCGATCTTACCACATGTAAACAAGCTGCTAGGCCTATGTATCAGTTTTTACCTCCCCTCGCTTCCCATCACTTCCGTTACTTCCGTTACTACGGTTGTATTATTGAGCGGCAAATTTGAACTAATAAAAAGCAACGAAATTTTACACCCATAGTTATTTAATGATTTTAAAATTAAATTATAAGGAATGACTCTAATTCTTGTCCAAATTATTCGAGTATAACCTGGTTTGGGTCAGTTTACGCTGTTTTATAATCCGCTTCGCGGATTATAAAGCGTAAACTGACCCAAACCAGGTTATACTCGAATAATTTGGCCAAGAATTAGAGTCATTCCTAAAATAGACATATTCTCAGTACGATACACATTGGCTTTTTTTCGGAAAGAAATTTTTTTTTTATCGTTTCTTTTATCGTGGGATCCAATTCAAAACTTAAAGAAATAGAGTGATGTACAATTACATGGCCGTAGGAACCAGGGGGGGGGGGGCACGGGTGGGGGCCGTGCCCCCAATAAGTTTGCCGATATATAGATTACTAAAGAAAACATAGCTACTATATGCTTGTGCCCCCTCAATAAATACGTCTGATGACCTTTTTTTGCTTGTCAAGAAATTTTTGGTAGTTGATAGTGCCCCCTCAACTGAAAATGTATGGCTGTGCCCCCCAAACTGAAATTGCTTCCTACGGGCCTGAATTATAAGATGTCTTACCAGCTACTATAGCTTTATTGTTCTGAGAATTAAGATATCTATAATCATATATATATGATAACTCGTGTACTTATGGCTGATGCACCTAGGGACTTGATGAATTAATACATTAAAAATAATTCATCCTCTGTATTAATGGCAATGTAATTAAGCTGACGGCCAAATCGAAATAAATAAAATCTAGATACATAAACTTTAAAATAAGTGAAATACTGAAAGATGCTTTTTTTGCAAATGGCATTGAATAGCTAGGTAATGCATATCCCTATATAGGTACAAAAATTATAAAGAATATAGGTATATTGATTTTGCTTTAAAGTCTAGTCGTAGTCATTTAGATACAAATCTACGAAACGTGTTTTGGAATTTTTTTTTCACGTTGGGGCCAATTGGGAGTCAAAAACGACGTTTCGAAATCCTGGTTCCCAAAACTCATATATTTAACTCAGAAGCCAGAATCATCATCTTTTGATATGTGATTGGTGTTGTCTTGTACATTTTGAAATTTTCATTTTATCATAGGGGCTAACACGGAAACGAAAAACGGCCTCTGCTGGTGGATTATTAGTCCCCGAACGTCTCTACAGCCCAGTAACCTAGTATTTCGGTACTAGCTTGGAAATACGGATATATATTTAATTGCTGTGGTAAAATTTAGAAATTTATTTCAAAATTAAGGACTATCTCCTTCAGGTATAGCTCTGATCCTTTGACGTATTTGGCTCCACTCTTTGGCACCTTTTTCAGCTCTTCCAAGTTTTTTTATTCAAATATTTTGGATTTTCAACGATTCGGCTTGAGCATCACTGAAGAGACATGCGCATCTGGTGCATCAAAATTGGTACCGTATATAATTTACAAGAAAACTGGTTTCAAGAACTCATATTTTTAGAAATAGCCAATCAACGTTTGGAATATGATTGGTTGCGTCCTGTTGAAGTGCATATTTCAAAAAAATACCATACTATCATGAAATACTTACAAAAGAGGCTTATGGGTAAAATGTTCTAGCTTGATATATATTATTATTATTTATGTATGTTTTATATATATTTCTGCTATTAAAACTTTTGTGGATTCTTTGCTAGTTTTCCAGATAAGAAGGAGAGTAATTTAGAGGCATACATAGTGAGTATGACTTTCTTCTAAAAGCATCTAATATTTTCAATACCAAGAAACCCTAATTCACTTCATACCTGCATATCAGCTTTGTTTCAGAACATACTTTCCAATTTAGTGGCAAGCTTGATTAAAATCCCACAGCAAAATGATGACAAAATATTAAATATAAAATTCAGATTCTTCAAGACGCAGGTTAGATTTACGTATTAACGTCTAATCCACAGAAAAAAAAGGTGAAATAGAAAAACATGATGTAGCAGATTAGACTAACATTTTTTTTAAACATCACGTTAACGAATAAATGAACTGCCATTCACACTGATTAAAAGTGACTAGTTTTCATTTAGAATTGTCAGTCATTAAATTTGCTGATACTTCTTTGGAGAACATTGAAAAAAATAATGAATTCAAACATTGGCAATCGTAAAAAAAAAAAAAAAAGAACATCAAAGATTTTACGTAATTTCCGTTTTTTTTTGTGTGGATGAAAGGTTTTTATTGACACTAGATACTGTATTAATTAAATGATGAGAAAATTAAATAAGTCACTGTTCGGAAGAATGTTTCTTTTTAAAAATGTATAATGGCTGCATTTAATGATAACAAGAAGCAGTAACTGCTTATGAAACATGCAGATAACAAACAGTATTCAAGCAATACAAATTAGAAGCAGAGCAAACACGAACCTCCAAAACATCAGAGGAGGGATCTGTTGCCATGGAAGAGTAAGCATCCCCTGCCGACCGGTCACAGCCGCTCCTTGTCATGATCGGGAAAAACGGAAAAATCCGTAGATAAATCGGAGTAAATAATGGCCTAACAAACTTATTTTTAAAAATCATTGATGAGAACTTCAGTGAACACTTAACTGGGAGTAAGATTTAAATTGTAACAAGAATTTGTACCAGAGAATAGATGTTTAATTGTCATACCTGTGTGTGTACCAGACAAGATAAGAATGAATAACCATTGTAGGTATATTCAGTGTTATTCATAGTTTTAATTGATGATTGATTGTCAAAAGTTTATGATATAACAATGTATATTTTTACCTAAATAACCAACATCCGGTGCATTAAACCAAGGCTTTTATGATAGATAACCTTTCGACAATCAATCATCAAGTACAAAATTTATAATACTGAACAGCTGCTTTCATTACATTTATTTAATATGGTTTCCAAGAATTCTACAATATTGGACATTCAAATTGCCAATTTTCGTTTGAATCGTTGTTAGTCAGGCGAAATTTTCCACAGCTTTTAACTTATTGACGGATGACATTTTATGTATGAATATATAGGAAAAATCTCTGTCGTAACCAGACAGCCTACGTTTTCAGAGATGCACTTGGTATGGATGGTTTTCCTGGGCTGTCTGCAACATCAAGGTGAGAAATCGTAAATTCTATGTTATTTAAAATACCCTGTATAGCTGTGATTTCTGTTTATTTAATTGTAGAGTTATATTTGAAATGCCTGCTTTATGCTGGTTGATTATTTGAAATGCCTGCTTTATGTTGGTTGATTATTTGAAATGCCTGCTTTATGTTGGTTGATTATTTGTCGAGTTATATTTGAAATGCTGCTTTATGTTGGTTGATTATTTGGGTAGTTATATTTATTTTAGCTCTCTTAAGTTTTACCATTCCATGTTGAAAATTTGTAAACTTTGTATTAACGAACATTTTATTTCAAACTCATTAGATGTAACACGATAGGCTATTTTTTATACAAAAACTACAGGATGCCTCATTATACTTTGCTATTTATGTACTTTATCTGATTTTAAAGGTGAATTTATTTTGAGTCAAATACTATAGAACATATATTATTTGCTCCTTTCTTAGGATAAATTCTTCGACATGAAGTTTAAAAAGTGCGTGAATGAGTAGGATTTAACTAAATTTTCAAAAACCAACCTCAGTTAAAAAAAATCAATATTGTAGTAACAAAAAATATATTAGTTTAACTTCTGAATCAATGAAATATGGAAATAACGAACAGTTTTCAAGCTCAAAGTTCATCTAGACAATACAAATCGGGAGCAGAGCAAACACAGACCTCAAAAACATCTGAGGTGGGATCAGGTGACATGAAGAGGTAAGCATCCCCTGCCGACCAGTCACACCCGCCGTGTGCTCCTCGTCATGATCGGGAAAAAATCGGGAAAAAAAACCCGTCGACAAATCAGTGTGTAAATAATGGCCTAACAATAAGTATGAAAAACGTCAGTCAGCATTTGACTTAATGATTAGTGGTATTTGCTGAGAAGGTCATTATAGACCATAAAACTTGCGAAATGATAACTTCAAACGAGACTGTTGAAATCCTTGTTTCACCAACTTGTTTGGCAATAGCTTGTCTCCTTTTTAGAAATTGTTCGTGCATGCTCTTGCGCCTATTGAATCAACTGGGAGACAAAAACCCCATATGTAGGCGATAAGGGTATATTGTTACATTAGTAAGGGAAGTAGACGATTGAAAAATTGAAGTCATCACGTTTATCATAAAGTTTAGTTGTTAAGTTACCATTAAAGTCTTTTTCTGGTAAAATATCCAGATATGAAACAGATGTGTCAAACTCTGTGGTATCTTTTAGTTTACAGATGACCAATGACAAGCTTTGTAAATTTACGAGTTCCATTTTTATTGAAAAAGCAGAAAAAAGTGTATAAATAAGCAGTCAATTATTCCATGGTCAGTAGATTTTAAAAACAGAAGATCAATATATTTTTTTCCAAAAGTGAAGAAATTTACTTTTTCTTTGGTAGATGGATCCTATATACAAGGGAGACTGTTAAGCATATGCTGACAGAGCATTTACGATCTTCGTCCTAAAATCAAGTGTAATCTGCAGAGAGGCGCATTTAAAAATATCAAAGTAGAAGCAATCAGGTTTAACCTTTAGTAGTCAACGTAAATTTGCATACAATTTTCGTCATTGGAAATAATAAATTGTACCGACCAAATAATACGGTTAGCGATTCAGAGAAATCAGACCGAACTGTTTCTGTTTCTATGACCTTAAAACAAAAAAATAGTAACAAACAGTAACAACTTTTGAAGAAAAAGTTGAACACTATAAAGTATTATAACCCATAGCATTGTAAGGAATGGGAACCGAGTTTTTGGAGCAACTTACTTCCTTATAAACTGCCTATGATTCAATGATATAAGAACATAAATTTTTGCAGTTGAAATCTTGGAAATCACCAAACGAAAGTCTTGCAAAGATATTTTCAAAAAACTAATTCATTTCATATTCAATTTGTTTTATACCTATCCATTATTTACATATTTTGTTGACATAACATTGCAATGCATAAGAATGACAAACTTCAAATAAAAAGTTGTTTCAGTTAAAGCTCAGCGACCAGCCATTGTTAAGAATTTTTTGCCCCAGATTAAGAAAGTGGGCGAAACTGCTTACATGAACTGTACAGTGACCAACAAGGGGCCTAACTCAGTGGTAGGTTAAGCTCTGAAATTAGGAGATACATTTTTTAAATTGTTAAATATAGGAAAAATATTAAAAGTAATTAACGTTTAATTCAATTTCTTTCTCTTTCCAGGTATCATGGATGCTGTTTATGCCGGGCGACAAAATTCCAATTTTTCTCAGCATTAATACAGAGTTGTTTACAGGTAATACAGAGTTGTTTACAGGTAATACAAGTAAACTAGAATGTCACATCTCCTGTCTTACATTGACTAAAAAGAAGAATAAAACAAATCAAATTTCAGTTCGAATAAACAGTAATCTACATGCATTCTAAGGTTTCTGATTATGAGAATTTTCGATATTCTCTTCATTGCTGTCTCATCTTTAGGGGAAAAAACGGCCCTTTAATTGATACAATTTACCTGTCGAGGAGTAACAAAGGTAATCACTGAATTAAAGTATAAATCATAGGAGCTTTTACAAGCACTGTATTCTATATATTTTTAAATTGTTCTTTGAAGTGTTTTAAAAGAATTCACAAGAGATTATTTCAAGGTGATTATTTCTTAAAAGAGTAAGTTCTACAGAGGGTTCAAAATATTTTTCAGGGGACAATCGGCATGATGTACAGGCTAAACAAAATGCCCTTGGAACAACCTACACGTTGATAATTAGATCTGTAGCAGAACAAGATGCTGGGGATTATATGTGTAGAGTTAAAATTCCAGGTGTAACTTTGTCAGAGTGGCCGAGAAAGAGGGTCAAATTAACTGTACAATGTAAGTGGTTTAATAAAAAGAATACTGTACCAAATTAAATGTACAACGTAAGTAGTATAATAAAGAATACTGTGCCATATTAACTGTTCAATGTAAGTGGTTCAATAAAGAATTCTGTGCCAAGTTATGAAATTTAGATATTTGAATAAAGTATGCTGTGCCAAATTATATGTACAGTGTAAGTGGTTCAATTAAGAATACCGTGCCAAACAAACTGTAAAATGTAAGTGGTTAAATAAAGTATACTGTGTCAAATTAACTGTACAATGTAATTTAATAAAGAATACTGTACCAAATTAGAGTCAGTCTAAGGTATACGTGATAAATGTTTATGTTTTGAACAAAGAAAAAGCATCGAGTCCTCATTATTAGGACGATGAGATTAGATTTTGGCAATTTAATGTAAAATTGAAGTTGAAAGTAATACTTCGCGACCCAGATTGAAAAACAACAGAAACAAACGATCAGTTGTTTTTTTTTTATTAAGTCAATCTTAATCAAGTAACCCTTTGTATGTAAGGAAAGATGAGATGCACTTCAAATTTACATTAGTCGATATAACTTAACATTTCAATTTAATAAAGTCTTTATAAAAAAAAAAATAAAATCATGATCTGAATGAAATCAACACAGTAGATATAATTTTTTACAGTTGCCCCTCGGATCAAACCGAGCATGAAATCACTGTATGAAGTGGGCATTGGATCTAACCTCCAGATGAACTGTGAAGCTCGCGGTGTTCCATCTCCAAATATTACATGGACCAGAGAAGACGGTCGAACACTCTCCACGGGAAGACTCGAGGCACAAGTAAAGCTTAATGGACAAAATAAAGTTAGACATTTCAATGAATTGATTATTCATTGAAAGTTTGCTTCTTCATTTGCACAAAAATTTTATTCTTTTCTAAATATATTCTTCGTTCAGTCACAACAAATTTTATGAATACTGTTCGTTATCTCCATTCGATATCTCCATATATTTCATGCAACAATGATACCGGATTCAGGGAGTAAATAGCATATTTATATAAACAAACCAAAATTATTCTGCTGTACCTGCACATTTTGAAAATTGTATGTCTTGTCAGGAAAATATAATGTTATAGAGATTTCCATAAATATTTCATCTCTATCTTGCAGGGAGCCCAACTGACATTGACTGCCATTCAGAAAAGTGATCGTGGTTACTATATATGTGAGGCTAACAATGGCATTAAACCTCCCGCAAGTATAAGAGTGAAAGTCGCCGTATACTTCCCTCCCTTACTGACACCAGTGCAGTCTGTAGTGGGCCAAGCACAAAACAGAAGATTTGATGCCAAACTTGAATGTATAGTTGCAGGTGTGTTTGTGTATGTCTTCAGTAATGTTGAACAATATTCTCAGAATCAATTTGTTCACGTGGGATCCTCTAAAAATATATTGAACTATATGTTGATAAAAACCTCCAAAATCGTTATTGGGCTAAAATATGCAAAGTTTATATTGTATTTGAATATTTTGTACTAATGCACGACTTGATGAAATATGGAGATAACGAAAGCATTCAAGCTCAAAGTCAATTTAGACAATACAGATCGGGAGCAGATCAAACACAGACCTCCAAAAACATCAGAGATGGGATAAGGTGCCATGGAGGAGTGAGCATTCTCTGCCGACCAGTCACACCCGCCGTATGCTCCTTGTCATGATAGGAAAAATTGGAAAAATTCGTAGACAATTCAGTGTGTAAATAATGGCCTAACAATTAGTATGAAAAACGTCTAGCGACATTTGACTTAATTATAGATTGCATTTGCTGACAAGACCATTGTATCGACCATAGAACTTGCATAATGATGACTTCAAACGAGACTGTTGATACGCTCTTGCGTATCGAATCAACTGGGAGACAAAAACCCCATATGCAGGTGATAAAGGAATATTATTATATAAGTAAGGAAAGTTGACGATTGAAAAATTAAAGTCATCACGTTTATCATAAAGCTTGGTTGTGAAGTTACCATTAAAGTCTTTTTCTAGTAAAATATCCCAATATGAAACAGATGTGTTGGACTCTGTGGTATCTTTTTATTTCGAGTTCACTGGATCTATCGAGTCGACATATGAATGGACGTAACTATTGTTAACTGACAATACGTCGTCCATATATCTAAATGTCGAGTATTTCCCTCACCCTGTTTATGTTGTTACTACAACTTTAAGTTCTAAATGAGGTGTGTAAAAAGGATTACATGCTTATTGCTGTACTTGTAAGTCTACATACTTAATGGACCGGGTCCTTTCCCGATTTGTATAGGTTATTGGATTTATGAGATTGATCACTGCTCGTTATATGCACCTTGTCATAAAATGTATAGATAACGAACAGTATTAATCTCAAAAGTTAATTCAAATTTTGAGCAGGTCAAAAACGAGGTAGGATTACTTGCCATGGAGGAGTGAGCATTCCTTGTCGACTGCCCGCCCTGTGCTCTTTTTCATAAAAAACCCGTAGACAATTCAGTGTAAAAAAATAATGCTCTGACAATTTGTATGAAAGAAGTCAGTCAACTTCAACCTTACGATAGATTCTATTTTCGGGGTCAATGTATCTCCTATAGAATTGGCAAAATTGGCAAAATATTGATTTAAACGAGATTGTTGATATCCTTGTTTCATCACACTTATTTGTCAGAGCCCGCACTCGTAATAGAAATTGATTGTAGGTAGAATATAAACCCCATATGCAGGTGATAGGTATATTGCTACATAAATAAGAAAAAATAAGGTAAGAAAAGTCATCTCGTTTATCTTAAAGGTTAGTTGTTAGTATTCCATCATCTTTTTTCTGGTAAAACATCGAAATATGAACAATATGTGTCAGACTCTGTGGTGTCTTTTATTTTGAGTTCAATAGGATATATCGAATCCACGTTGAACATTGTTATGTAATAGAACGTCAACGACATATCTCAGTCTCAAATTGAAGGCAACAGTAATATTTTCTTTCATTCGTTTCGTATACTTGTAGAAGTTAATCCATTCTGACAACGTCAAAGGCAGAACTTGTACAGAATTCAAAATAGTAATAGGATTCAAAATCATTTCTCTTCTCCTAATCGCTGCTTCTCGTCCGTATGAATAATACGTACAATTCTTTTAAAATACCAAATTGGATTTCTAAATATAAATAAAGCTCAATCGTCTTGACCATTTTGGTCTTGACCTTTGTTTAAGACACCAAAATTAATCGAATTCTTTGTTATTTTACAAGATTTGGAATACATGTACTTATATTTCCATTTCCAATTATCTTGTTACGGATACTTCTTTAGCTTGTGTATAAAAATTCAAAAGAAATTTTAAATCCTTCTCTAAAAAGACGTCATAAATATTGCATATTAGAATGTAGATCATTAACTACTAGTAATAGGCTCAAGAACGAATTGGAATAATAAGCGTCCAGAGGTTTAACAAACCCTTACTGATATTTTTTAGAAGTTCAGCTTCTATGTTGACCTATATGAATGAAGGACTGAGTCAGAATTTTTGAAAGGTCATACACTAGTAATCACAAACCCAATTTTGACCGAATCACTTCGATGTTACATTCCGGTATATAAAAACCATTCAAATTTGGGATGCTGCCTGTGACATACAATGCAGGAGTCAGGTTCAATGTTTATTATGTAAAGGTATGTCTTAGATTATCCGACCCTCAAGTTGTAATATATGTGGGATCGTTCATTGATCAAATCTAACGACAGAATTTTAATGAATCTTTGAAGTCAAAGAATTGAGTGTGAATTTATCTGTCAACCATGACAGAAGAGTTTTATTCTATTCAGGAAACCCTCGTCCAACTGTAAAATGGATGAAGGAAGCGGAAAATGGCAGACGAATTGAACTTAAGGACAACGATAAATATGACATCACCAAAGAGTTCAACATCCTTCAAAACGACGAGTTTTGGTCTACACTTCATGTGAAGAATGTTCAGGCTAATGACTACACTAAATACTATTGTGTTGGACACAACAGATACGGAAATGGAGAAGCTAGTATTACATTAATTGGTATGGAAAATTGGGTATTTACAACTGTTTAGGAAGTGTAATGTTTTTAAACTGTTGGGATAAATAATAATGTGCTTAGAAATAAATCAGCATTATAAGGTGTACATGTATAATATACAGATCAAATTTGAACAGGGAATTGTGGGTATTCTAGGATTTTTATACACATTAGGAAGAATTCTGCACAATACTTAAATATTTCAAATCCCTCTTTTCTTTTGCACAAACCTTTAAACACGGGATAATGTCGTTTTCATATGTACAGTTGTGACGCCATAATGGTTTTTGCGTGAAATTAAGAAGTCAAAGAAATTGCATTCACATATAAAACATAAAAAAAAATGTAAAACATGCGATATCTACGTGTTAAATATGTGATAAAAAGCATCTCCTATGGTTTGTGGTTAGTTATAAGTTTTATTCCAACTTGTTGTGTGTTTTCTTTCCCCTCGCCAAGACTCGGGATAAAACACACAACTTCTTGGCAAACGGATACAAAATACGAGGAGTTGGATATAATCATATCCTAACACAAAGCATGGTAGATCATATATATTTTAAGAAGCTATGACGCTTTCCAATACTTGTAATACTTCGAGTTTCATTTTTTCCAGAAACTACGGAATGTCAAGGACCCAACTGTCCAGGTGGAGGACTAACGGGGGCGTGATGACTAGACACTTTCTGGTCTCCATGGTATCTGCTCTCGTGATTAGGAATGACTTAATCTATTCTGAAAATTGTAATCAACATAAATTAATAAAGTTCTTTAAGCTAAATCTAAAAATTGTTATTGCTTTAAAGTGCCTTACCCCTTTGTATAGGTGTTTGGGAGAATTTCATGATTTCATGATGACACGTGATTGTATGTACAATAAAGAAACTGATTAAGCAACAATGTCTCACTTCATTCTAGTGCAAATAAAGGAATCATGCTAAATAAACATTTTTTTTAATTCCCTTTCAATCAGTAATTGGGGACTGGGGATAGATTAAAGGTTTTTGTATATTAATTATGATCTAAATTTTTATAAATATTAACTATGTAATTAAAATACTGTTCGAAATTGTCTCAATTCGAAAAATTCAGGCTTAAAATGACTAAATGAGATGGCATTATTAAAATTTACATTTCAGATTCCATAATTTTAATTTGATATCTCTTTTTCTTCAATTTATTTTATGGCCGTTAAGGAAGCCCCGTGCACGGTAGGCGTTGGCACGATAAAGATTCCTCACTGCTCAATGGCTCTGAGTCCCGAATAAAGGTCTAAATTTTAAGCCCATCACCTTTATATGGTGATCTCTCCATATGAGGGAAAAATTTTCGAATCTGATGTAAAATAACATACAATCAATCAATCAATTTGTTCTATTCTTTCACTTTTTATGTATTTTCTTTCGAATATAGCAGATTGCACTTTAAATGTCATGAAAACAAATAACTTTCAAACCATATGACTTGTTGGAATAGAAGGAATATTAATATTTATAATGTAGGAATAGTAGGAAGACATCTTTTCAGAAGAAATTAAAGAATGGAAGAAAAGAGGATGTGTTTCAAGATACCAGTTGAGAAAAAATTGACTGTTATATTATTGTTGTGTTGAAATATCATTTGCATTAGCTAAAACATACCATACTCCGACGCGTCATGTGAGTTACCAGTGGGGTAGAAACCTAAATTTTATCTATGTGAAGCTGGCCTTATCTTTGGACTGTTTGTATAGTAGATACCTAAATTACACTTGTGTGATGCTAGCATAACTTTTGATTTACCTCTATTTTAAATACCTGAATTATACTGTGTGAAACCAACATTACAAAAGAAATTGTCATTTCACGATCATTTAAGGGACATACAAACAATTGCATTTCCATTTTGTTAACAGTTTTTATTTTTTTTTAACTACATGTATTTGAAAAATAACTTTAGTTTAATGAATTGAACATACGTGACAATTCTCAAAATTCAATGACAACGGTATTACTGTAACTCCAAACGCCTGTGTTTGTAGACACTGGTACGAGCTCTGTTGTTGTTGTTTACGTTTTACGGGATGTGATCTATTTGCTAAAATGCACACGTCGCCGCTTCTTACATTTCTAGTCTGACTTTTCTTGTTTTTCGTTTATTTATATTTTTATTAATTTAAACACCAAGGTTACCCATTTGCTTAAAAATTAAATATAATGTTATTTTGTGAAAGTGAAAGGAAGTATGACAATAAAAACACTCGAAATGTATAGTTTTCATAATTTTTGGATGAAAGAAGAATTAAAACATGTTGTGTATCATAAAATACCTATCTACAATTTTCTAGCAACTTGTGCGCAATGAAATTCTATCAAAATTTTTAAAGCATGTAAAGTTTATGTCCCTTTAATGAATGTTCTGTTCCTCAGGTATTTCTCTGTATCTAAGTATTATTAATTTGATGGCTTTGGTAAGCTAGAAACAGAGACAAACGTTCTCACCAATCACTCTAGAATGGATAGTCTGAAAAGGATGTTTCCTATATTAAATAGCAAAGGAAGTAGAATTGATACTATTATGGGACTTTTAAAGGTATTCAACTTTTGAAGGAACATTTGACATTTAATGTAAAACGCAATTTAACATGACGCCGCGTTTTTTGTGCAAGATAGTGTGAAATGACAAAACATGTTCTTATCGAAAATTTTTATTGTTCTTGTTGGATATTTGGTGAGTCTGTATAAAAAAAATGTTATTCTTATTATATCTAGAACATATGTACAAAAATGCCTATTAGGATCAATCTCTGTAAAAAATGTCCCGTGTGAGTAAGATGTGGTCACATTCGGGGATCAGTTTTACAGGGCAATATCTAGAAAAAATTAAGAATTTTCTTCTCAAGAACAGCAGCGTCATGAGAGGCATGTTTGTTGTTTACAGTCAGATTGTATATAGCAATTGGACACAATTTTCTGGTTCCTCAGTAGATATAATTCTCTTTATGTAAGTATTATTTGTTGGCATTGGTATGCCAGAGACAGAGATAATAATTCCCAACAGTCAGTGTATTATTTTACATTCTTTTGCTTTATCTGTGCTATAATTTGACACCCTGAATTAACAGTCTACATAGGATGTTTCCGAACTGCCGCTTACTTTCATTTTAAATTTTGACAACAATACATGTTTATCAGAGACTATGAATAACTTTCTTAAATGTCTGATTTTAGCGTCAATTATCATAGTTTCAAGAAGATTCGTCTTCAATAGCAATATTAATGAAAAATTTCAGAAATTTATCGATAGAACATTTTCTCAGATATTAGGAAAGTATATTATTTCCCCCCAAATTAGGAAAGTATTCTTCAGATATACTATTAGATATTCTAACAGAAATGTTTGCTATAACGCGCTAAATCCGCTTCATAGAATTTGCCTGTGTTAGAAATCTTGCTTCATAATCTTCATAAATATAGAGTTCATATTAAAAAGGCAAGATTTTTTAAAAAAAAGTATCATCTTAAACATAGCTAAAACTTGCATTTTAGAAATTAAAAATTTCATACTGTAAAGATTGTCATTTTCATGTATAGCATGCTACAGGTACTTAATTTATCGAAAATCAAGAATTTCTTTCCTTTGTACCAGAGGGAAAATTCAACCATATCATTATCTATGCATTTAAATCGCAAAAGGCATGGAATTGATATGATTATAGGATTTGAAATATAATACGTAGACATTTAATTTTTGACGCAGTTTTAGATTATGCTGGGTTTTTATCATATGGTAGTATGTCAATAGATTGTGTGAAATGAAAAACATCAACAAAATGTTCCTACGGAGAATTTTTGTCGTTTTTATTGGACTTCCGATGATGAGTGAGTACGTGTAAATAAGTTTTTTCTTGTTATATCTAGAAAGCCTATTAGGATTAAAATATATCTTTAAAAAATTAAGGGGCGTTATAAACGCCAAGTGGAAAGACGTATTAAGCAAAAAAGGCATATTAACACAATATGAAAAGGGTTTTAACAGCGACTGTCCTTCAGAATGTGTAATAACACAAAAAGAAAAGGCATTATAACGTCCCCACTTTCAGAAAGGCGATATGAGGAAGTGAAGAAGCGCCCTAGATCGAAAAAGCGTAATAACTGCGTGTTCTTACCACAGGAACGTTTAGGATTGTCCCAAAATGTTTACAGTTTTGTTTTCTTTTTTCATAAAAAAAACCGATTTTCCTGAAATTGTACAAGATATTTGTTTCATTTGACGCACAATTTTACAAACCTTCTCTATTTTTAGTGACTGTAATGGAAACTGGTTTATTTTGTTCACAATATCATGCGTAAAATTCAGAAAAAAAATATTGAAAAGTCAAAATAAGTTAACCGTGTTTCTACAAATATAGGTGAATTCAGACATTCTGCACGAAGTATCTTGTTTATCTGTACAGGTCGGTAATCCAAGCAACATAATGCATATTTATACGTTTTAAAAGATGGATCGAATAGACTAAGAAATTTAAAGAGCTTGCTTACTGTTCGTTATCTTCATAATATAAAACTGACCTCTAACTGTAAAGTAAAATGCATACTGCAATTATCAATAAAGTGAATTTATTTCATATATTTCATATTTCAAAGATTCTTAACAATATTTCGATTTAATGATAAGAAATATGTTATAATGCTTTAGAAACTTCCTAGAAAAGCTTTTGAATTTAATGTTCAAATAGAAAATGAAATTTTGCTAACTCAGGACAATCATGTCTCCCGCTTATAATGCACCAAAAATATACTCAATGTTTGAATTTCTTGCTGCCCTATATCGTCATATTTTTATGAACGTCTCTGTAGCCTCATTGTGACGTCACGTTAGCGCGAGTTTCTCCGCGTATATTTCTACGCGTGAGTATACACAAAATTGGTTTTCAAATCAATTTCACAGTTGGCTTAGAAAAACACAGCAAATGTAAAAATTTATTTATATTTAGGATAAAAAAATTATTAAAGTTCGTTGAATGATCTTTAAAGCTTACAATACTCGCATGTCTTGATGAACCCGACTCAATTGGCTAGTTTGAAACAATTTCAAAATTACCTTGTTAAAATTAGCGATTTAAAAAAAATTGCAGGTTTTGTCAGGGCTAGTAAAAATTATTGGAAGTAGCCCGACTGGTCTAGTACTCATAAAAGTTAATGTCAAACCCTGCAGTGAGATTGACAAATGTCTAATTGGCATCATGACAAGATCCCTAAATTACCTTCTTGCCTGAAAACCAATATCTCGTCATGCACCAGACGCAGTCAGTTTTTGTTCAGATATAAATTAAGTTGATGATTACCGATGATCGTCCATGAGGTTGCAACAGAAGCAGTCTCCCAGTTAAAAATCAAAAAATATATTACAGTAATTGACTATCATATATTGCCTAGTAGTCATGGTTAACGCTAGATGGTACAATGTACAGGTAGGCGAACACGAGTTATCGTTCATAGTACGAGTTATCGTTCATTATGTAGATTTATTCACTCGTAGGTGGAATATTCGACATGTGTTAAAATACATGTATACGGAAATAAATGAAATATTCTTAATTAATATTAATATTTACAGGTAATTTACATTTATTTCACTGGCAATTTACAATTGGTAATTATATATTAAGTCGGACAGGTAAAAGTAGAAATACTAATCCATATAAACAATGTATCCATTTAAATTAATCATCAAATATGGATAAATTGATGACAAGCGCGGATTTATTCAAATTCAAAATAAAATTCATTGAACTATATTATTAGATATATTTTTTTTCAATATTCATTTGTATTTCGATTGATGCAATGTTTATGTGTATTAGGAATATAAAATCAGCGGGGGGGGGGGGGGGGGGTATTATCCCCTGCATATAGGCACGTATCGTTACAAATGAACATTTAAAAAAAACATATGTCCAGAGGCTGCTTTAAGATCCCGCCCCCATTTTTACAGCCAATCCAACCCTGATGACCTATGCTCGGCACTTAGGTCCATTGAGCAGTGAGGGACCTTTTTCGTGCCAGCACCTAGTGGGATACGGGACCTCGGTTTATAACGTCTCATCCGAAGGACCGGTCTCCACGTCCCGCAGTGGACCAATTCGAACCCGCGACGTAAGGATCAACTCCTTACTCCGCGACTCTAGAGAAGACGCTCTTACAACTGCCCCATGCAGGCGACGATTCCATAATTGAAAGATGGATTTTTTTTTTAAAATCGACTCAAGTTGTAAGATAGAAATTACCGTAGTATTATTTTTCCTTATTTTAATAATATACTCAACCTAAACTACTACTGAGAAATATGCCTATATAAGTAAAGAAACATTTTCTATCTTCTTTTGATTTCAAAAGTTTTTTTTTTATTTCATTTTACCTGAATGTCTTACTTAGCGCCAAGATTTTATTTTCACACAAAACTCACGGTTTACCGAGGTATATCCGAGGTACGTAATACAGCAAGACATTTGTTAATCTATCAACTTATATTCCTCGTCATTTGCTACTCCCAACTTTTCTAGCTCATGTACATTTCACACTAGGTGATTTCGAGCTATTTTTTTTACCTCGAAAGTACAAATATATATATTTCTAAACAATGCACCTAATTTCTCT
The DNA here is from genome assembly GCF_033153115.1 of Saccostrea echinata. Classification (NCBI taxonomy): domain Eukaryota; kingdom Metazoa; phylum Mollusca; class Bivalvia; order Ostreida; family Ostreidae; genus Saccostrea; species Saccostrea echinata. The sequence continues at coordinate 2,777,573 of NW_026889805.1, read as the reverse complement.
ACCTATTTTTGACAGGTATCAGATTAATGTTAGATATTTGTTTGTTTGTTTAACGCCCCTTCGAGATTGTTCACTTATATTGAGACACCAGCATTTACCGGTGGAGGGCTGCAAATTTAGACCTGAACTTGGCACTCAGGGCCTTTTTAGCAGTGAGGGATTTTTTTTTTCTTCTACCGCGACTCGGGACTTCTGTTTATATACCGTATCGTCCGAAGAACCAATCTCTACGTCCCGTGAAGTGAATTGAACTCGTAACGAATGGATCAACTCTTTCTCCACGACTCAAGAACTTAGTCGCTCTAACCACTGAGCCACACGGGCGACAATTTAAACTGATGTTATAGATGTCATTATCCCAAAATCCCAGAATTATGTATCATCTGAGAGTACCTCATAAAATACGCTTAACCTACATCGCACAAACATAGGGATACTGTCTTGATCCCAGATGGTTTTTTCCAAGCTATCCGTACCTTTAAACCAGCTAAAAACTAGCATAATATACACTATTCACCTATATATTTTGGACAGTCCCAGATTAATTTACATTGCAGATATATATACTAGATTTCAGATGATTTCTCTTATCTACGCAGTTATGAAGCATCGTTTTTGAAAGGGGGGGGGGCAGAGAAAAAAAAAACTACTTACCTGAAAAAGTTGACAAGCAGATAAAAAAGAAGGAAAATTGCCCAAACTCGAAAATCCTATTTCGTTGGGGGGGGGGGGGGGGGGTGCGGTGTATAATTACAACATCTTACAGTAATCTCTATTGAGATTCTGCTGGGCTAGATATTTGGACTGACGCCCACAGAATCTCTAGACAACCACTCATAATTCATGTCTGGAAATCAAGCCCCAACTTCGGCCGACTATAGCAAGAATTATTCATCTAGACCACACTGCCGTTCGCTTCAATTAAGTCATTTGGTTGATTATTTGACTCTCTGTCACTATCATTTCCAAATTGCTTACCGTTTAGGCATGTAAATCCCAACATAAAAATATTCACTGAAATCTCCGTTCGAAATATGGCTCCTTTGACGAAATTGTTTACCTCCTCACATAAAAGAGTTCCTATAGTTTGTTTTTACCCTATGTGATTATGAACTTATGTCTACTATGGCTATTGAACATCACATAAAAGAAAACGGACTATAGGAACTCTTTTATGCGAGGAGGTAAACAATTTCGTCAAAGGAGCCATATTTTGAACGGAGATTTCAATGTATATTTTTATGTTGGGATTTACATGCCTAAACGGTAAGCAATGTGGAAATAAAAGTGACAGAGAGTCAAATAAACAACCAAATGACTTAATTGAAGCGAACGGCAGTGTGGTCTAGATGAATAATTCTTGCTATAGTCGGCCGAAGTTGGGGCTTGATTTCCAGACATGAATTATGAGTGGTTGTCTAGAGATTCTGTGGGCGTCAGTCCAAATATCTAGCCCAGCAGAATCTCAATAGAGATTACATCTTACAGTACCAAATTTTATTGATACAATACTACATCATCCGTATTTGACCTTTACTGTAACAAAAAAGTGGGGGGGGGGGACTTCTGGCCTTTCAAAAAACATTTTCAATAGAAAGAAGTTATGTGTGGAAAAAAAAACCCTGCCCCCCCCCCCCCCCCCCCCGTTCCTACGTGCCTCCTACGTTAGTTTGTATATGTTTCAGCTAATATTCCTGCAAAAAAGGCTAATATTCTTACAGACCTATGACAGTCAAATGGTTAATCAAACATAAAGACATTACGCTCTCTCAAAATGTTTCTCCCATGCATCTACGTAGAATGTGCATGTCGAATTCATTTTAGCATATCCTGGAAAAATTACGATCTGAAATCCAAGATAAGTATACGCTTCTAATCAAAGTACTTTTGCTTTCTAACAAGATTAACATGAAAATATAGCCCTGATCGCAGATAACTGTAGCTTGTACCAGCTTAAAAAACTGTACAATATCCACCATTTCTCTACGTACTCTGGATGGAAACAATATTAATTTTATTTAAGAAAATAACCTTGATCCCAGACATTTTTTTTCACCTACCTCTAGTTTCATCAAACTAATAGTCCAAGACAATACCCTACCTTCTATGGAGAGTAAAAAAAAATTTAACCTGAAGATATGTCCCTGATCTCAGAGCTTTCTCCCACCTACCTGTACTTTGTACCAGATAATATCCCTGTAAAATATACACCACAATCCTACCTGCCATTGATACATACAGAATATATTTGGTATTGATAATATTACCTTGATCTCGAAGGGTTTCCTCAACCTACCTGTAGCTTGTACCAGCTAATAGTCCAGGTCAAAACTCGGTAATACCCTACCTTCTATGGAAAGTAACTTGATAAATTTTACATGAAGATATGTCCCTGACCTCAGAGCTTTCTCCCACCTACCTGTACTTTGTACCAGATAAAATCCCTGTTAAATATGCGCCACAATCCTACCTGCCATTGATACATGCAGAATATATTTGGTATTAATAATATTACCTTGATCTCGAAGGGTTTCCTCAACCTACCTGTAGCTTGTACCAGCTAACAGTCCAGGTCAAAACTCGGTAATATCCTACCTTCTATGGAAAGTCAAAAGTTACAACTTACATCAAGATATGTCCCTGATCTCAGTGCTTTCTCCCACCTACCTGTACTTTGTACCAGATAATATCCCTGTTAAATATGCGCCACAATCCTACCTGCCATTGATACATGCAGAATATGTTTGGTATTGATAATATTACCGTGATCTCGAAGGGTTTCCCCAACCTACCTGTAGCTTGTACCAGCTAATAGTCTAGGTCAGAACTCGGTAATACCCTACCTTCTAAGGAAAGTCAAAAGTTAAAAATTACATCAAGATATGTCCCTGATCTCAGTGCTTTCTCCCACCTACCTGTACTTTGTACCAGATAATATCCCTGTTAAATATGCGCCACAATCCTATCTGCCCTTGATACATGCAGAATATGTTTTGGTATTGATAATATTACCGTGATCTCGAAGGGTTACTTCAACCTACCTGTAGCTTGTACCAGCTAATAGTCCAGGTCAAAACTCGGAAATACCCTACCTTCTATGGAAAGTCAAAAGTTAAAACTTACATCAAGATATGTCCCTGATCTCAGTGCTTTCTCCCACCTACCTGTACTTTGTACCAGATAATATCCCTGTTAAATATACGCCACAATTCTACCTGCCATTGATACACGCAGAATATATTTGGTATTGAAAATATTACCCTGATTTCGAAGGGTTTCCTCAACCTACCTGTAGCTTGTACCAGCTAATAGTCCAGGTCAAAACTCGGTAATACTCTACCTTCTGTGGAATGTCAAAAGTTAAAAATTACATCAAGATATGTCCCTGATCTCAGTGCTTTCTCCCACCTACCTGTACTTTGTACCAGATAATATTCCTGTTAAATATACACCACAATCCTACCTGCCATTGATACATGCAGAATAGATTTGGTATTGATAATATTACCGTGATCTCGAAGGGTTACTTCAACCTACCTGTAGCTTGTACCAGCTAATAATCCAGGTCAAAACTCGGTAATACCCTACCTTCTAAGGAAAGTCAAAAGTTAAAACTTACATCAAGATATGTCCCTGATCTCAGTGCTTTCTCCCACCTACCTGTACTTTGTACCAGATAGTATCCCTGTTAAATATGCGCCACAATCCTATCTGCCCTTGATACATGCAGAATGTGTTTTGGTATTGACAATATTACCCTAATTTCGAAGGGTTTCCCCAACCTACCTGTAGCTTGTACCAGCTAATAGTCCAGGTCAATACTCGGTAATACTCTACCTTTTATGGAAAAATCACTAGATAAATTTTACATGAAGATATGTCCCCGATGTCAGAGCTTTTTCCCACCTACCTCTTCTTTGTACCAGATAATATCCCTGTTAAATATACACCACAATCTTACCTTGCCATCAAAAGATGCAGAATATATTTGGTATTGAAAAGATCATCCTGTTCTCGAAGGATTTCCTAAACCTACCTGTAGCTTGTACCAGCTGATAGTCTAGGTCAGTAATGCAGTAATGCCCTACCTTTTCTTGGAGAGTCTCAAGATAAATAAATTAAAGTGCATGTTACATCGAAATTGGTGTATGCCTATTTACGATTGGTATTCAGTTTAATGTAGTTTTAATGTACTATACATGTGTACTAAGATCACAGGTCTTTAGATCGCTTATAAAAAATTGAGGTGTTCAAAAAATAAAGGTATGGAAGTATTGAAACTATTTACATAGAGTATGCACTTTCGCCAATAAAATACTTTTAAATCAAATGCTTTACAATTTTACTTTCTATCCATATCTAATTCATATATAAACAATCTTCATAACAACCAAAGTTCATTCCGAAATCCCGTATACTTTCCGATATATTCTGAAACCAATTTAAAAATTCACCATAGTTTTTTACTCGACATCATCCGGGGCCTTTTAAAAGTTACACTAACTGTTAAAGGGAACGACGGGATAAATTTTCCCCGGAATTTATTCTATATCCCGGTGTGCTTGAGATAAAAGATACCACGGAGTCTGACACATCTGTTTCATATTTGGATATTTTAGTTAATGGTTATCTAACAACCAAGCTTTCTGATAAACGTTATGACTTTAACTTTTAAATCGTCAACTTCCCTTACTTATGCAGCAATATCCTTCATCACCTCTATACGAACTTTATATCTCTCAGTTGATTCGATACGCAAGAGCATGCTCTACGTATGTATAATTTCTAAAACGAGGTAAATTATTGACAAACATGTTGATGAAACAAGAATTTCAACAGTCTCGTTTAAAGTCGTCAGTTCGTAAGTTCTATGGTCGATACATTGACCTTGTCAGCAAATACAATTTATCATTGAGTCAAATGCTGACTGATGTTTTTCATACTAATTGTCAGTTCATCATTTACACACTGAATTGACGATGGATTTTCCGTTATTTCCCGATCATGACAAGGAGCACACGGCGGGTGTGACCGGTCGGCAAGGGATGCCCACCCCTCCATGGCACCTGATCCCACCTCTGATGTTTCGGATGTCCGTGTTTGCTCTGCTCCTATTTTGTATTGTTTATTGGATTTTTGAGTTTGAATACTGTTCATTATTTCCATATATTTCATACTCAGTGAATATTTGCATTCGAGCTCTACAAATTTTCTTTTATTTGATCGTATGATCTTGCTTAGTCACCAAGAACATTTTAGCGGTCTAATTTAAAAAAAAAAATTGAAAAGTATATTATACCTTCTGGGAAAATTCGTTCAATCTTAGCTCTTTTTATATTCATAAAAACATGGCGGTGCATTTGTTGATGCAGTCGTTTTCTAATTTTTTTTTCGCGAAAGGAATTATTACGGACTTAACCTTATGATATGGAATAAGAGAAATCAACTTTAAAATGTTGAAAGACTGTGCAAGTACTATGCAGCTCTTCGTTGCACTTCAAACACCGTCTGTATACATCTGAATGACCAGGGGCACAATTCAAGCTAATGTCGAGTAGAAAAAGTAGGTCAATTTTCAAATTGATTATAGAATATCTCGGGAAGTACATGTATATAGAATTTCGAAATGAACTTTGGTAGTAATAAAAATTGGTTATATATCAGTAAATTTAAATGGAAAGGAAAATTTTAGAGCTTTTGATTAAAAAGTATTTTATCAGCGAAATAGGGTACACAGTGTAAGGAATTCCATACCTTTATGTTTTTTATACACCCCGACTTTTTTTTAAATCGGATTAAAGCGATCCAAAGGTCTGTGATTAAGATATATTGAAATCAGAACAAAACTGTAGGAGGAGTAGGACTTTGAAAAATTGTTTATAGACAGAGGGACGAATGACAGACACCTTACTTTTGAATAATCTCTTCTCGTCTTTGAGAAGTAGAGCTAAAAATGACAAATGCTCAGGTCATAAGTAATCTTTGAGTGAAATATTGACAACAATGTTTTTCCACTAGAGAACAATTTTTGTTCGTGAAACACTGATGCTCCGTATGATAGCTTTTGGAGAGGTTAAAGTTTCTCAAATGCAAGTCAAACTTTAAGGTCAAGAGATGAAAAATGTTGTTACCCAAAGAAAGGACTTGTTCTCAATGAATATACTAAATTCAAAACACTAACCATTATAAAATTACGGCCAATGTTTTTAAATGTGGATCAAACTCAAAGTTCAAGGTCAAAAGGTCATTAATATTTTTATATCCTTGGAAAGACCTTATAATAAATACATGTGAAGTATGAAAATCCTAACATCTACAAAAGTTATGATCACGCTTAAAGACTGGTAAATTCTTGCAAAATTGAGGTCAAGAGGTCAAATATAAGGTAGAGCCATAGCTTTGACCAATCAAATGTTAAAGATGCTTAGACACAGATTTGAACTTAATATTTTCTCAAATTTTCTGTATAATATCACGACTTATATATTGCAATAACATTTCACACGAAAATATAATTAAAAACTTATTTTATCTGAAAATTATTGGAACTACGAATTCCGGGACGCGTTTGATTAACACATCTTTGCACTTACACAAATTTTAACTTTATCCTTAATATTTAAGAAAAGAAGCGATTTTGTTATGTATAAATGAAAAATATTGCATCTATAATCCAGAAAATTCAGAGTAGAAATGTTCGAAAGCAAAACCATCTCACCAGTATTGTCAGTCCGTGCTCTATGATGTGTACAGAGTTTAACAAATTGAACACACCCGTGAAACGTAAACTGTTTTTGTAAACAGGGCACGAGCTCTGTAATTGTTTATGTATACGATTCACCGGGTGTGTTCAATTGTTAAACTCTGCACACACCACTGAGCACGGACTTACAATACTGTGAGTGGATTTTGCTTTCGATCATTTCTACTCTGAATTTTCTGGGTTATAGTTTTAATATTTTTCATTAATACGCAATAAAATTGCCACTTTTCTTAAGTATTAAGAATAAAATTAAAATATGTGAAAGCACAAGGATGTGCCAATCTAACGCGTCCAGAAAATAGAAGTTTTAATAACTTCGAGATGAAATAAGATTTTTATTACATTTTAGTATGAAATGCTATAGCAACATACAAGTCATGAAATTATACAGAAAATTTGAAAAAAATATTAACTTCAAATCTGTGTCCAAGCACCTTTAAGGACAATGTTAAAGTTTTTGCGACCAAATGGTCAAACAGACAGACAGAAGGACAGACAAGACAAAAATTATATACCCATGAATCTTCCATTACGAGGGCATAATCATGGATCTTAAATGAATTTTACTTTTTTCTGTCACTGACACTGAATATCTAGGCAAGGTCATAATATACTTTTAGCTTTCATATATTCTTTGTTTGAAGTTTCAACCTCCAAAACCATTCATACCACTTTTAGCAGTGACCTTGACGAAATGATCTTGAGTCACTCCACAAAACATAAGTATTATTTTTGTGAAGAGTGAACTTCCAATGTTTTATAAATTTGTTATGGATTAAACATTTCTGCAATTGACCATGAACTTGCAAAAATGACCTTTGGTTAGATATTTGTGTTATGTATCAATTTCATAAGCCCCCGTTTGAGAGTTATAGACAGAATAAGATTAAAAAAAACTATTTGCCAGTGACCCTTAACTTGCTGGAATATAACTCAGTCATGATTAATACATACTCTTAGATCAGATCGGCAGGGGATGCTCACTCCTTCATGGTACCTGATCCGATCCCACCTCTGATGTTTAAGAGGTCCGTGTTTGCTCTGCTCCTGAATTGTGTTGTTTTAATGGACTTTTGAGCTTGAATATTGTTCGTTATTTCTGTATATTTCATGCCTCCGAATACTGTTCGTTATTTCTATATATTTCATGCAATATAAGAAATAAGTATAGCCTTAATGTTTTCCATTACCAGGTATGTTAAAGACAGCAGTAATTTTTTTTTCTATAATTGACTTTGAAATCAAATGACCTTAGGTGAAGATCATGACACAACTTCAGGTCATAAGAAATCTGTGTATGAAGTAAGAAACTCCAATATTTCTGGACAAAGAAGTTCCAAACCAGCCGAAAATTTTAAACATATAGCTTTTCTTTGAATGACCTTGATATTACCAGAATAACCTTGTGTTAAGGTTAAGACACTCGGGTTATAAACAATCGCTGTACAAGGTATGAGCAACATCTTGGACAAAATTTCAAGAACAGAACGGGAAAGGTTATTCCTAAATCTCACTGAACTTCGATGGTGGGGAGTACTAGTATTACAATATAAATATTACATAAATCATGTCCAATTGATTCTACTTCTTATGCCCCCGGATCGAAAGATTCCGGGGGTATATTGTTTTTGTCCTGTCTGTCTGTCTGTTTGTCTGTTTATCTGTTTGTCTCTCTGTCTGTCTGTCTGTTGTCAACTTTAACCTAGCCCATAACTATTGAATGGGTAGGGCTATGGCTTTCATATTTCACAGGTGTATTCTTTGTGACAAGACCTTTCTTTGGGTACCACCAAATTTGACCTCTTGACCTTGACCTTGGAGTTTGACCTACTTTTACAAAAAAATGCCACACTTTAACCTTGACCATAACTTTTGAACAGGTGGAGGTAGAGCTTTCATAATTCACTTTGAAAGTTTTGAATACTGTAATTTCAAATTTTAAAACCTTTAAAATCGTAAGATTTTGATATATCCTCTAATGTTGAAAGCAGTAAGCTCCTACTTGATGAATTTTTATTACAGCATTTAAAACTTCAAAAAAATTTCAAATTTGGAATAATTTAAAAGCCTTAAAATATGAAATCAAGGAGTTTTGAAATCTTTCAAAGGTCAAATAGAGTGAAATTTAAACGATTTAAATTTTTCAAAAAATTTAAATTAAAACCAAACATTAAAACAAGGACTATTTCTATATCTTGAAAGATGGAGAACATCATATAATGTGTTTTGAAATCTCTCAAAGGTCAAATAGAGTGAAATTTAAACGATTTAAATTTTTCAAAAAATTTAAATTGAATCCAAACGTTAAAACAAGGACTATCTCTGTATTTTGAAAGATGGAGAACATCATAAGATGTGTTTTGAAATCTCTCAAAGGTCAAATAGAGTGAAATTTAAACGATTTAAATTTTTCAAAAAATTTAAATTGAATCCAAACGTTAAAACAAGGACTATCTCTGTATTTTGAAAGATGGAGAACATCATAAGATGTGTTTTGAAATCTCTCAAAGGTCAAATAGAGTGAAATTTAAACGATTTAAATTTTTCAAAAAATTTAAATTGAATCCAAACGTTAAAAGAAGGACCATCTCTGTATTTTGAAAGATGGAGAACATCATAAAATGTGTTTTGAAATCTCTCAAAGGTCAAATAGAGTGAAATTTAAATGATTTAAATTTTTCAAAAAATTTAAATTGAATCCAAACGTTAAAACAAGGACTATCTCTGTATTTTGAAAGATGGAGAACATCATACAATGTGTTTTAAAATCTCTCAAAGGTCAAATAGGGTGAAATTTAAACGATTTAAAATTTTCAAAAAATTTAAATTGCTTCCACAAACATAAAAAACGCAACAAATGATTTTCTCTTCCTTCAAAATTTGTAAGATGACTTTTGTTTAATATTTCAGTGCAATTTAAATTTTTTGAAAAAATTAAATCGTTTAAATCTCACTCTAATTGACCTTTGAGAAGTTTTAAAACACATTGTATGATGTTCTCCATCTTTCAAAATACAGAGATAGTCCTTGTTTTAACATTTGGATTTAATTTAAATTTTTTGAAAAATTTAAATCGTTTAAATCTCACTCTATTTGAACTTTGAAAGATTTCAAAACACATTGTATGATATTCTCCATCTTTCAAAATACAGATATAGTCCTTGTTTTAACATTTGGATTTAATTTAAATTTTTTTAAAAATTTAAATCGTTTAAATCTCACTCTATTTGACCTTTAATAGATTTCAAAACATATTGTATGATGTTCTTCAACTTTCAAAATACAGAGATAGTCCTTGTTTTAATGTTTGGTTTTAATTTAAATTTTTTGAAAAATTTAAATCGTTTAAATTTCACTCTATTTGACCTTTGAAAGATTTCAAAACACATTGTATGATGTTCTCCATCTTCCAAAATACAGAGATAGTCCTTGTTTTAACATTTGGATTTAATTTAATTTTTTTGAAAAATTTAAATCGTTTAAATAACACACTATTTAACCTTTGAGTGATTTCAAAACACATTGTATGATGTTCTCCATCTTTCAAAATACAGAGATAGTCCTTGTTTTAACATTTGGAAGCAATTTAAATTTTTTGAAAAATTTAAATCGTTTAAATTTCACTCTATTTAACCTTTGAGAGGTTTCAAAACACATTGTATGATGTTCTCCATCTTTCAAAATACAGAGATAGTCCTTGTTTTAACATTTGGATTTAATTTAATTTTTTTTAAAAATTTAAATCGTTTAAATCTCACTCTATTTGACCTTTGAGTGATTTCAAAACACATTGTATGATATTCTCCATCTTTCAAAATACAGATATAGTCCTTGTTTTTACATTTGGAAACAAATTGAATTTTTTGAAAATTTTAAATTTTTTGAATCTCACTCTATTTGAACTTTGAAAGATTTCAAAACACATTGTATGATATTCTCCATCTTTCAAAATACAGAAATAGTCCTTGTTTTAACGTTTGGAAGCAATTTAAATTTTTTGAAAAATTTAAATCGTTTAAATTTCACTCTATTTGACCTTTGAGAGATTTCAAAACATATTGTATGATGTTTTTCACCTTTCAAAATACAGAGATAGTCCTTGTTTTAATGGTTGGTTTCAATTTAAATTTTTTGAAAAATTTAAATCGTTTAAATTTCACTCTATTTGACCTTTGAAAGATTTCAAAACAAATTATGTGATGTTCTCCATCTTCCAAAATACAGAGATAGTCCTTGTTTTAACATTTGGATTTAATTTAATTTTTTTTAAAAATTTAAATCGTTTAAATCTCACTCTATTTAACCTTTGAAAGATTTCAAAACACATTTTATGATGTTCTCCATCTTCCAAAATACAGAGATAGTCCTTGTTTTAACATTTGGATTTAATTTAAACTTTTTGAAAAATTTAAATCGTTTAAATTTCAATCATTTAACCTTTGAGTGATTTCAAAACACATTGTATGATGTTCTCCGTCTTTCAAAATACAGAGATAGTCCTTGTTTCAATCAAAATGACACCTCATCGAAATGGGACGGAAGACCCACTCGTTGCTCGCAACGAGATCGGATCTAGTTAAGGTCTTCCGTCTCCAACGGAAGACCTTATTGTTTTCGTTCGGTTTCTTTTTCCCTATTATTATTATTATTATTATTATTATTTTTCTTCCAACCGATTTTGTGCACGCGATTTCTCAGAAACGGCTGGGCCGATTTACACCAAACTTTCAGATGTAAAAGATATTCAATTGATCTTGATAGGTTTTTTTGTTTTTTGATGACGTCACTTCCGGTCGTGAGATATTGACGATTTTCTGATTTTCAGAGGGTCGGCTTGTCCTGGAATCTCCTCCTGAACGACTAAAGCTATTGAGTTAAGATTTTCAGTGAAGATAGAGGAAAGATTGTAGATGTGCAATTGGGCATCTATATCTTTCCAGCTCAAATGGCGTTGAAGCTCGCCTGGGCTCGAAAAATAGGCTCACAAACATCTCACAAAATTTGACACGTTTTCTTTTATATCTTTTTACCTGTAAATATTTTGTTAAAACATGTATAACAAAAGATGTGTAAAATGATAAGACCTTTCATTTGATATCCAACAAAAATGGCTGATCCCTCAAATTAGGGGCTCAGAGGGGCCAAAAGTCTTTAATGTATAACTCTTGAACGATCAATATTTTGTTATAAATTACTGAAGCAAAAATGTTTATCTTATCGATTTGCAACTATATGTTTTAAAATTTTGATCATATGTTACGTAATAAGGGGTCAAAAGGGGCCAGAATGCTAAATCTTTGATGCTTTATATTTCAAATAGGGGGAATATTTTGAAAAGCAATATTGAACAAAAGATGTTCAGAATAATGTTCTTAAAAATATGCAACGTTTCAATTTTTGCAAAACGGCCCCATTAAGGACTCGAAGGGCTGGCCCCTAAATATTTCAATTCAGCATATCTCGAAAACGAAAATAGATTTCTGAATAGTTGTTGAACAAAAAATCTTCAATATCACAAGACCTTTCAATTGATATCAAGAAAAAGGGCTGACCCCTCAAATTAGGGGCTGTGAGGGGCCAGAAGCCTGTCATCTATAGCTCTTTGATAATTTTATATAAATCAAAAGAATGACATCTAATTAGGGAAGTCTATATATTATTATCTTTTAACAAAGATCATAGTCAAAATCATATCTCATCTTATCGAAAAATCGGACGGAAGACCTACTCGTTGCTCGCAACGAGATCTCATCTAGTTATTATTATTTTTCTTCCAACCGATTTTGTGCAAGCGATTTCTCAGAAACGGCTGGGCCGATTTACACCAAACTTTCAGATGTAAAAGATATTTAATTGATCTTGATAGGTTTTTTTGTTTTTTGATGACGTCACTTCCGGTCGTGAGATATTGACGATTTTCTGATTTTCAGAGGGTCGGCTTGTCCTGGAAACTCCTCCTAAACGACTAAAGCTATTGAGTTAAGATTTTCAGTGAAGATAGAGGAAAGATTGTAGATGTGCAATTGGGCATCTATATCTTTCCATCTCAAATAGCGTTGAAGCTCGCCTGGGCTCAAAAAATAGGCTCACAAACATCTCGCAAAATTTGACACGTTTTTTTAAATATCTTTTTACCTGTAAATATTTTGTTAAAACATGTATTAGAAAAGATGTGTAAAATGATAAGACCTTTCATTTGATATCAAACAAAAATGGCTGATCCCTCAAATTAGGGGCTCAGAGGGGCCAAAAGTCGTTCCTATATAACTCTTGAACGATCAATATTTTGTTATAAATTACTGAAGCAAAAATGTTCATCTTATCGATTTGCAATTATATGTTTTAAAATTTTGATCATATGTTACGTAATAAGGGGTCAAAAGGGGCCAGAATGCTAAATCTTTGACGCTTTATATCTCGAAAAGGGGGAATATTTTGAAAAGCAATATTGAACAAAAGATGTTCAGAATAATGTTCTAAACAATATGCAACCTTTCAATTTTTGCAAAACGGCCCCATTAAGGACTCGAAGGGCTGGCCCCTAAATATTTCAATTCAGCGTATCTCGAAAACGAAAATAGATTTCTGAATAGTTGTTGAACAAAAAATCTTCAAAATCACAAGACCTTTCAATTGATATCAAGAAAAAAGGGCTGATCCCTTAAATTAGGGGCTCAGGGGCCCAAAAGTCTTTCATGTATAACTTTTGAACGATCAATATTTTGTTATAAATTACTGAAGCAAAAATGTTCATCTTAACGATTTGCAACTATATGTTTTAAAATTTTGATCATATGTTACGTAATAAGGGGCCAAAAGGGGCCAGAATGCTAATTCTTTGATGCTTTTTATCTCAAAAAGGGGGAATATATTGAAAAGCAACATTGAACAAAAGATGTTCAGAATAATGTTCTAAACAATATGCAACCTTTCAATTTTTCCAAAACGACCCCATTAAGGACTTGAAGGGCTGGCCCCTAAATATTATAATTCAGCATATCTCGAAAACGAAAATAGATTTCTGAATAGTTGTTGAACAAAAAGTCTTCAAAATCACAAGACCTTTCATTTGATATCAAGAAAAAGGGGCTGACCCCTCAAATTAGGGGCTTAGAGGGGCCAAAAGTCTTTCATCTTTAACTCTTTAACGATCAATAATTTGTAGTACATTACTGAAGCAAACATGCTTATCTTAACGATTTACAACAATATATGATAAGATACTGATCATACGTTACGTAATAAGGGGTCAAAAGGGGCCAGAATGCTGAATCTTTGACGATTTATATCTCTTAAAGGCGGAATATTTTGATAAGCAATACAGAACAAAAGATAGTCAGAATTATGTTCTTAACAATATGCACCCTTTCAATTTTTGTCAAACGGCCCCATTTAGGACTTTTAGGGATGGCCCTTAAATATTTCCATTCAGCATATCTCCACAACGAAAAGAAATCTCTGAATATTTCTTGAAGGAAACGTTTTTAAAATCACAAGACCTTTCAATTGATATCAAGAAAAAGGGGCTGACCCCTAAAACTAGGGGCTCAGAGTGGCCAAAAGCATGTCATCTATAGCTCTTTGATAATGTTATATAAATGAAAAGAATGAAATCTAATTAGGGAAGTCTATTAATTATTATCTTTTGACAAAGATCATAGTCAAAATCATATCTCATCTTTTCGAAAAATCGGACGGAAGACCTACTCGTTGCTCGCAACGAGATCTCATCTAGTTAAGGTCTTCCGACTTCAGCGGAAGACCTTACTGTTATTCTTAGGTTTCTTTTCCACTATTTTTATTATTGTTTTTTTTTCCTACCGATTTTGTGCACGCGATTTCTCGGAAACGGCTCGCCCGATTTTCATGAAACTTTCAGGTCTGATAGAGAATTAAAAAATCTAGATATATATTTTTTTATTTTGATGACGTCACTTCCGGTCCGGAGATTTTCGAGATTTGGTGATTTCCGAGGGTTAGTTTGTCCGGGCATTTTCAAGAAAAGCGCTTAACACAGAAACGTGAGATTTTCAGTGATGATAGAGCAACATATGTAGATTTGTACTTGGATGTTCATTTTTACCCGAAATACCAAACATCAACGTCCGCAACAGCCCAAATTTTTATCTTCTTTTTCCTACTTGTTAACTTTGATGCCTCTTATCTTGCTTATGTCTCAAGGGATTTTAATCAAAATTTCAGAGTTTATGGACGTTACAAAACTCTATCAGAATAATATAATATTTTTCCAAAATCCACTTCCGCTTTCGAGTTATTTCCCTTTAACTGAAAATTTAGGGTCTTTAATTTCCAGACAAACATTCCGAGACTACAAAAGTTGGAACATAAATACTACTGAATATAAGAAACAGAAGCAATGAAATTGTGAACATTGGTTTTTGTTTTTTGATTTCTGCGTTCAAATTGCCGCTAGATAGGGGTCAAAAATTAAGACGCATGAAAGAGTAAAAATTGACACATGTTTTCCTTTGTATCTTTTAAATAAGAAATATTTTATTAAGACATGTAGAATAAAAGTTGTGTACAATTTAATTACCTTTTATTTGACACCACTAAAAAGGAGCTGGCCCCTTAAATTAGGGATCTAGGGACCTTGAAAGTTTTTGCTTTATAGCTCAAAAACGAGAAAATATTTCGATATGGTTGTCGATAAAAAGTTGTTCCTTTATACCTTCTTTGTCTCATGAAAGTATTATTTTGTTCGAGTCTTGTGCATGGTAGGGGAAAAAAGCTAGACCCGTAACAAGGACCCGTTTTCATTTGGCTAGTGAAGAAGAACTCTTTATGCGTGTAACTGAAATAAACTTGCCATAAATAATATATCTTTCAATGCTTTATCCTAATTTTTTTTTAAATTAGGGTTTAAAAGTGCTCTTTGGTTCCTATTCAGATTATTCGGTGACAACTTTCTCTTTTTATTGTGTTTTAAAATAAAGAACCTTCCAGGAGAGAAAGAGAGAGAAACAGAAAAAAGTACAAGTATCTTTTCTTTGTTTAGATATGAAAGCAAACAATATAAACGCGAAAAAACTTTTAAGAGTCAAAGAATTCACAATCATTAACTGCGTGATTCTTACATTCACCTGAACCCCAGATTCTATTCTGTTTACCGTTACGTAACCCATCCCTCGATCACGCGCGGCCGAGAAGATCTAAAGCGATCCACCGCGTGTGAACCATTGACCCACAGGCGTAAACAAAATAAAAATCGGCAGTATTAAGTCTATTTTGTAAACACGACAATAAATGGACAATTATTAATATCGAATATTTGAGATTATGTTGGTTTATCTTTGTTTTAAATTTAATCATGATATGTAGCCTTAATCCAAAACGTCTAGCCAGGTTTTGTGTTTGTTTACAATTACGCAACCATTAACCATTCCTTCGATCGCTTGTGGTCAAAGCAGTCCATCGTGTGCATGTAAACCAGTTCGCAGTCATCAAACATTGTTGTTCTAAATCTAATATTTACAAACACAACGACTTAGGGGAAAATATTATTTTCTTTAAGTAAATCGAATCTTTCAAATAAATGATCTTAAGTTAATATCTTAGATTTAATTTAAGTACAAAACGCTTAGGTTTTAATCAGTCTTAAATTTTAAATGTTCGTTATCTCCATATTTCAATTGTTTTAACGTTACCAACAATTTATTTCCCAACCGTGTGTAATTTTACTTTTAATTTGGTGATTCATTGCGTATGGACTAGCGATCTGCGGTTACTTTAATTTAACCATTAAACGCACAAGCTTTGCGCTTTCTCCACGTTTTGAAATAGTAAATTAATCCGTTTTCAACACAAATATTTCCAGTCATATTTTTTTATCACAGGTTTTTATCATGATTATACCAACTTTAAACTTTTAAAGAGAATCTTTCGAATCATAAGGGTGACCAGTCTCACTTTAAAAATGATTCGTTATTTTATTGAAAAGTAAACAATGAAATGGATTAAACATTGATAAGTAACTCAGTCACGTGGCCAAGGTCTGAACTTCATAAGCGACTTCTAGTGTTGCACTATGCCTCTTTATATTACAGGGTTGATAGTAAAGTTTTAATAAAATACCTCAAGATTTTAACGCAATGAATTTTGTTTTTATAATTAATTCAAAACCCGTAAATGATCTTTTTTTAAGTATAGTATGCTTACATCATAATTTTGTTGTGGGATTAAATATCGGTAGCGGGTTATACATGTAGATAACAATAAACCTATATCGTATGTCCAGAACTGTAAATTTCAGAATGCACATAACATATTTTTTTTAAAATATCAATTGGGGCGGAAAAGGTATAACCGGGAAAATTTTAGTATCACTTGAATATCTAACTGCAGAACTGTACATGTAGCTTTCCGAGAAAAAAAATAATTTATTGACGGACCGGAGTCTCTGGTCATCCATCCCATTTTTTTTTTTTTCAGACCAGTGAACTTCAGTGCAGCTACTGAATATCACAAATTTATCATTCTTAATTAATACACTTTGACAACTTTATTTCAATTATCAAAATTATAATCGGCAGCCTTTGTATCATAAACTATTAAACTATTTGTATCGTTTACCGTTACGGTATAGAATTGAATATTTTCTTTCAAATAATTGACTTGTAACTTACGTACATTACTTTTCTGGGTTAGTTTTTAAAAATACGATCGAGAGAGAGAGAGAGAGACTCATTTGCTCATGTACATATATACCAGGTAGTTCCTGTATCAAATATTGTTCAATTTTCTTAATTTTATTTACAATATCATAATCTCTATTTTCTGTAAATCCATTTGTTGATTATTTTCAACTTCAATCACAATATGTAGTACTAAAATGAAGTCCATGCACGGGTGCTTTTGTACACCTGGAAATATTTTTTATTTAATCCTTCGTCCATGCCTTCCTCCTTCACGGAAAAAAGATAAATTAACAAATTAACCGAACGAGGTTGAAAAAATGCCGGACTATTTTTTTTTTCTCAAATTAACTGGATTGAATATACTTTTTTCATTTCACTGTACACGTGTCCTGAATAAAACTGCGTGGTTTGGGTTTGTCAAAGTGTTTTTAGACCAAGATAAGTCTGTCGCAACTTCTCGGGCCTTTCCAACTAACGGAAAAAAATTTCGAACGTATTACGTAGACCCCCCCCCCCTTCCCAAACTTTGAAATAAATGACTATAAAAGATCTGAGGGAAGATATTTTATCTGTTGAGTATTGAGTTTAACTTTATTGAATTTAAAGATATTACCTAAAATATACTAATTAGCTAGAGGGGACTTTCAACTCCGTCTATCCTTAATAAATAGGAAGCGACTTCATCTTGTATAAAATTTTAACATCCGGTAATGTTAAAACATTCGGGGTTGTTTTTCCGACCTCTGACGGAAACGCCCGAGATGATGCGATTGC
Organism: Saccostrea echinata; assembly: GCF_033153115.1. Taxonomy (NCBI): domain Eukaryota; kingdom Metazoa; phylum Mollusca; class Bivalvia; order Ostreida; family Ostreidae; genus Saccostrea; species Saccostrea echinata. Next base: position 2,759,378 of record NW_026889805.1, on the reverse strand, counting down.
GGAATCAGGATTTTTAAACATCTTTATTGGCCAGTTTCGCTTATTTTGCACTCCGGGGTTTTTGAAAAAAAAATGTGTTGATCGACATCCGAATGAAATGGTAATTAAATAGAGTGCCAAATATATCATGGGCGAAAATTTGTTTTATAAAAAGTGGTTCTTACAAATATATTTTTATAAGGAGATAACCCTAAATAGCTAAAAATTTATTGGTTTTGTCTATAGCAAATGTTAATTTAGTTCTTAGCTGACATTAACTTACGTGTATAAATAAATATAAAAGCCATGTAATTGTAACCAAATATTCCGAAGCAATCATTCATATTTATAGGACTGATAGTTGATTAAATTTCCTCTCATCAGTAAACGTATATCCCCCCCCCCCGGAAATAGATAAAATGCTTCCCTTCAGGGGCGAAGTTTTCAATCATTTTTCATTTTTGGGGGGGGGGGCGTCAAAACGTCGATCGTAAAAAAAATTGACTATATAAAAATAATTGCAATTTTTGATCAGTACCCCATCTCTCATGCCAAAGGCTGAGTAAGATTTTCTGCTCATACATAATTTGTTTGTTCTCTGACTTCGTTATTGGCTTTCTCGGTATAAGCATAATCGACGTTGTCGCTGTAAACCTGGTACTTGTAATTTTTTTTCTCATTCTTATCTTTTCAAGAATCACTGGGTCAATATCAATCAAACGTTGTTGATCAAATGAATGACCACATTCTCTTCCAACAGAAGATAATTAAGAAATACAAGTAGTAAAAATTGGAAAGGTCATTTGAAAAAATTATTCTCTAGAAACCTGTGGGCCGGAATGAAAAAACATACTTATATCCCTGAAATAGTGAAGATTTAATTTTTTTCAAATCAGAATGGGTGTTCAAAATTTAACATAGGAATTTATATCCCCCGCAAACAAAGCGTCTGGACCGGGGGGAGGGGAATTAGGAATCATATTGTCCGTCTGTCTGTCTGCTTGTCTAGCTGCCCGTCCGTCCCTCCATGTTTGCCCAGGCTATGACTTTTTGGATTAACGGGAAGCTCATACTTGGTACAAAGATTGCCAATGATCCTAGGGTGTGTCATGGTCTTGATCCAAGGTCATTCCAGCAAATTCAAGGTCAGTGGAGAAAGAATAAATGTTTTGTCCGAGCCATTTATTTGTAATTGTGAATCACTGGAAGCTCATACTTGATACAGAAATTGCTTGTGACAAAAAGGTTTGCTTCGACTTTGACAAAGAAAATTGTATTATTACGATCTAGGCTGTAATTTTTTATGTTCGCACTTGGTACAAAGATTGCTTATGGTCCGCCGGTTTTAGATGACTTAAAATAAGGTTATTTCAGCAAATTCAGGGTCACTGGCAGAAAAAGTTGTAAAATGCCTGTCTGGGATATGAATTTCTAAGGGGGAATAACTAGAACCTCTTTCTTAAAACAGAGGTTGTTTGAGATTGAGGGTTTGTCTTGACACCGACCCAAGGTTATTCCGTCAAGTTCAAGGATACTGACAGAAAAAAATTAATTTCTATTTCATGCTATGATTTAGTAATAGAAAATCACTAGAAGCTCTTACTTGAAACAGAGATTGCTTATGAACGGAGGCTGTGTCATGACCTTGATCAAAGGTCTTTCTGGCAAGTTCAAGGTGACTTCCAGAGAAAAAAAAAACATGTCCAGGCATTATTCTATTATTGCTTTTTTTTTCCTACCGATTTTGTGCACGCGAGTTCTCGAAAACGGGTTGTTTGATTTTCAGGAAACTTTCAGGTCTGGTAGAAAATAAAAAAAATCTAGATATATTTTTTATTTTGATGACGTCACTTCCGGTCCGGAGATTTCTGCGATTAGGTGATTTTTAGAGGGTCACTTTGTCCGCTCGTTTTCTAAAAAAAAAAAAAAAAACACTTAAAATAGGAACTTGATATTTTCAACAATGATAGAGCAATTTTCATAAATATGTATTAGGTAGTTCATTTTTCCCGGAAGTGCCGCACTTTGACGCTTGGTATGCTCCGAAAATAGTCTTATTGAGAATATCAAAATTTTTAGCATTTTTTCAAGAATATCTCTTTACTTGTAAATATTTTGTTAAAACATATAGAACAAAAGTTGTGCAGAATGGCAAGCTGTTTCATTTGATATCAACAATTAGGGGCTGACCCCTAAAATAAGGGATCTACAGGGGCTGAAATTTTTTTTCTCAATATCTCCAAAACTATTGAGAATTTGTGATACATCAAAGAAGCAAAATTGTTCAAAATAACAAGTAGAAGTGAATAAGATTGTCGAAAGTCGTCAAATAACGTCACTTCCGGCCAAAACGGAAGTAGTCAGAAATGCATATTTTTGCCGTTTTCGACATGTTATTAGTTAATTTATGTAACCGAAAGCATCCAACCAAATTTATCATCCCTCAAGATCACTTCCGGTCAAACCGGAAGTAGCCAGAAATAGCTTATTTTGCAGGTTTTGATGCAAAATTGTAATTTTAAAGTTACTGAAGACGTCTAAACTCATTCCTTTCTCTTGTTGACGTCACTTCCGGTCAAAACAGGGCGGAAGACCTACTCGTTGCTTTGCAACGAGCTTTGCTCTAGTTATTATTATTATTATTATTATCATTATTCTTTTTTTTGACAAAATTTTGTGCACGCGATTTCTCGAAAAGTATTCAGTCGTTTTCAATGAAACTTTCAGGAAAAATCAGTCATTGTATGAACTTTGTTCATCACAAGGAAAATTTGGAAAATTCCATTTTGGTTCCAAGTTACGGGCAATTTCCTGATTTTAAAATGAAATTTTGTCGCCCCTTTTTCTCAAGAATGGCTAATGATATGAACTGGAGACTTATTGGAGAGCATAGAACGTGACTTCTAAATTTGCAGAATCGCATTTTCGTTCGTCGTCGGCACTTCCGGTCGATTACGGAAGTGATCAAAGAAATCGTAAAATTTCAACTTTCTTTTTTTAAATCAATACTTACATCACATTATTGCATCTCTTTTGTAGTTTCGAAATATGTTGGTCCCACCGGAAACAAAAACGTCAGCTTCCGGTTATAAGAGAAAAACTACATAATTTGAGTATTTTTCTTTCCCATTAATTTCCTTTGTAGATAAAGTATTTGAAATGAATTTTAAATATGTTATTTAGACTGCATATATCTAGAGTAACATCAAATATCTTTGTAAAATTCACTTCCGGTCGCGTGTTTTCCTGTCCTCAAAATGAGAAGTTGTCTGAGCAAGATCTCGGAAACGGTGAGAGATTAAGACACCAAAGTTATATGAGCAACAGACCTTAAGATGTAGGCAAAACCATTTGGGTTCAGAGCGTCAGCCGTCACTTCCGGTCGTAACAGGAAGTGATCAAAGAAATCGAAAATTTCAACTTTTCTTTTTTTAATTAAAAATTGCATCACTTTATTGCATCTTTTTCTCAGATTCGAAAGATGTTGGTCCCACCGGAAATAAAAACGACAACTTCCGGTTATAAGAGAAAAACTACATAATTTGAATATTTTTCTTTCCCATCAATATCCTTTGTAGATAAAGTATTTGAAATGAATTTTAAATATGTTATTTAGACTGCAAATATCTAGAGTAACATCAAATATCTTTGTAAAATTCACTCCGGGTCGCGTGTTTTCCTGTCCTCAAAATGAGAAGTTGTCTGAGCAAGATCTCGGAAACGGTGAGAGATTAAGACACCAAACTTATTTGAACAACAGACCTTAAGATGAAGGCAAAACCATTTGGGTTAAGAGCGTCAGCCGTCACTTCCGGTCGTAACAGGAAGTGATCAAAGAAATCGAAAATTTCAACTTTTCTTTTTTTAATTAAAAATTGCATCACTTTATTGCATCTTTTTCTCAGTTTCGAAAGATGTTGGTCCCACCGGAAATAAAAACGTCAACTTCTGGTTTTAGGAGATAAACTACGTTATTTTGATATTTAACATTCTCATAAATATTGCTTATCGATAAAGTACTTGAAATAATTTTATGTATGTTGAAGATACTGCAAATGTCTAGAGAAAAGTCAGAGATTTTATAAAATTCACTTTCGGTCGCGTGTTTACCTGTCCTCAAAATTAGAATTTGTTCTAACAATATTGCTCGGCCACAATAAAGGACTGAAGTCTAAAACTTTCAGGACTGATAGTCAGTCATCAGTTTATTTGAATCGTGAGAAAATCTTGTATCGCCGTTACTTCCGATCGTGACAGGAAGTGATGCAAAAAGGTGAATGGTTAATGGTTAGCACGTTGGATTTTCACGCTGACGACCAGGGTTAAATCTCCAGGATGTCTGAATTTCTTTTATCACTTTTTAAGCTTGAATTTTCGTTTTTATTTTCAGAATTGGACGGAAGACCTCTCATTGCTCGCAATGAGTTTCTAGTTATTATTATTATTCTTTTTTTTCTACTTTCTTCTCCGGTACTTTTTTGTCCGGGAGTGTTCTCATAGAACCACTCATCCAATTGACATGAAACCTTTTTAGGGTTAATAGGCATGTTGTGTAGGTGGTCGGAACGAAGGTCATTTTGCGCGCACATGCATGCACGTGCGCGCGCGTGCAATGAGTGAAATGACTGCTATACTTGATGAAGCGGTAACTTTTATATTTCTTGATGAATTGCTTTGAAACTCAAAATATTAAGGTATATTAGTAGTCTAGACAAAATGGCATGGTCAAATTAGCGTGAACTCACGCGCATGCACGTGCGCTCTTCTCTGATTGGCTGATACAAAAATCTCAATAATTTCCTTGTTTTTTGACAAAATACTTTGAAATTTAGAATATAAGTATATATTATAAGGTGCTACAACATGTTATATAGGAAATTTCTTCAAAACACGCGCATGCAGGTGTGCTGCAATCTGATTGGTTGAAACTTTAAATGCCTATAGCTCCCTTGGTTTTCAACAAGACAGGATGAAATTTATGACATGGATAGGCACATAGAGCTCCTACAATATGATCCTATCAAAATTGAATGCAAGGCCATGCATGCGCGTATGCTGAATTCTGATTGGCTAATACTTAAAGGGTTACATCTCTCTTATTTTTCAATGAGATTCTTTAATATTTAACACAAATGTATGTATTGTGAGACACTATAAGAAAATTAATGTGAAAAATGTAGAAAACATGTGCAAGCACATGCGCTGAAATTTGATTGGCTAATACCCATATGGCTATATCGGAGTAGTTTTCCAATGAAATACCCTTAAAAATAAAGTGTCCATCTATATTACAAAAGTATTGTCTAATTTATTGAAGCTTGTAGGGAATGGGGCATCATAAGGGATTGGGGAGCCGTTTGGGGAACATCTGTAACGGTTCCCGTTACAATTAGCACTAGTTTGTGTTGAGATTAGGTGAGTTGTCAATTGTATTACCAGTATTATAGGAGCCTCAGGAGGTACATTTGTATGCTACATTGTTGTACTGAGTACAGTAAAATATAAAATCATGTTATGGGATATAGCATGGTAGTCCCTAATAAACATGATAAAGGGCCTTTAATTTTTTTTTTCAAAACATACAATTAAGCATAATTGTGTGCATCTTTTCCTCTCTCTAAAGATTCCTGATATCCCTTGTGATCTTTCTTCCTAAATATACATGTATAATTGTATATGCTATCTATATAAGAAATGTAAAATTCTTTATCAAATGATATTTAGATTACACAAAAATTAATCTTGTACAAAAAGAAAAATATTTTTGTTTATTCCTGAAGTGATGACAATTTTGCAAATGTTTTTCAGTTGATGCTCAGAGACCAGATATTGTAGATGAAATTCTACCTGAGGTTAAGCAAAAGAATCAAATAGGATACCTGAACTGTACAGTAGTGAACAAGGGCTCAGAGTCAGTGGTAAGTAGTGAACAAGGGCTCAGTCTGTGGTAAGTAGTGAACAAGGGCTCAGAGTCCGTGGTTAGTAGTGAACAAGGGCTCAGAGTCTGTGGTAAGTAGTGAACAAGGGCGCAGAGTCAGTGGTAAGTAGTGAACAAGGGCCCAGAGTTTGTGGTAAGTAGTGAACAAGGGCTCAGAGTCAGTGGTAAGCAGTGAACAAGGGCTCAGAGTCAGTGTTAAGTAGTGAACAAGGTCTCAGAGTCAGTGGTACGTAGTAAACAAGGGCTCAGAGTCTGTGGTTAGTAGTGAACCAGGGCTCAAAGTGAGTGGTACATGTAAGTAGTGAACAAGGGCTGAGAATCTGTGTTAAATAGTCAAGAAGGGCCGAGATCTATGGTAATTGTAGTCAACAAGGGCTCAGAGTCTTTGGTATATAATCAACCAGGGCTCAGAGTCTGTGGTATATAGTCAAACAGGGCTCAGATTCTTTGGTATATAATCAACCAGGGCTCAGAGTCTGTGGTATATAGTCAAACAGGGCTCAGATTCTGTGGTATATAATCAACCAGGGCTCAAAGTATGTGATATGTAGTCAACCAGGGCTCAGAGTCTTTGGTATATAGTCAACCAGGGCTCAGATTCTGTGGTATATAGTCAAACAGGGCTCAAAGTATGTGATATGTAGTCAACCAGGGCTCAGAGTCTTTGGTTTATAGTCAACCAGGGCTCAGACTCTGTGGTATATAATCAACCAGGGCTCAGTCTGTGGTATATAATCAACCAGGGCTCAAAGTATGTGATATGTAGTCAACCAGGGCTCAAAGTATGTGATATGTAGTCAACCAGGGCTCAGAGTCTTTGGTATATAGTCAACCAGGGCTCAGACTCTATGGTATATAATCAACCAGGGCTCAGTCTGTGGTATATAGTCAACCAGGGCTCAAAGTATGTGATATGTAGTCAACCAGGGCTCAGAGTCTGTAGTATATAGTCAACCAGGGCTCAGAGTCTGTGTTTCCTCTGAAAACTGATACTTGAATGAGCTTACATATACTACACAAGCAATTAAACTTATGACTGGTGTTATCAAGTAATTGAATTTTGGTAGATATTAAGAGAGGGGACTCAGGAGACCCTTTTATCATGGAAGTTTGTATCATCATTATAACAGCTTAATATGTCTATAATTTTACCAGGGTTGTTCCTAAGAATTAAAATAGCAGGGGACCTTAAACAAGTAGAAGGGGATCTCGGGTTCCTCTCTTAACAGGGGGATGAGAGGGAATACTAGAGTAACCAGGGGATTACGTCATTATAGGCAGGGAAATTCCCTGGGTCCTAGCGAAAACCCTGTTTTACCAAGTACTATGTAATGTACAAATAGTTGATTATTGAATGTTATGGGATATACTCTTTTGTAGGTTCAGTGGACGAAGTCACAAACAGTAAATGGAGGAAACCCTATTTTGTTAAGTGAAGATGATAAAATAGTTTATCAAGGTAAGAGAAAGTTCTCTTCAGACAGAGTGCCTTAATCTAATTACTAAATTTCTTCTTATTTTAGACTGCAGAAAATAATATGTTTGTTCACAGTTACCTGACTGACCCTTATTTTATGTGCAAACCCAAATATTTTTTTTTCCTTGTGAAATCCAGAAATTGCATGTCCTTCAAACGTAACATTTTATAGGTCACATCTAACGTTTAAGGATCAATGATACTCTGATAAGAAAGATAACTCTTAGTTGGATCTATTATTCATTTATCAATTTGTCAAGTTTAAATGCTGTTTGCCCAATTTTCCCCCGAAAGCTATGCTAAAATTGGATGCATTTTACTTATAAAATATCTTTCTTTTGGGCCACAATGCTCACCTGAGCACTGTGGCTAAGAAAAAAAGCACAAATCAGTTCAATATCAAAAAGCTTTAATGCATAAGTGGTCAAAACCTACCCCTAAGGGGGGAGGGTATGATTTGAACAAAATTGAATCTACACTAACTAAAGATGGTTAATGCTTACATATTTCTTTGTCTAACTGTGACTTTTTTCCCTACCAGTTTGAACTTTCATTATGGTCCCACCCTACCCCCAGGGGGTCATGGTTTGAACAAATCTGAATCTACACTATCTGAGGATGCATACAATATGACAAATCATAGCTTTGCTACAAGTTTGAACTTTCATTATGGCCCCACCCTACCCCTGGGGGTCATGATTTGAACAAACCTGAATCTACACCTCCTAAGGATGATTACACATGAGATTCATTTTTTCTGGCCCAGTGGTTCTAAAATGAGAGGAAGATTTTTAAAAGATGCCATTTTTTTTCTCATTAATTTGTAATTATCTCCCCTTGGAAGAGGGTATGACCCTTCATTTGAACAAACTTGAATTCCCTTTACCCAAGGATACTTTGTGCCAAGTTTGGTTGAAATTGGCCAAGTAGCTCTGGAGAAGAAGATGAAATTGTAAAAAGTTTACAATGACAACAACTACAGACAACAGACAATGCTCACTTGAGCCTTTGGCTCAGGTGAGCTAATTAATGGCTTAAGAGAATAATGCTTCAAACTGTCTTTAAAATGAGTAAAAATTATGTTTTTATGTGGGAAAAAACAACAAAATCCTACCTAAACAGAGAGTAATTTTTTATTAGCATGTACTGCTAAACAAACTTAATGATCACTCTTTCACAGAATCTTTATTAAACAGTGCCATTATGCTCCTCTTACTTTACTTTTTGATCAAACATATATATATATTTCAGGTTTCCCATAGCAAAACATGGACACTGCCAATCTTCCTATAATATTGGGGGTACCCATCTCTTATCCACAAATCCACCTATATCACTGAATAAAATTTAATGAGACTTTCACAGAATCTATAATTTTCATAATGTCATTGTATATCTTCTACTTTATGTTTTGATCCGACAGCTATTTTGGCTTTCATATAGCAAACAATGGACTTTGTCATTATACTCATATGGGAGGGGGTATCATTTTGTGACCTCAGTGCTCACAGCGCCTCAACTTTTTTTTCTAATGTATCAAATATTCTGTTCAGATTTTCATTTCAGTGTGCAGATTAAATTTTGTTTTTCTTGTTGAATTCAAATTGAATTCATAGGAAATTTTGGGTTGGACAATATTTTTTAAGTTTTGAACTTTACATCCCCCCCCCCCCCCTTTAGCAAAAGTGTGGATACTTAATAATTTTACAATTTTTTTGGAAAAGGAAAACAGGGTTTTAAGGTTTATAGAATGTAACTGTATTTGATATGAATGTTACAATTATATATTGACACTATAAACAATGACTTAAGGAGGGATTCTTCTCACAAGAACACTTATTTCTTATATTTAAAAATCAATGAAATTTTCACAGAATCAAGAAGACAATATCACCAAGTGATGGTATCAGATTAAATTTGACCGTTTTATATTAGAGGCAAGGTCAGGTCAAGGTCAGTACCTTTTACCTGGACATTAAGAATAAAAAATTACTGTTGCCAATCATGCGATGCCTACTTCTATTTCAATAAATTAAATGTTTTTCTTTTTGCATAAAGAGATATTACCATATAGTGTCTATAAGATGATATTACCAAATTGACATAAATAATTTAACTAAAATGGATATTGGCTAGTCCGAATTTTCTCTATTTTTCTTAAAATTTTAAGATATTTTAGTTATTCTTATATGCTTCCTATATTTAAATTTTTCTTATTTTCACATATGGTAAAGTTGTCACATAAAGATACAAAATGATATAAAATCAAAAAGTTTTGACCGTTTACTAAGAGAGAAAAAACACTTTTTACGGATTTTTGGCTAAAATCTGAACTTAGATTGGAAGCTTTTGAAAGCTAACATAATTGTAGTTTGTTAGGAAAATCACATTTATTTGATATATTTTAAAACTTTAGTCCCTTATTATTAATTTAATTTACATTTAAAAATTATCTCCAAGTCTTTGATTGTGTTAAAATTATAACTAAATTCATTGTTCTATAATTATTTTGAGAGGCAGAAAAGATGATATTTTCATACGCCGCCATTCCGCCAAAAATATAGACCCTGCTAGATTTCAAACTCAGTTTACCATTCCTATTTAAAGTTGTACAATTGTGATGAGGAAAGAAAAATAATTATAATCTTTTAAATCTCTTACATCTAAATATATAAAACATATAAGCAAATATACTTTGAATATTTCATCTAGTCAGAAACCAGAATGCAAGAATCCCTCCTTAATGTTCATGGAAAATTTTATGATCACAAACAACCTCACCTATCCTATCCTGTTCATGCCCACTGGCACATAAAGCCCCATTCACAAACAACCACCGCAATGTTTTCCACTTATACCGTACATGCAAGGATGAGAGACATATCGACACAATAACTCTGTGTTAGTGATTCTAGGCATAAACAAGACAGAGTAGGTGTGAAATGTTTGAAGGAGATTACAAACAGGGAAGATCTGCATACTTGACGTTCAAACCTGTTTTTAGCTCACCTGAGCTGAAAGTCAAGTGAGCTTTTCTGATCACATTTTGTCTTTAGACCATCTGTCGTACTGTCCGTCCGTCTCTAAACTTTTCACATTTTCGACTTCCTCTCCAGAACCACTGGGCCAATTTCAACCAAACTTGCCACAAATCACCCTTAAGTAAAGGGGATTCAAGTTTTTTCAAATGAAGGGCCACACTTTTATTCAAGGGGAGATAATTCAGAAATAGTGAATTTTTGGAAGCATATTTTAAAAATCTTCTTCTCAAGAACCACTAGTACTGGCTCAAAAAGTTGAAACTTATAGGAACCCTTTGTTACATAGTGTAGATTCAAGTTTGTTCAAATCATGACCCCTGGGGATAGGGTGGGGTCTCAATGGGGGATCTAAGTTTTACATAGAAATATATAGGAAAAATCTTTAAAAATCTTCTTCTCAAGAACAGCAAAACCTTCTTAAGTTATATTGATATGGAAGCATTCTCAGGTGTTGTAGTTTCAAGTTTGTTCAAATGATTAGGACCCCCAGGGGTAGGGTGGGGCCACAATGGGGAATCAAAGTTATACATAGGAATATAAGGAAAATATCTTTTTCTCAAGAACAGCAAAGCCATATTTAGTCATATTGATATGGAAGCATCATCGGGTAGTGTAGATTCAAGTTTGTAAAATCCCCCCCCCCCCATGTAGACTTTTCAATACTGAACTGATTTGTGCTTTTTCCTAGTCAGTGTGTTCAGGTGAGTGATGTGGCCCATGGGCCTCTTGTTATGTATAGGCATAGCATACTTGACATATGAACTTGTTTATTTGTAGGCTATAATCAGGGAATAAATGAGGATTCAGGATTGGACAAATATGATGTACAGAGTCGTACAAATGGACGGAGAATCACCTACATGTTAGTGATTCGCTATCTAGCAGAAGAAGATGCTGGAGATTATCTTTGTACAATAAAGATCCAGGGTGTGGAGTGGACAGACTGGCCTTCAAAGATTGGCAAGCTTACGGTGCAGAGTAAGCGATCAGAACTGTAAATGTATTTTTGTCAGCTTCTTGTCAATTATAATGAAAAGATGTTTCCACAATAAATTCCAGTCATTACTTTCAAATAAACGTAAAATAAACAACAACACACTATTCTGACATAGCAACGACACGTAGCAGCTTTACTATACAATGTACATATAACAGGTCAAATATGAAAATCCATAATTATATACATGTATTTTGTAATGTTGGATTGAATAAATATAAAATTTTACACTTTTATTGTGCTCTACGATTGGTATTTGAACAACTATTCATCTCTAGACTTATATAGCCTTGCTAAAGGGACTGGTTCTATAGAACCACGTGATATTTACCAGGTTTTCAAATGAAAACCTTGTAATTCCAAACAAGTAATTCATAATAACACCAAGTAGAAAATGATTTCTGTCTACGTAATTCGTTCCTCAAACAAAAGAAATCTTATGCCATCTAATCCTAATGCTTAAAGAGTATTGTATGTGTACTTAAAGAAAACGGGCTTCATATTTTAGCGGCTTTGATGCAGACAACGATGTGCTAATTCATGAATACCGCTAAAAAATCATTTATTAATACAATACATGGCACGGACATGTGTAGCACTAATTCATGATTACGCCAACAACTCCATACCCAGTGATTACACTAAATTTTGAATATGCCAATTCATGTACACGTATAGTATACATACCTCAAGATTTTGTTCCCCCTCCCCTCCCCTCCCATAACTGTGAGATTGGTATTACAAAATTTTGATAAGATGTACATGTACGTTTGGTTTGCCAATTTCATGGCTTTTAAAGCCTGTCCTGGATAGCTGTGTTTTCTTTTGAAAATTCTGTTTTTAAATTACTCATATTTGAAGTGAACCAATAAAAAATAATATGAAAATTATAACACTGCAGTATGAACAATTATTAGAATTATTTTACAGATTATAACATCTATGCTATAAGTATTGTATCATTTGTGTCTTTCCTGATTGAATAATCTGATAAAACAAGATTATTGTTTTCCAGTTGCACCCCAGATTCAGCCAAGTATTAATTCAGCTTATGAACTGGATATTGGATCTAACCTTCAGTTGGTCTGTGAGTCACACGGAATTCCGTCACCCAACATCACATGGAAGAGGGAAGATGGTCAGGAATTGCCCATGGGAGGGTTCCAGTCAAGGGTAAATGTTTATCTCCTTGTAATAAGTGTCAATCAAGACCAGAAATCTTCTTTTGTTTTAATCTGGAGTTATAAATACATACACCTGTATAGTTCATGGAAATTTTGATTAATATCTTTAGTTAATGGAAAAAATGGTGGCATTTAATTGTTCATGCAGAAAAGGTCATAAAAAATTACTTGTGTTTGTATGCATACTTCTAAAAAAGATCGCATTTGTCTCCCTTTTCCAGACCATGTTATGATGTTGTGATTATAGATATTCTGTTGGGATTAATGTACAAGTAGCACTCCATTCCTTAAAAGTTATAAATGGAGCGCTACAATTGTTTTTAAGGATTGGAGCGCTACGAGTATATTAATTAACCCACTTAAAATCCACTGTTTTCAATGCTTGTAATTATTGTTTGTTAATTGTTTGTTTGTTAAAGTGACACTGTGACAGACAAACGGGAAAATTGACAACAGTAGAATTTTTGTATGACACATGCAAATTTTGTTCAGTTCTTGAAGATATTAGGTTTCAGAAAATTACAGGTTTCAGAACCTAAAAAATCTAATTTAATGGAGAAAAATAAAAGTAAAAAATATCTTTGTATAACCCATCACAAAAATATTGCTTCACTTCTTCCTCTTTATAGTACGCATGCACTGAAAAGTTGAAGAATTTACCATGGTTTCAATTCCATAGATATAAATGTCGGATGACTGAGAATTTTGACAATCTTAAAAAAAGATGATCATAACTTATTCCTTACTTCTGCTTGCCCCAATTCAATGTTGTTTACAAGTTTCATGCTAACAATAAAGGACGCTTGACCTTGACATTGTTGACATTGACGATAAAAACAAAGCGATAGATTACAACATTTGTTTTTCCGGCACTTATATTTTGCAGTTTTTTTGTTTGCTTTACAGTGCATTATAGTTGTCAAAACTTCGCTTTATTCATATTTCACAGAAATCTTTTGTTTTGTGATACAATTTTCTTCAAAGAAACAAATGGTTTTGACTCATTATGCAACTTTAATATATAATAAATATATATATATAAGATATACACAATAAATATATATTCAACATATTAGTAGATTTAATATATATATAGAGAGAGAGAGTAAGGCGAGTAATGTGTTATAAAGAAATTTAAATCCAACACCTTTTACAGCTTTGATAGCATAGTGAGATGAGTGTTTATGACTACCATGGTGAGGGTACTGGGATCAATTCTCAGTGGTACCAATTTGGCTTTTTTTCTTAATATGAAGATAAACTTAACAAAATTTTCTAAGCTCTTTCCCTGGTAGAGGCACTGGAAGGAGAATTTGAATATAGGAAATACCATTTTCAATGTAATTTGCAACTCTCCATTCCTGAAAAAGGACCGCTCAAACAAAATAGTGATGTCACAAGTGGATTTTAATAGTAGGAGACCTTCTAAAGATTCTGATTTATTACAACATTTGATTCAAATAACAAAATGCTAGAGTTTCTTGAACATCTGAAATGAAACTCTAGCACTTTATTGTGTGAATCTAACGTATTGTAATATGCATTTTTTAGCTATCACTTGCAGACTGCTCCCATGTTCTGGTACTCATAGGAGTGTTGCTTTACTAGTTTTCATGTAAAGGTTCTTATAATATTTTTATCCTGTCAATTCACAATTGAACATGACACGTAATATAGGAAGTAAAACAGGCTTTGACTGACCGCATGTTGCTGTATGTGTTCGACAGTAGTAAACAATTAAATCATTCGATGTGTTCGATGCGAATGGTCAATACTCTCAGTGGTATATGGGGGTTCCTTGTTTTGTATGTAAAGTAGTTTACATTTTTTTTTAACCAACCAGCCAATCAATGAGTAATATGGTAATCAAAGTGTGAAAGTTTAGCATGCTTGATCAAGCAAACTGACACGCTGTTATTGGAATGGTAGTAGATCTTTATATACATGTAAAACATTTTATAGGGAGCCCAGTTGAATCTGACCGACATTCAGAAGAATGATCGTGGTAACTACATCTGTGTAGCTGATAATAATGTCAAACCTCCAGATGATTTCAAAGTGGAAGTAGTCGTCTTTTTCCCTCCCGCCTGCAGGCCAGTACAGTCCACAGTGGGTCAGGCACAGAACAGAAGATTTAACGCTAAACTTGAGTGCATTGTAGCAGGTAAAAACCCTGAAATACGGTCATTTAAGAAATTAATAATAGGAAAATGATGTAAGTTATAACATACATTTAGTGGATGTATAGGAAGAAAACTCAAAATTGCTTATATACTTCATTCAGATAAATTAAAATATTGAGTACAGTTGATGAACAGTACTGTCTTTATTCATGTATATTAATGGGGCTTCCATATTGATTATAACACTATATTTATTAGAGCTGGGACGATATATCGAGATATCGATTCTGTGTGAGGACAATAGGCATATCAATATGCATGAAGAAATATCATTATATTGCAAAAAAATCCTGACTTATGTTTTTCTTTGTTTAACATTTTGGGTTTAATATGTAAGATAAATATGCTAAATAAGTAGATATAAATATAAAATAATATTGTTTTACAACAGATATACAACTTCTTTGAATAAATTATTCTTATTTGTAAAGAAATGTTTTGTTCATTTAATACAAACAAAAGATTTTATAAACAATTCAACATTTCATGATACATATTGTATTGTGGCTCAAATATCCGTGATATGTACCAATATAGAAAAAGATGTATATTCCCAGCCCTAATTTTTATAGGTAGTATAATAAATTCAGCAGCATTGTAATTGGAAATGTCTTGGTAGTATGCATTGCCCTTTATTTACATTTGTCCACTCTGAATAACATCTTTTCCAATTCTGAAATATAGGTTTGCTTTGTCTTTTATGCAACAGGATTTCCTCAGCCTAGCATGAGATGGATGAAGGAAACAGAAAATGGAAAACGCACGGAAATTACAGACGATGATAAATATGACATTACCAAACAGTTTAGCAGTCAGCTTCAGAATGATGAGTTTTGGTACACACTGCTTGTGAAAAATGTGCAGGCTAAAGACTACACTAAATATTATTGTGTGGGAACTAACAGATATGGAGATGGAGAAACAACTATCATATTGTTTGGTATGTAAAGCTATGTATGTGGTAGGAATTTAATTTTCATTAATAGAGTTAAAGAAACAGATACGAAGATGGAGGAACAAGTATCGGAAAATTTGGTATGGAAGTTAATTATTCAATATTAGTCTTAGAAAAGCTTAGTGACTTTGATTGAGAGACTTACGTGTATGGAGTGTCGATATAAAACTGTTTGACATAATTTATAAGATCTTAGACGTGCAACACTTTCATTACCGAGAAGATACTATGATACAATAATACCACATTATATTATTAAGGGTTCACATCTCAACGACGGAAAAATCAAAAGTTAGAACTAAGGGCAAATTCGTTATTCCTTTTTCCTTTTTCGAATAGCAAACCTAATTCTGTGGACGGTTCATTATTCCGATAATTGTAATGTCCTAATAAATATTTTTTTTGAAAAGTAAATTAAAAACATGGGTAGGCGGATCGAATCATATAGTAGGCAAAAAATCCATATGCAGGAGATAAGGGTTTATTGCTTCATAAAAAAAATTGCTGTGATGCCATTCCTTTCTTCTTGCAGTCTAAAAATTTACCTGTGGTAGTCCAAAATTAGTGATCAGTCTGATATTTTTCGGAATATCAAATTGTCTCAGTACTGATATCCTTCAAAATTGGACTATTACTGAACCAAAGAAATTGAAATGTAGTTATTTGGCTATTAGCTATGTTTAATCTTAAGTACAATGATTATTTTAAAACAGAATCTTATTTATTGATCATACAGGACTGAAAAAAATAACTTCGAATTAAAAAAAAATACTCTAGTAAGAAGGAAGAAAATGAAACAATTCAGACATGAGCTCCCTGAACTTGTAAAAATTTAAGCTGTGTTTTCATTTAGTGTTTAAAACTACAGATATTCGTCGACTTTTTATAAATCTGTCATTTTAATCAAAGAAGAGTTCTACTTCTGGTTAGATAGCAAAATTATACATTACACATGCAATCCTTTATAAAGTTATTTTTAATGTCTTTAATTAGAAATTACTATACCTTCAGCATTTGCTTTATTTTCTGTGTTTGTTTCCGTTCAAATTAAAGTTCCAATCTGCATTTTCCTATCCATTCCCAGAAATATTATTCACTATACTGCCTGTATCATAAATCAGTGCATGGCATTAAGCTCTAGGCATGTTTTAAATGACGAAAATTTCAGCCCCATGCACTCTCCATTCCAAACAATTATTATATTACCTCTAAAACATGAACCTACAATTGTGTCGTAGATTAAAAAAACTGAATAGTTTTCATTCAAGCATGCATTCTTGAAAAAAATTGCTTCATTGGCCATTAACACTTTTGCCTTTTGTTAAAATATAGGACTGTCTCAGGTAAATCAAAAAGTGAAATTTAAAGGTCAATATTTTAAGTACAATATATGCCTCATACAATTCTGTATGAAAAAATATCAGACAGTTTTCGGCCCTAACGGGACTCAATCTGTCTGATATTTTTTCACACAGAATTGTATTTGGCATATATCCATTACATAAATAAGGGAAGTTGACGAGAGAAAAGTTGAAATCATTACGTTTATCATAAAGATTTGTTGTTAGGTTACCATTAACGTCTTTTTCTAATAAAATACCCAAATATGAAACAGATGTGTCATACTTTATGATGTCTTTTTTTCGAGTTCAAATGGATGCCGTATAACGGATTATTTTATCGAACGGCTAACTTTGCGATTTTATCCAAGAAATGGCCAAGTATTATTAGCTTACTGAATTTTTAGCGATTTACGGAATAACCAATTTGCTCTGCTCTATTTATATTGCTTACTGTTTGTTATCTTCATATTTCATTCCATGTATAGCAAGCTAAACATGGGTTTCCATTTTACTCAGTTTTTCTATAACACACCAATGTGTACCCTGTATAAAATGATAATGAATTTTATAAAAGCAAACTTCGTTTGTTAATGCTAGCCAATTATTCGGGTCTATTTTCTTGAAAAACAATGTCATTACAACAATACTTTTGCTCTAGTCATTCAACCTTCAGTAATATTTTTATTCCATTTCTATCATTTGTACGAACTTTCAACTAAAAATCTTTGAAATAGACAAATACAATGAAAATCCATGATGTAAAAATGTGAATTTTCACTCTCCTTGTTAACACCATCAATTGGCTGTATTCCCTTTATTTAATTTTTGTTAAAATATGAAACCTTAATCGTCGTTTTTCATCTTATCATCTTATGATAATAATCTCATACTGGCGTAAGAATATACGGTATGGTTTCAAAATTGTCAAAGATTGTATTTAATTAAATTTTGAAACCAGCCAACTTCCTCATTTTCCTAGAATTAAGTCTTGAAGAAAGCTTTTATGTTTACAAATTTATACAATAGTTGGGAGGAAATGTATGATTGCGTGCCATGTCACTTAAATAAAACCGCTAATAACCTCTAATTAAGCTTTTAATGTTTAATATATTACTGAAGATTCATTCTTCTTTCCAGAAACATTGGTTTCTCCGGAGGGATCTGGTTGTTTAAGTGACGAGGATGTGGGAGAATCTACAATATCAGAAACAGGTTCTTCAACAAGAGGTAAATATCTCCTCAGCAACAATTTTTCGTATCCTCTGTATAGTTGATTGAATGGTCGAAAGAAAGATCATATAATGTTAATTCATCAGGTCTAGCTGATCCATCAACTGATATTTTGAAAGTGGACACTGATACGACAACTGATATTTTGAAAGTGGACACTGATACGACAACTGAGATTTTGGAAGTGGGCACTAAATCAAATGCAAGTACAAAAGGAAACAGTGATAGAACAATTACAACAACAACCCCTAGAAAATTCTATGAACGTGTCGACACTTCATTTGACACATTGCTAACAAAAATATTATAGTAAACTATACTAAAGCCAAGTATCAAGTATCAAGTATTCTGAATAAAATCATCAATGGCCAGCGTGGTGCAATGGTTGCGTCTGTTCTAGAGTCGCAGAGTAAGGAGCTGATCCTTACGTCGAGGGTTCGAATCCACTACGGGACATGGAGACCGGTCCTTCGGATAAGATCGTAAAAACCGAGGTTTCGTGTCGCAGTAGGTGTTGGCACGAAAAAGATCCCTCACTGCTCAATGGCCCTGAGTTTCGAGTATAGGTATAAATTTGCAGCCCTCCACTGGCAAGTGGTGGCGTCTCCATATGAGAGAAATATTCTCTCGAGAGACGTTTAACAACAAACAAATAAAAAATAAAAATGTTTCTAGTACATAATGTAAATGTATCAACATATTTACAGGAGAAAATGAAATATAGAGATAACGAACAGTATTCAAGCTCAACGTCCATTAAAACAATAAAAATCGGGAGCAGAGCAAATACGGACCTCCAAAAAATCAGAGGTGGGATCAGGTGTCATGGAGGAGGTAGCATTCCTGCCTACCGGTCACACCCGCCGTTTGCTCCTTGTCATGATCGGAAAATAACGGAGAAATCTGTCGATAATTCAGTGTGTAAATAATGGCCTAACAATTAGTATGAAAAACGTCAGTCAGCATATGACTTAATGATAGATTGTATTTGCTGACAAGGTCATTGTATCAACCATAGAACTTACGAAGTGATACTTCAAAAGAGACTGTTGATATTATTGTTTCATCGACTTGTTTGTCAATAACTTACCTCGTTTAGAAACTGTTCATACGTAGAGTATGCTCTTGCGTATCGAATCAACTGAGAGATATACGCCATATGGTGATAAGGGTATATTGCTTCATAAGTAAGGGAAGTTGACGATTGAAAAGTTAAAGTCATCACATTTATCATAAACCTTTGCTGTTAGATTACCATTAACGTCTTTTTCTCGTAAAATATCCAATTATGAAACAGATGTGTCACACTCTGTGGTTTATTTTATTTAAAGCTCACTGGGATATATCGTGTCGACATATGAATGTAAATAACTATTGTTAATTGATAATTCCTCGTAGATATATCTAAATGTCCAATACATTATATTTCCATTAGTGAACTCTTCAAAATTAGAGGCGCGTTTGGTCGTCTGACAGGGACGGCATGGCGTTGCGGATAATACAAAACATGCCAATCTCAATCCAATTTTTAATGTTAAATGTATTTGTCATTCCAATTAAAGAATGGAAGAAATAAAAGACATATGTAAGAGAGCGAGAACCCTAAATTTATCATCCATTAATAAAAAATACGACATTTCCGAGGCATGTATATTGTATTTAGATGTAGCATACGATAAATAGATACATACGATCAACAATATAGATATAAATTGATATCGTTGTCATTCCTACTCTTGATGTATATAAAATCCACAACAATAAAATATTTCATTTGCATTTTCTTAGGATTTGTTCATCGACATTCAACATACTGTTTACATGTTTACGTTACGTTTGTCCCTGAAATCCGGCGAGATTTGTACATTTACCGACTTTTTCACAAAAGAGCGCACTAAGAAGTATAACTCTTCTATAGTGGAAATAGAACGTATTGAAGGCCACCGCAAGAGATTTCTTTTTCTCATGTATAAGATTTTGAATAAATTCTGCTACGTATGAATACAAAAATAGTTCTGATAATAACGTGGTGCAATTGGTACCCATGGGAATTCCAACAGATTGTTGGAAAATCTCAAAAAAAAAACCACATAGATGTACAAGCAGAATGTTTTTTAACAAAATAATTTTGCAAATGACCAATGACAAGGTAAGTTAATTAACGAGTTCTATTTTTATTGACAAAGCAGCTGTCAATGATGTCAAAAATCCTGGACTTTAATTTATCGTGGGAAATGGTTGTGTATAGAGTTGAAAAGTCGTAAGATTTTATGTTATGGATTTTCGTAAAATTTTGTGATTTCAAATTTTCCAAAAGTTCCTTGAAATTTTTAAGCATCCACACCTGATTTACACCACTACTCGAATATATTGTTGCACAGTACTCCTGAAGGTTCTCCTTCACTGCTGTTAATACTATAGCGAGTAAAGAAAGAGGCTTGGTAGAACATTTACTGGAACCTGTATCTTTGTTTGTAAGAATTTTTATGAAGTTTTGGAATCCAATATAAGTATGGTAATTCAAATTCATTTTGGCTCTTGAGAATATTAAGATATTCAAAACTGACTTATGATTTCGAAGAATTTCCTCCTTAGAAAGGGAGCTATGGGAATAAGTTAGATTGCCACTTGAAGAATGAAATTCCAGTTCTTCTAAAATACAATTAAAATAATGAGCCTTACAAAGACAAAGTGATTACCTGCTTTGTCAGCTGGAACCAGTACATACTGCTCGTGTAGTCTATCTAATTCTTTTTTTTCACTTCTGAATTATTGAACACAGAAGGATAGATGGTTTTTATATTGCCCCTCAATTGCTTAATGCAAGAATTTAACATACATCTGATACATCCATCACAAAAGAATAAAAGATGTTTCTGTGAATCAGCGATCTGGAAGGGAGGCAAAAAATATGGTTTAATGTTGGTTATAGAAGAGTTATGAGAACTGTCAAAAGATCTAGTGGTGTGAGATTCCTACGTTTCCAATGTATTATTTTTTTTTATCAAGGGCACAGATGATGCAAACCTTATTCTTTGTTGACGCAATGTACACTGTAATAGCAAAGCAAATGCAACATTGTCTTTATTTGGCTTATTGTATAAACGATGTCTATGTGCTTACGTCTTGGTGTACTGCTTAAAAGTCGAATCACATTCACATTGGCAAACGGAGGGCTTGAACTATTTCTTACATAACTGATTTTGTCATTTTTTCACAACATATGGAAATGCAGTATCTAGATTTCTAATCCAATATTCTTCTCGTTGTGTACGGAATGGAGTACTTAAAGTAAGGCTATTAGTAAGATGGTACATTCTTTTCCAAACTTCTTATCCTCAAAGGTAGAATAAAATGGTTTGGATTGCTTACTATCGTTTTATGTTAATTTTTCCTTCATGAACTACATGTAAATGTTGGTATTCCCTTAAAAAGAAAACCCCCTTTAGTTGTATTCTTTCATCATTTAATGATGCTTTAACAGGTCAGACGTGTTCCTTGGAAAACTCTAGTTGTATTATATACAAGTTTTTTCCTCAAATTTCTTTTTGATCATTTCTGATTTTTTTAGGGGACAAGGGAATCCACTGCGTCCTATGCTATTGTCGGGGCCGCCGCTTCTGTTGTTGTAATGATGGTAATCACAGCACTGGTAGTTTGAAAATACAGGAAATAGTAAGTATTTATGCTTTTATAAAATTAAGTTATTCACTTTTAATAAACAAATTGATGCAGTTATCATGAAGTAGTCTGCAACATACCTTCGCTTTAGTAAATGTTCAATATCCTTCAAGGAATGTTTTGTTCTTGTTGTCTGACTGATGTGTAGAATAATACCGATGGTCCATCAGAAAAAAAAAGTCTTACTGTACACACATTTTGGCAAGAGTTTGATATTTGAAAAACGAAATCTTCACACAGGCATGAATAACATACACACTTTTATATTTAACAGATATTTGGATCAAAACGGGCAGACTGACTTTGAAGAGTTCGGAAATTGGAGGGACCTCGTTCTTGCTTACTCTTACCGTTATTCAATGATATTCTTTGTTTCAAATTTTAATTTCTTTAATGGTATCTTGTACTTTCACAATTAGGAAAAAAATTTGTAAAATTTTGTCCTATAAATAGTTTTACTCCTTCGTATATGTTTTAAATATGCATGACAATATTTTGTTACCCGCAATTTTCACTTCAAAGTGTCGAGCGCTTGGCAAAGGAACAGTTGCTACATATTTTTTTATCAACTTAGGTCAGTTGTTGCAAGGATTTTGGCGCACGACTACCCACTGAATTACCGTGACAGTATATTTTATAGAAGTTGCTTGTAATTGACATAAAATGGATAATGATTCTTGTAATGTAATTATTAATCGTATCGGAATAAAGATAAATAACATTTTCTCTCAAATTGTGTAGAATTGTTTTATATTTATTACATTTAATTAATCACGACAAAGGGCTCACATCGAGTGTAACCTGTGGATAAGAGATACTTATCCCTTTCTGGCATCCTTATCCTACACTTGGGTTTACAGGAGTCAAGTGAGCTTTTCTGATCAAAGAGATCCGGCCTCCGTCTGTCGTCTATACTTTTCGCATTTTCGACTTCTTCTCCTAAACCACTGGACCAATTTCAACCAAACTTGCAATAAAGCAGCATTGGGTAAAGGGGATTTAAGTTTGTTCATGGGAAGTGCCATGCCCTCTTTCAAGGGGAGATAATTAAGAATTCGTAAAAATTTGCAGACATCTTTTAAAAATCTTCTTCTCAAGAACCACTTAGCAAGAAAAGATGAAACTTATGTGATTCAAGTCTATTCATATCGTAACCCCCGGGGGTAGGACAGGGCCACAAGAGGGGATAGAAGTTTTAAATAGGAATTTACAGGAAATGTCTTTAAAAATCTCCTTCTCGAGAACAGCAAGGTCATGATTAGTCATATTATAAAAGAAGTATCCCAAGGTAGAGTAGATTCAAGTTTGTTCCAATTATGACCCCTGGGGGTAGGGTAGAGCCACAATAGGGGGTCAGAGTTCACCATAGTAGTATATAGGAAATATCTTTAAAAGTCTTCTTCTTAAGAACAGCTGAGCCATTACTAGTCATATTATTACAGAAGTATCCTCAGGTAGCGTAGAATCAATTTGTTCAAATCATGACCCCCAGGGGTAGGGCGGGGCCAAGCCAGCGGGTCAAAGTTTTACAAATGAATATATAGGTGTAATGGTTAAGGGACATTTGAGTAAAACGCATTGAAGACTTCAAATAGTTGAATGACCTGACAACCCCTTGGAATGGACTAGCCAAACCAAAGGGCATATAAGGCAAGCTTTGGGAAAGTCAGGCATACAGAAGCTAGCTGACGAAGTTGGATGATGACTCAGCAATAAAGGAGTTACGGGTAAAAGCAAATATAAGTAGAAAGTATCCTAAGGAATTGATGTTAAGTTCTGGGTGTAGTAAATCTGTAGAAGATTGAGACACCCAGTTCTTATTTATCAATAGGAACCTTGGGGAGAAACACGGTGCAAGTAGTACCTTACCAAGTCCCCATCTCTAGATAAGAGAAAATTTAGGTACTGTGTGATTAGCCCTCAGACAGAGATGTCTTAATAATCATTCCAATCAATAACTCAGACTTAGTAAAAGGAAAACCTATTAATCCCTTGTAAGAAACTGATCATACACGTTACAAAGGAAATATTTATAAAATCTTCTTCTTAAGAACAACTAAGCCATTATGTCATATTTATGCAAAAGCAACGTTTGGTATTGTAGAATCAAATTTATTAAAATTATTTCCCCGATGGTTGGGGGAAAAACAGAGTGTTAAAGTTTTGTATAAGAATATATAGGAATCATTTTGAAAAACTGCTCAAGAACAGCAAAGCCATGATTAGTCATATTATTATAGAAACATCCTCAGGTAGTGTAAATTGAAATTTGTTCAAATTTAGGGTGGGTGGGGTGGGGCCACAATGAGCGATCAGAGTTTCACATAAGGAATACATAGGGGGGGGAAATCCTTAAAATTCTTCTGTTTAAAAACAGTAAAGCCAATACTAAACTGATTCTGCTTCTTCCTAGCGGGGAGCGATGTCCCCATGGGCCTCTTGTTATGTTAACCAACAAATATGTATCTGTTGGTGAAAAGTCTGTCTCCCAAGACTTGGCCAAGCGGCTTGCATATGCATTCTATTTCCACCTTTAACTTTCATAAAATTATTATTATTAAATTTCGTAAACTACGGTCAATTGTTTCCATTTTTTATACATTAAGTACATCATTATCTATATTAAAATGATATATCGCACATGTTTGGTAGTGTGGTTGTGGCATGTAACGAGCGAATGTTACAAAAATAATCAAAAATATTATTCATCAATTAAAACAGCTACTTGTTCAAAATGTGATTTTTTGGAAATCTCAAATAATTCTTAGAATCTTACAAAGAGAAGTTGTTTACAAAACTTTGGGACAGGGTAATAATCTGCATAATGCAACAAGGGGATGTTAACTCCTGCTAGTTACCTGATGAATGTTGGTCATTATTACATGAGTTATGGTCTTTTTGACATGAGTATCCAAGGGCCTGTGTTTTGTCTTGTTCACGATTTGTATTCTTTAATGGATTTTGGGTATGATAACTGCTCCGTATCTCCATCTTTTACACATTCCAAAAATAAGCTCACTATCTCCCCCCCCCCCCCCCCCCGAAAAAAAAAATCCGAAAACCATTGAATCATTTAAAAAGTTTAAAAGTCTAAGAGCAATAACTTTTGTGAAAATCGGTAAATTATCAGTAAACCCAGACTGATCTGAAAGTTATCATTATAAGGAGACTTTCCAAATAATAATAATAAAAAAAAGCTCTCATAA
The DNA here is from genome assembly GCF_033153115.1 of Saccostrea echinata. Classification (NCBI taxonomy): domain Eukaryota; kingdom Metazoa; phylum Mollusca; class Bivalvia; order Ostreida; family Ostreidae; genus Saccostrea; species Saccostrea echinata. Next base: position 2,734,164 of record NW_026889805.1, on the reverse strand, counting down.
CTGGTGATGGTAATTTTATTGAAAATAAGGACGTTAAATTACTCATTTTGACAAAAAAAGTTGACGAATCAAGGATATTAACACCCTCCTTTAAATTTCCTGGTTGATTCAATGACGTTGTCAGGTAATACAATTTATCATTAGGTCAAATGTTGAACGACCCAAAATCAATTGTAAACATATTCAAGAAGGAATATAAAACAAATGAGGATTCTCAAAAACTCCATTGCACATTTGGAAAATTTAGAATTTATTTTTTCATACATACTGTTTGGTCATTATTTTCACACGGAATTGTTTACAGATTTTTCCCTTTACCCGATCATGACAGGGAGCATACGGCGAGTGTGTCCGGTCGACAGGGAAAGCTTACTCCTCCATGGCAGCTGATTACACCTGTGATGATTTAGAGGTCCATGTTTGCACTGCTCCCGATTTGTATTGTTTCAATGGAATGTTGAGCTTGATTACTTTAGTTATCTATATCAAATTTCAATTCAATATATCTTTGTTTATCGACATGCCCTGTTGTGAACATAACACAATATTTATAGCTTCTGGATTAAATTCAAAATGTTATTATTCCTATTCGAAAACGTGTGAGGCCTATTGTAAGTCTTGTAATTAATAAAAAAAAATTACATATATTCCCTTGGTTGTGTTTTATATGCAAATATTTGAATAGAATAAGAAAGGTGAAGATAACCAACAATGATCGATCTAAGAAAAACCTATAAACATTTCAAATTAGTGAACAGGGCATAAAACACGGACCCCAAAAAATTCCAGAGGTGGGATCAGGTGTGTAGGTGGAGTAAGCATCCCCAGCGGGCCATTCACACCCACCTTAAGCCCTATGCATTGATCAGGTAGAGGGAATATTCCATAGTTAAATTTAATATAAAAACAAAGAACTAACGATTGGTATAAAAATTTCAATCAAATTACGACCCAATGACATTTTGCAATCGCTACAAAGTCATAATAACGACCATACTGTTGTGTTTTCATGCAAAACGCCATTTTTAAACCGGAAACAACTATCTTTATTTTAGAACCAAACATGATCATTGATAAACAGATAGAAATCCGGAAAATATAACATCAATTAGCAAATACATGACATCCTCCTTTTTTTGAAATCGACAATATCAATTAAAAGTTTATTAGTTTGATAGCAATCATTTGAACAGTCAACGAATTTGAAATCTGAAATCATTGTAAAGACTCAACTGGAAATTAAAAGTTTACAACACCTTTGAAATGTTATTAAACTTATACACATGTTACATGAAACTACATTTAAACTGGTTGCATGACAAAGTCTGTGCAAATCTGGATGGAACTTAAACTGTACTTCCTGATCTGGTTTTGACGGCTTCATCAGGAGTTTGTCTTGCACACTAGCGAGACCCGAAAGATTGCTGTTGTGGAACATTTTCCTCAGCACTAATATCTGATATTTGGAAATAGAAATTCTCACTGATTTCCTGTGTGGGTTTTACAGATTTTGTCTTTTTCAGCATACAGCGGTTACGACGTTACTGTTTCTTATCCAACGATACAATAAAGGATTTTGGTAATGGAAGTTTAGATCCTACTGTTGCATGTCTCCATGTTTTGCAATCATAGAATACATGCTTTTAAGAGAGTTGATGACTTGATGTGATGAAAAGTCCTTTAAGATGGTTATTTCTGGCCGTTTTGAGTAGTAATCTACAGCGAGTAGATAATGGCTTTGCTTGTATACAAAAATGTCTGATGCTATTTTGGACCAGGAGGGGGGAGGGGGGGGGGTCTGGTAACTCTGTGCATGTCATTGATTCATTCGGATTCGAATTTTGAACTTCTGCACAAATATGATACTTGGATACTTTATCCTCTTTTTGCGCTGCCATGCCGGGCCAATACATAGACTCGCGTGCTCTACTCTTTCACTTCACAATACGGAGATATGATTCGTGAACTAATATTTTCTGCCGCATCGATTTTGGAATAATAAGTTCGCTGCCTTTGAACAGTGGTCCATCCACATGTGATATTTCATCGCGAAATGTCCAATAAGGAAGAAGACTTGTTGGTAAGCTGTGGTTGCTGTTGGGCCAACCTAACAATACCGTGTCAAGAAGCTGTTGTAAAGTTTGATCCTGAGAAGTTTCTTGTTGAGATTCCTTGTAACGCTCAGGCGACGTCGGTAAGTGTTTGTTGAGAGTGATGATGTTGACATCAACTTCTGGTGTCATTTCTTTGGTTTCGTCGAGGTAGTGTCGACTCAATGCGTCAGCAACAAACATAAGTTTGCCAGGTTGTATTCAATCTTTAAGTCGTATTTCTGAACGGCTAGAAGTAGTCTTTATAAACGCATAGGTACTACAATGAGCGGTATTTGAAAAATAGACTGTAATGGTTTATTGTCAGACTCTACAGTTACTGATCTACCATATATGTACTGATGGAACTTTTGACATCCAAAGGCAACTGCTAATGCCTCCTTCTGAATCTGCTCGTAATTTCTTTGAGCTGTTGTCAGTGCTCTTGATGCATATGCAATGGATCTACCTTGTTTCAAGATGGTTGCACCAAGTCCTTTTGAACTTGCATCCACAGAGAGCTTTAGCGGAAGTACTGGGTTGTAGTATCCTAAGACCAGAGCTTTCGTAATCATGGCCTTCATTGTCCCAAAACTGGTATCTCGTTCCTTTGTTCAGTTCCATTCACGTCGTCACGGTAGCTCAGTCGGTAGAGCGATCGCTCCGTGATCTGAAGGTCGTGTGTTCGAATCACGGCCGCGACTGCCCTAACAAAAAATATACTATAATTAAGTATAGTTTACTATAGTTAACTATATTTAACTATAGTAAATAAAAGTGTCAAAGTTATCAATATAGTAAATCAAAGTGTCAAAGTGATCACTATAGTAAATCAATGTTTTCATAGTTATCACTTTAATGTCATAGCTATCACTATAGTAAATCAAAGTTTTCATAGTTATCACTTTCGTAAATCAAAGTGTCAAAGTTATCACTATAGTAAATCAAAGTTTTCATAGTTATCACTTTCGTAAATCAAAGTGTCAAAGTTATCACTTTCGTAAATCAAAGTTTTCATAGTGTCAAAGTTATCACTATAGTTAACTATAGTTAACTATAGTAAACTATAGTTAACTATAGTAAACTATAGTTAACTATGGTATTTTTTTGTTAGGGTGACCTAAGTCGATAAAAATAGGTAGCAACTGTTCCTTCGCCAACTCCCAACTGTTCCATTCTCTGTAATTCTTAAACTGTCCTCATTGAGATGGGTATCTTATGAGGTGGATGTATGGTTATCACCAAATTTATATTTCTCCAATTACGCTGTTCGTTGTTTAGGTATTTTTATTGGTAATAACAAAAACTAATGCTACAATTTAAATTGGATTAAAATCAATGAAGATATGAATTTGAATCATGAAAAAAGGAAAATAACAATTTTTGGAAAATCTCGTGTCGTTAATTCTTTAGCCATATCAAAAATAATATATGTTGACTCAATATTACCTATTCCAGACAACGGGTTGATGAAAAAGTTAAAAGTAGTATTTTAATTTTATACGGAATAAACGAGATCGAATTAGGCGCGATACTGTTATAGGCAAACAAGAAGATGGAGGAATATAACTATTTGATATTGAACTGAACATCATAAGTAACAAGACTTATTGATGAATCTTGTTTACTTAATGAAATTATAAATGGATACCTTGATGAAATGAAGATAGATATAAATAATTTACTTACATTGTCTGAAAGAAAACTTGAGAACTTTTCACTTATATCCCACTTGCCTATTTTCTATGAAGAAATATTCTGTTATTTAAATAAATGTAAAAAGGAAATAGAAGTATCAAATTTATCTTATGTCAAATTTGCACAGCATCCTCTTTTGAATAACATCTTATTTCAATTCAAAGGTAAAACGATATGTTTTAAAAATTGGATTGTTAGTAATATTTCGTATACAAAAGATCTCTTCAACGAAAGTGGTAAATTTAAAACATTACAAGGACTTTCCAATACACTGATAAATAAATCGAAATGGCTATGTGAATATAAGATTTTTTAAAAAGTTATTAGGAAAATAAGTAAAGTGTTTGATATGAAATGTTGTGTTTTTACCCATACAAATTTTGTAATACGTTTAACTTTAATAGTAGTGTTCATTGTATTTCAGATAAAAAATGTAATTTTTTGCTATGAAAATATGTTGTCCAAAAAGTTTGAATATCCATGTTATCAGTCGATATTGAGCCGAAACTTTTGTGGAAATAAAGAATATCGGCGTAATGTTTATAGGAATAAAATCAAACACATGTATGACAAGCGTCTTAGTGATTTCAATTATGAATTACTGAATAATATTCTATGTTGTAATTCTTTTTTACAAAAATGTAAATTACAAGTAAATGCAAAATGTGAGTATTGTGGAAATGAAACTGAAGATGCAAAACATCTTATTTTTGATTGTGATAATGTAAAAGGTGTATGGCACAAGTTGAATATTGTTATGAACTATGCTGTACAGTGTAAACATATTGTTATAGGATTCTACTTAGAAATAAATTTAAAAATTCATTTTTATAATACTATTATTTCATATTTAGCTAATAAAATATACATGTATAAATTCAAAATGATATGCAGAATAGAAAGTACTATACAAGAAAAATCCATGTTAGAACAATTTATCAAAGGTTCATAAGAAAAAGATATAGATTTCATGTTGAACTTCTCTCAAAAACATATGTGTTTAAAGAAACAAATGTTTAACAAATTTTATATTATATGCTTCTGTTTTGATTTTATTGATTGTATGTTGCTTTTTATCCTCAATACCCGGGATAACTGCCCAGTGTAAATGGGTATTGTTTAGAGTTTTGCAACAAAAGATAAAAAAAAGAGAGAAAAAAATTGTATGCAATATTTTCCAGGTAAGCATCCTAATCCTTCAAATAGTTCTGCATATTGAGGTTCACACTAAATGTCTATTCTAGATGACTGGTGTTTGTCCTTATTAGTTCCTTGCTTGCAGGAAATAGCATTCATACATCTCAAGTCAAGAGTCAAGTTTACGACAGGTCTCAGCTCCAAGAATGTTTGATGCATTTCTGTTGACAACATAAAATTCCACAGCATAAGTTTGACCATCATGTTGCTACGGTTTTGTCGTCATTCCATTTGTCATGATTTATGTCCAGAATAAGACTTTAGTGAAGCATTTGGTTTCTCTAGTGATGCTTTAATGTTGAGTTTGTGATAAGTGTCTCTAGTAAGTTCATTACACTTTGCACCTGTGTCCATGAGAAACTGTACATCTGTGTTGTCTAACTGTAAGGTTGTTGTCCAATTATCTATGGTACTGAAATCAATGTCAATTCATTCCTAGAAAAAATCTTCACAGTCCGAGTCATTCTCGTCGGATTCAGCAACCATGAGCATTGAACAACTCTTTTGTATTCCTGGACGCTTTCCATGGAATTTTCCTCGCTGTACTTAAGTTGAACGAATTTTGTCCATTTTTCCTCTTTACGGAAAATAAAGCAAAATCCAAATAGTTTGAGACGTCAAAGACATTGTGCATTTTTCACATTGTATTTAAAAGAAATCGACTAAAATATCAAATTTCTATGTCCAAATTGGTTTAAATCTAAATTTTTGAATGGGTAAAAAGAGACCATATGATTTAAACATTTGCAAGGATGACAACAAAAGCGCCGAACTTTCTGACTCATATCCGTGAATTTCAATGTGAAAAAGAACATAACTGCATGTTCTGTTATCTTCTAAGGCTTTTAATACATGCAAATTATTTTTGTTTCTTCTGAAACGCCATAATGTAACACACAGTAAATAAGTGATCAAATATTCAAATAGTAGCCATTTTATTGATGGAAATTTTTCAATTGACCACAAATAAATACCTAGTATAAATCAGGGAAAATACTTATGTCGATGTTGTTTTATTACCGTGACTACACGTTAGCATTAGTACAACATGACCTTTTTTTGTATTCATATGAAGTAGAATTTGTCTAAAATCTTATACGGGAAAAGAAGAAAACACTTGCTGTGGCCTTCAACTCTGCATTTAGATATATCGACGACGTATTGTCAATTAACAATAGTTATTTCCATTCTTATGTCGATATATCCCGGTGAGCTTGATATAAAAGATACTACAGAGTCTGACACAGCTGTTTCATATTTGGATATTTTACTAGAGAAAGACGTTAATGGTAATCTAACAACCAAACTTTATGATAAACGTGATGACTTTAACTTTTCAATCGTCAACTTCCCTTACTTTTGCAGCAATATACCTTCATCAACTGCATACGTGGTTTATATCTCTCAGTTGATTCGATACGCAAGAGCATGCTCTACGCATGCACAATTTCTAAAACGAGGTAAATTACTGACAAACAAGTTGATGAAACAAGAATATCAGCAGTCTCGTTTAAAGTCATCATTTCGTAAGTTCTATGGTCGATACAATGACCTTGTCAGCAAATACAATTTATCATTGAGTCAAATGCTGACTGACGTTTTTCATACTAATTGTTAGGCCATTATTTACACACTGAATTGTAGACGTATTTTTCCGTTATTTCCTGATCATGACAAGGAGCACACGGCGGGTGTGACCGGTCGGCAGGGGATGCTCATTCCTCCATGGCACCTGATCCCACCTCTGATTTTTTGGAGGTCCGTGTTTGCTCTGCACCTATTTTGTAATGTTTAATGGGCTTTTGAGCTTGAATACTGTTTGTTATCTTCATATATTTCATTTATAAGATGAGACAATGTTCTGTAACAAATTGACCTTAAATTTACAAATTATTTAAACAATTTAACAACAAAAATTCATTTAAGAATAAACTTTGAAATTACATTAAGAAGCAACATTGAAAAGTATTAAAATAAAGTAACACATAAATAAATACGAAATTAAGAGAACACAGGACGTAGCTAATATAGACTAGAGGGATATTTGCTGATGTACATGTAATAATGGCCATTATTGCTAAGTTTGAACAGTCACTTGTCTCAAAGTAAATAAAAACTATTGGATAATGTCAAACTAGCCAATGAAATTAAAGATATAAAATCACCTCAACTCTGAAGAGCAGAAAAGATGGCCAACGTTTTGGGTCTTACGTTCGTGTTAACTGGAATTTCCACTATATTTGGTGAGTAGGGGTAAGAAATGGAGAAGGAATACTTCGTTTCTTATCGGTATATCTTATATTTCGTTCAGGTTCGCCATGATATAGTCAGGATATAGTCAGGAGGACGCAGTAAACGAAACTAGAAATAATTTGGCGATAATGAGTTGACAAATTATACCGTGGGAATTTAAGTTTCTTTGTTTTTACTTCCTTATAACCGTGGTTATTTATATCCACATATAAAGGAGTTATTATGTCTAGGTGCAAATCTGTGTAATTTACACACCAATCTTTCACACGAAACTTCAAAACATTCCTCATATTAACATTTTAAATGTTTAAAAGTACCAAACATAATTTAATGTTTGAATTTCTCGCTTCCCTAGGCTATATCGTTATATTTTTATTAACGACTGATTGTGACGTCACTTTCGCGCTAGTTTCTCCGTGTATATTTCTACGCGTGAGTATACACGAAAATGGCATTCAAATCAATTTCATAACTGGTTAAGTAGAAAAACACAGCAATTGTAAATATTTGAGGAATTTTTAAAAAGTTTTGTGTGAGTTATTGGTGTACGTACGCACTGTAAATCGCACAGACTTGTCACGTAGGCATTTTTCATGAAGCGCGCTAAAGCTTCATGAAAAATATCCCTACGTGCAAGTCTATGCGATTTACACACCAATAATTCACACTCAACTTAAAAACATTCCTTATATTTACATTTTACATGTGTTAATGCACCAAAAATATACTCAATGTTTAAATTTCTTGCTGCCCTATATCGTCATTTTTTTTATTAACGTCTCTGCTGCCTCATTATGACGTCACTTTAGCATGAGTTTCTCTATGTATATGAGTATACACGAAAATGGCTTTCAAATCAATTTCATAGCTTGTTAACTAGGAAAACACAGCAAATGTAAATAGTTCAATTTATAAGAGAGTTCTTAAATATCAATTCGCACATACAGTACACTAACATTTTGAATTAGCTTCTAAATAAAAGAAACCAAGTAATGTTGTCTTTTTTAATGAAACCCAATCTTTGTTTGACTAGAAAATCCTTTTGTTTTGTAAATTTATTGTAAATAGTGTATATATATTTACATTTGATAATCATTCGTCAGTCGTTGATGTAAGTCAGTGACTTTAACTTAAATTGCTTTCTTTAATCGACAGAACTGTACAAGATTGAATCTTTATTCAGAAACGTCAGCTTTCAAAACAAAAAGCAGCAATAACAACAACAAAACACACACACCCTCAAACACACACAAAATGCAAAACGCAGCAAAACAAAACAGAAAAGAACAAAATAAATAAAATAAATAAAAAACAAAACAAACAAACAAACAAAAAAGCAAAAAAATTGCAAACAAACAAAAACAACTTACTAGTACCTAAAGAGCGTATAATACTATTTGTGTCCATTTCATGTGCCTTCGTCAGAATGTTGTCTCTCTAAGATGGTTTTTCATCTGCATTCGATAACTTTCTGCAAAAAACTTAAATGAACTCACTTTTGATCTCAGTCTTACTCATACAAAATAAAAAGTCGCCCGCGTGGCGCAGTGGTTAGAGCGTTTGCTCTTGAGTCGTGGAGTAAGGAGTTGATCCTTACGTCGCGGGTTCGAATCCCACTGTGGACGTGGAGACCGGTCCTTCGGATGAGACCGTATAAACCGAAGTCCCGAGTCGCAGTTGGTGCTGGCACGAAGAAGATCCCTCACTGCTCAATGGCCCTGAGTGCCGAGTATAGGTCAAAATTTGCAGCTCTCCACCGGCAAGTGGTGGCTCTCCATATGAGTGAAAAATTGAGCGAGAGGGATGTTAGACAATAAACAAACAAAAAGAAAGCAGAATCAAAGTAAAAGATAGTGAAATATTGAAACAGATCAAAAGTGAGTTCGTCTAAGTTTTAAGTTCACGGAGCCAGATTCTTCTTTTTTCCATGTTCTTTGTAAACAAGATTTATGTGCTCTTAAATAATGAAATTGATGAACAATTCAGTTCATATGAACCTGAAGCACATTTGCAGCTCTGTTCTGCAGCAAGTCAAATAATGAAGAGGGCGTGTTTGTATAGAGCATTTATTACAAATGCCAAATGAGATTACAAATTTTACAATATCAGAATGCAGCAGAATATGGGGCCCAAAAAATATCCCACACCTTATACAAAGGAAAACCAGTACATGTATTTTCTACACAATAACAATATAAATGGAGGATTAAAGGGGTGGAGGTGGGTAAAATTTGTAAACCACCTTTTCGGAGCCAAAAGTTATTTTGATAAGGATGAGGCTACTAGCCGTAACTAGATGGCGCTTAAATATAAAACCCGGAAAAACCCCTCAAGACCCATGAATTGACACAAAATAGTGATAACTAAAAATAACACAATCTTGTATGTATTTAGATCACATAAATTCATTTATATACATAAATATACCTAATATATTCGGATCGACATTTTCGGGGAAAAAATAATGACGTATATTTGTATACATATGTTCAATATGCCAGGTAACATATACTGGATTGAGGCTGAAGATACACGTAATGTTGTAGTGCTATGGAAAATATTGTTGCATGAAAGTCACTTTAATAGAGAGCCTTTAAGACCTACACACTATGCCAGTTTATACCTTGCAATGCTTACATCTCTCTCTCTCTCTCTCTCTCTTTTTGAAGATGTTATCTCGTGTTTTTTGTGGTAAGCACATAATATATAAAAGGTAAATTTAGTTGTTTTAAAAAAGATCATATGATATTTAATCCAAGTTACAAAGAACGATCGATTTTACAAATGACAGTTATGGATTTTCTTTCAGTTGATGCCAAGAATCCAGATATTCTGGGTGAAATTGTACCTGAGGTAAAGCAAAAGAATCAGATAGGATACCTGAACTGTACAGTAGTGAACAAGGGCCCAGAGTCAGTGGTAAGTAGAGAACAAGGGCCCAAAGTTTAATTTGTGGTAAATAATCAACAAGGGTTCATAGTCTCTCGTACTCCAATGTAGTGAACAAAGGAGGCTCAGAATTTGTGGTAAGTAGTGAATAAGCGCTCAGAGTTTGTTGTATGTAGTGAACAAGGGCTCATAAATTGTGATTAGAAGTGACTAAGTGCTCAGAAATGAACAATGGCTCAGAATTTGGTTAGTAGTCAACAAGGGCTTAGAGTCTGTCGTATGTAGTGAACATGGGCTCAGAGTCTGTGGTTAATAGTTAAAAATTGCTCAGAGGCAGTGGTAATTAGTACACAAGTAAGTAATCAAAAAAGTCTCAATTACTGTCGTATGTAGTGAACAAAGGCTCAGAATTTGTGGTAAGTAGTGACCAACTGCTCAGAGTGAACAAGTGCTCAGAGTTTGTGGTTATTAGTCAATTAGGGCTTAGAGTCTGTCTTATGTAGTGAACAAAGGCTCAGAGTCTGTGTAGTGTACAAGTGTTCAAATCTGTAGTAAGTAATGCACAGGGTTCACAGTCTGTTGTATGAAGGAACAAGCGTCCAGATTCTCTGTTGTGATCATGCGCTCAGATTTTCTGTAGTGTACAAGGGCTCGGAGTTTGTGCTAGGTAGTGATCAGATGCTCGTAGTCTGCGGTAACTTGTGAACAAGGGTTCAGACTCTGTAGTAAATAGTAAACAAATGTTCAGATTATGTGGTAAATAGTTAACAAGGGCTCAGAGTCTGTGATAAATAGCCACCAAGGACCCGGAATTCGTGTAGTGAAGAAGGGCCCAGAGTCCAACGCTCAAAGTCTGTGGCAAGTTGTGAACAAGTGCTCAGAACGTGTGGTAAGTACTTGAACAAATTAACATACGACTGGCATGAAGTAGTTCAAAATTATAGATATCTTCTTTTTAAAAATTCATAGGATCTTTGAGGGAAATTAAGTTGAGGGGTCTCATTGTAAAAAAAAATATAGAAAATCTTTTATCTTAACAGCTAGATTATGACGTAAACAGACAATACACCTTTTTTTATTGAGGGTGTCGTCAAAACTCTTTTTAGGTTCAATGGACAAAGTCTCCAACAGTTGATGGAGGAAACACTATTTTGTTAAGTGAAGATGATACAATAGTTTACCAAGGTCAGAAAATGCCTTTGGACATACAATATCTCAATCTGATTTACTTAGTATTTTTCTTCTCTCCTTTCATCAAGTAAATGTACCGGTATTCCCTACCCAAGTAATAAATGTTCTGTACATATTTTAATATTTTTCATCAGATTACAATTTCTTTTCTTGGTGAAGTCAAATTGAATGAAATTGACATTCACGAAATTAAAATTAAATTAAAAGCAATAAAAATTTTTAACTTCGGATTTTTTAGGTCACCTGAGTCACTCAGGTGACCTATTGCTATCCGTTCTCGTCCGTCGGCGTGCGTCGTGCGTCGTACGTCGTGCGTTAACATTTGAACATTTTTAGCTTCTTCTCTGAAACCGCTCAACCAATTTCAACCAAATTTGGCATATAGCATCTATGGGTGAAGGGAAACAAAAATTGTGAATTTTATGGTCCCTGCCCCCCCTGGGGCCTGAGGGGTGGGGCTAAAACCACCAAAAATAATGCAATCTTTAAAAATCTTCTTCTTTACTCCAGAACATCAAGCAGTCAAACTGTTGGCATCATTTTAATAAGCATTGAGCCCTCTACCAAAATTGTGAAATTCATGGCCCCTGGGTCAGGGGTTCTGGCCCCAGGGTGGGGCTATATAGATCATATAGTGAAAGTGCATTATTTCTTTGAAAATCTTCTTCTCTGCTCCTGGATATTAAATAATGTAACTAAGTATATAGTTATGATGAGCAAGAGAGCCTCTTCCAAAATTGTGAAATTAATGGCCCCAGGGTCAGGGGTTCTGGTGTTAGGGCAGGGCTCTATTGATTATATAATGAAAATGCATTTATTCTTTGAAAATCTTCTTCTCTGCTCCTGGATATTTAATAAAGTAACTAAGTACATAGTTATGATGAGCTAGAGTATCTCTTCGAAAATTGTGAATTTCATGGCCCCAGGATCAGGGGTTCTTGTGTTAGGGCGGGGCTCTATCGACTATATAGTGAAAATGCATTAATTCTTTGAAAATCTTCTCCTCTGCTCCTTGGCATTAAGGTGATATACTAAGTACATAGTTATGATGAGGAGGTGGGCCTCTTCCAGAATTGTGAAAGCCATGGTCGCAGGGTCAGAGGTTCTGATGTTAGGGCAGGGCTCTATTGATAATATAGTGAAAATGCATTAATTCTTTGAAAATCTTCTTCTCTGCTCCTGGGTATTCTTTAAACAAACTAAGTGCATGGTTATGATGCATAAGGATGCCTTTTCAAAAATTGTGAATTTCATGGCCCCAGGGTCAGGGGTTCTGGTGTTAGGGCGGGGCTCTATTGATTATATAGTGAAAATGCATTGATTCTTTGAAAATCTTCTTCTCTGCTACTGGAGATTATTTAAACAAACTAAGTGCATGGTTACGATGCATAAGGATGCCTTTTCAAAAATTGTGAATTTCATGGCCCCAGGGTCAGGGGTTCTGGTGTTAGGGCGGGGCTCTATTGATTATATAGTGAAAATGCATTGATTCTTTGAAAATCTTCTTCTCTGCTACTGGAGATTATTTAAACAAACTAAGTGCATGATTATGATAGGCAAGGATGCCTTTTCCAAAATTTTTAAATATATGGCCTCAGTTTTTGGGGTTCTTGAGGAAGGGGGGGGGGAGGGCTCTATTGATTATATAGTGAAAAAGCATTAATTCTATTAATTAATCATTAATTAATCCTGTCTGCTCCTTAGCGTTGAGCTGATAAATAAATTGCTTAGCTATGATGAAAATGGGAGCTTCGATCAGAATTTTTAAATCTTGTGATCCTAGGGTCAGGGGTTCTGGCATAACGAGGGGGGGGGGTTGATAATATAGTGGAATAGTGTTAATTCTTTGAAGTCCATAGTTACGATGATGAGGGTAACTCTTCCAAATTTGTAAATTTCTTGACCCTTGGTCTTGGGTTCTGGTGTTAGGGTAAGGTTTTGTTGAATCTGTAGTGAAAATGCATTGTACCTGTGAAATTCTTCTCTGCTTCTGGGCATATCGGAAGAAATTTAAATGATATAAGTAAGTGTATTTCTACCAGATTTTTGAACATCTGGACCATTTGTCTAAGCATTCTAGTCCTGGGCAGGGCTCTGTTAATTTGTATTCTACTGAGAGAAATTATTCCCCTTTTCCATTCACCTTTGATAATTAATCACTGTAAATAATGCATTTGGAAGGTTAATAGAATAGATAATTATGCAAGAATGTTTATCATATAATTCAAAAAGTATTTTTTTAGTTTTAATAATCAGGTAGACCTGCAAGTAATAGATAAATAAAAATGAGACAAAAATAACTTATCTTACTAAAAGTTCTTCAAAGACCATAAGAGAGGTCAATGCTAGAGGTCTTAATGGACTTTTGCGAGAAGCACTGACTTTTACAGTCGACGGTTAACTTTTACACCAGGACCATATATGGAAGCTCTTTTGCAATATAAATATTTAGATTAAAAGTTAAATAAAAGGTTATTATGGGCCATTACAAAGAGCATATAAAGTTTTCTCAGCAACCATCTCCCTTCAAACCTTAACCAATTCCTGACTAATTTTCCTTCCGGAATGTTTCTCTTCCTTATTTGATTCCTTGAGAAAATGAAATTGAAAGTAGATACTATTTCTCACGAAATAAGTATTTTAAGTTAAGTTATTCTGTCTCACATCATCTCTTGTGTTAATTGTATACCGGTAAATCATGTAAGCACTCCTAATACCATACCAATACTCACTAATAAAGTTTCATTATCTATGATCAATTCCGTACCTCCATATATAACACAGGTTTAAATGCCAAAGTAAGCCATCAATTGTAAAAGTCAGCGCTTCTCGCAAAAGTCCAATATGGGTTTTAAATAGTACAGAAGCACTAATAGTTTGTTAATAGTCTGCATGTGATAGTGTTAAGTGGAGGACAGATTAGAACTTAATTTATGACTTGATACTGAATACTAGACTAATTATTTTGTTGATCCTGATCTTCCTACTTCTCTTGCTTTAGGGCAACAAAGCTTCATCTATCAGTGTATTTAACTTCTAAATTGTTGTATTATACTCAGGTGACCGTTAAGGCCCTTGGGCCTCTTGTTTTTCTGGAATTGTTGAATACGTTCTCTAATTGTGAATAAAATTAAGAGAAATAGATATACGAACTTGTTTATTTGCAGGCTTAGCATATTCAACATATAAATCTGTTTTTTTGAATGTTTGACATACTTGACATATGACTTTGTTATTCATTGGTTGGCATACAAAACATACCAACTTGTTTATTTTCAGGATCCAATAAAGGGATAAATGAGGATTCAGGACTGCAAAAATACGATGTACAGAGTCGTACAAACGGAAGAAAAATTACCTACATGTTAGTGATCCGCTATCTAGCAGAGGAAGATGCTGGAGATTATTGTTGTACAATAAAGATCCAAGGTGTGGAGTGGACAGACTGGCCTAATAAGATTGGCAAGCTTACGGTGCAGAGAAAGTGATCATAAATGTTAATATATCAGTTTATTTTCATATATTGTATATTTTATCTATTTACATATTATAAGGACAGGTCCGAAAGTAAAGTCACCAATGATATAAAATTAGAGAAAATTATCAGCAAAATCTTTAAGTCTAATATCACTATCCACTGAATATTGTCTAAAATTTCCATTATTCATATATAGATATAACACTTTTCAAAATATAAAAATTAATTGAATGTTGTTAAACGTTGCATTCGAGAATTTTTCACTCATATAGAGACGTCACTGTATTTCGGGAAAGGGCTTTAAATTTGGACCTATACTCGGCACTCGGGGACATTGAGCAATGAGGATTCTTTATCATGCCAACGCCTACCGTGACATGGGGCCTCGTTATTTATGGTCTCATCCGAAAGGCCTATTACTTTCACTTAGGCTCTTAGCGAAGGAACAATTACTTCCTGTGTATCTTAGGTTGACGCGGCGCGAGAATCGAACCTGCGCCCTTCCACTAGGCTACCGTGACCGGTGGATATAAAGGTAAAAACACAAGGTTCCACAACTCTCTAAAATCTCGTATACGTGTTTTATTCAATCTGCATAACCAATCTGTATAAGAGCGTCTTGCTCTGAGTTGTTCCGTCTACTCTATCAATACTAGGACTCACGGCGGGTGTGACCGATCAACAGGAAATGCTTATTCCTCCTAGGCACCTGATCCCACCTCTGGAATTCCCGGGGGTCCGTGTGTATGTTACAGATTCACAGATGTTCACAGATTCGTATTGTTTGTAGTTTTATGAGATCGATAACTGTTCGTTATCTTCACTTTTTTTCTTCATTTTTTTGTTTTATGAATATAATTTGAATTGTTCAAAAGTCCATTTACCTGTTTATTCCATTGTGTGTGATCTTCTCGTGTAGCCTCGGACTCAAGAAAAGTATGTTTAAGAATGGATGATCCTCAATGCACGTTTTTCGTCCTCGCACCTATTTATCTATTGACTTTCATTTAAACTCATTGGTTTTAATCCCAAATCTGGTAATCGAACCTTTACTACCCTCTCCCTTTCAGAAGATGAAATTCCTGGAAATCACCTTTCAGTTTTAAATATGTTTAACATTCCAGCCAATGGAAGTGACTTTGATTTACCTATACTGATCTAAAAAGAAAAACTTACAAAAATATAAATCTGTGAAAAGGGTATAAAACACGGACCCTGGAATATTCCATTGGTGGGAGAAGGGATCCCCTGTCGACCATTCGCATCCGTCGTGAACCCTATGTATTATTCAGGAACAAGGAATATTCCTTAGTCAGATTTAGTATAAATTCAATGGCCTTACAATTGGTATTTAAAATATGATAGGCAAAATACTACTCATTGATAGGTATACTCGGTCATTATAACGACCGTAAAATCTACAACATGCTAACTTTAAACGAGATTGTCAGTTGGTTGTCTGACTCGGTTAAAAAACTGATCGTACTCAGAGCATGCAGAGTATCGAATAAGATGGGAGACATAAACACCATATGCAGGTGAAAGCGGTATACTTTTACATAAACAAGGAAAGTTGAGCACGGGAAAAGTTTAAGTCATCTCGTTTGTCATACAATTTAGTTGTTAGTTGGTCCTTATCGTCTATAGTCAGTAAAACATACAGATATGAAACAGTTGTGGCAGATGCTGTAGTGCCTTATATTTGGTGTTAACTTGGGTATATCGAGTCGACGTATGTGTATGAATTGAAGTAACTATTGATAACTGATAAAACTTCGTCGATATAACTGAATGTCGACTTGAAGGCCTCAGCAAGTGTTTTCTTCTCATGTAGAAGTTTGTTTTTGAATAAATTCTTCTTCACATAGAAATATTAAAACAGGTCGGCTAATATGGAGCACAATTATGGTCCGTTGGAATTCCAGTTTGCTGGAAGACCTGGTCTCCAAAGACTACATCGATGTTGTCAATGAGGAACTCCAGCATCTGTTTAATATCAACTTTAAAGTACTTGCGTGTAGAATCATAGTGATTTTCAATAAAGTTAGAGATCAGTGTTTGCTTTGCTCACAATTAGTGTTTTTTAAATGAACTTTTGAGCTTATTTACCGTTCGTTATCTTCATATTACACTCTGATTAGTCATCTACAAAATTGTTAAAAATCATTCTGGTTCTACCGATCAGTACTTAAAAGTTGATATTAAAAAGATGCTGGAGTTCCTCAATGAATACTGATGTAGTCTTTGGAGACCATGCAAGTATTCTAACAATTTGTTGGAAATCCCATGGGTACTACTTGTGTCCATTTTTTAGCCAATTTTTTTTTTTATATTCTCATGAAGCACAGTTTATTTTTTAAAAAAACTTTTTACATTGAAAGAAGAAATCTTTTGTCCTTGCGTTCGATTTGCAAGTCTGATTTATCAATCAACAACATTTATTCATACTTTGATTTGAAATATCTCTTAAAATTAAAAAAAAAAAAAACACCACAAAGTCTGACTTCTCCATTTCATATTTTGATAGACTAGTGATAGACATTGATGGCACATTAACAAATTATCTTCATGATAAACGTAATGACTTTAAATTTTCTGTCATCAACTTTCCATACACCATTATTACCTGTATATGGTGTTTACATCTCCCCTGATTGTTTCGATATAAACAGGACCATGTTCTATATACGATTAATTTCTAAAGCAAGGCAGCTACTGACAAATAAGTTAATGTTAAAGGGATATCAGCGTTGTAGTTTCAAGTCAACATTTTGAAAATTTTATGGTTTTTATTGACCCTTGGCAAATACAATCTATTGCTGGACTCAATTGTCAACCAGTTGTTAGGACAATATTTTCATACTGAATTGCCTAAATGTTACTCCGTTCACCCAAACAAGACAAAAAGGGGGGTTGTGACCAGTAGACAGGGGATGCTCACTTCTCAATGACGCCTAATCACGTCTCTTGTCTGTGTTTACTCTGCTTCCAATCTGTATTGCTTTAATGTTTTAGTAACCTTGGTTAATGTTTTTATTTTACATTGTATTTTGTGAAATATAACTTTTATGCTAAACAATTTAATGATAGAATATTCTAATAAAAATTCATTATATATTTTTTTCCAGTTGCGCCTCAAATTTTACCGAGTATTAATTCAGTTTATGAACTGGATATTGGATCTAACCTTCAGCTGGTCTGTGAGGCACATGGAATTCCGTCACCCAACATCACATGGAAGAGGGAAGATGATCAAGAATTATCAATGGGAGGATTCCAGACAAGGGTAAAAAAATTAATGTTCTTAAATTAAGTGTAAATAAGAAAAATCTCTTGTTTTAATCTGGAGTTATTCATGTGCAGTTTGAAATTTCGGTTTTCTAAAAACAGAAAAAGGTGGCAGATGAAATAATTGCAGACATTATAAAGAAATTACTTGTTTGATTATACATATGCATAATAAAAAGAGAATTCATTTTTAACTTTCTGACCAGATTGCAGTGTAACTGTCGACGTTTATTTTAAACGAATGAATTAAAGTATGTAACAACATTTTTTTCTCTAGATTTGTACATTGTATAACATTTTATAGGGAGCCCAGTTGAATCTGACCGACATTCAGAAGAATGATCGTGGTAACTACATCTGTGTAGCTGATAATAATGTCAAACCTCCGGATGATTTCAAAGTGGAAGTGGTTGTCTTCTTCCCTCCTGCCTGCAGACCAGTACAGTCCACAGTGGGTCAGGCACAGAACAGAAGATTTAATGCTAAACTTGAGTGCATTGTTGCAGGTAAATACAATTAAACTTTAAAATATAATGGGAAATGATGTACATGTATATCATTATAACAAATGTTTAGTGGATGGATAGGAAATGAAGTTCATGATAGCTTATACCTTATTTAGAACATTGAATACCATTACCATCATCTGCCATCTTCATACTTTCATGAAGAACTGTACCGAATCTGATTATTTAACTATACTTTTTATGAGAATGGGAAATTTCTTAACATTGTCATTAAATGAGTTGCTATGTGTAACTGCCTGTGCATTGGCCTCCATTTCTTATATTTCTTTGTTGAAGCATTATACTTTCCCATTTTAAATTTGTTTATGCTTCGGCTTTATGTACAGGATTTCCTCAGCCTAGCATGAGATGGGTGAAGAAAACAGAAAGTGGAAAACGCACGGAAATTACGGACGATGATAAATATGACATCACCAAACAGTTTAGCAGTCAGCTTCAGAATGATGAGTTTTGGTACACACTGCTTGTGAAGAATGTACAGGCTAAGGACTACACTAATTATTATTGTGTGGGAAATAACAGATACGGAGTTGGAGAAACAGTCATCATATTGTATGGTTTGTATAGCTTGTTAATTAGATGCATGAAGTAGCAGTTTAATTGTCATGGAATAATAAATGACCTTTAAAGCATAACATATTGTAAAATGCTTATGGGATGTATTTTCCACGGAATAAAGAACTATAATAATAATAAATGAAACACTTGTAGAGCGCCCTATTTAATAAAAAATACTCTAAGGCGCTTAACAATAAGATTATAGAAGAGTTAAATAAAAATAGGAAAATCAGATATTTGCATTTGAGACATTTAAAACTCAGGAAAAGCAGTCTTAAAAAGTATGTTTTTAGCAATTTTTTAAAGCATCCACACTTTTTGCCAATTTTATGCGTATTGAAAATTCATTCCATAAACAGGCGGCAGCTCAACTAAAAGTCCGTTCTCCAAAAGTCTTAGTTCGAACTTTTGGAACTACAAGTCTTTTTGAAGTTTCCAATCTTAGTGATCGAGCTGGCTTATAAACTTCAGTAAGTTCTTGAAAAACTGAATTGAACTGAAACTGAAACTCTGTAAAATTATTTTTTTTTTCGTGAGGGTTGAGGACAAAATAGTGGTTTTTAGGAATTTGAATTCATGGTTGAACAAGAAGTGGAACATTGTCTTGATTACGAATTTAACAATTCGTGGAGGACATAGATTCGAGGGTCTCTTTATACAATGAAAATTAGTGTCTACATAGTATATTGATATCCGTAAAACTACCGTATGTATGATTTTTTACAAGATGAAATATACTTGTAAGTAAATTTTTCTGGGTACATGGAAGGTTGCATATGTATGATAAAATAAAAATCAGCAGTACTTTAAACTCATTTTTCATATTTCTATCACAGCTCCTTATTGTTAATTTCCAGAGACCATAGAATGTCAAGCCTACAATTGCCCGAGTGCTCATATATCTGTGGACGTGTTCCTGTCACCTGTGCTCGGCTATAATGAAAATTATGGTATGGGTTATAAATTTGGTGAATTTACTTTACTTTTAAATTGATTAATTATTAAAATTGATACTCTCTAAGTTTAAATTAATAGTAAAATTTATAAATTATGAAGAAATGCAGAAATGAATGGTTATAATATATAATAAAGAACATACATGCTTAGTTTATGAAATTGTTGAATATTTAAATATATTATTATACTATTATTAAATATATTATTCTTTTGATTTTAAACGGTAAGGAAAACTGACAGAGGCATCTAATATGAAGTTATCTAACAATAATCATGCTAAAAAGTCCATTCAAAAGAGAATAGTCAACTTGGGCCTCTGAAAACAGAGGTTGGATCAGGTGCCATGTAGGATTAAGCATCCCTTGTCGACAGGTCACACATCCTGTGTGTTTCTTGTCATCATCGGGTAAATGGAAAAATCTGTAGATAATTCAGTATGAAAATAATGACATAACAATTTGTATGAAAGACACCAGTCAACAGTCGACCTAACGACTAATCATATTTGGAAAGAGGGTCCTTATATTGACCATAGAATTTTCAAAATGTTGACATTAAATGACTGTTAATATCCTTGTATCATCGACTTATTTGTCAAAAGCTTATTTTAGAATATATGTTTTTAGAAATTGTTTTATGCAAAACATGTTCTTGTGTATCGAATCAAATGGGAGACAAACTTCATATGCAGGTGATATTAGTATATTGTTACATAGAAAATAGAAAAGTTTTAGTAAAATATTCAAATAAGAAGCAGATGTGTCAGACTCTGTGTTGTCATTTATTTCGAATTCGATGGGGTATATCAAATCAACGAAGGAATTCAACTGACATTGTTCACTGATAAAACGATCTATCTAAATGTCGAATTGAATGCCACAGCAAGAGACTTTACCTTTTTTCATGTAGAAGTTTTTGATTAGATTTTGAATAAATTTTGCTTCATATGTATACAAAAAAAAGTCTGCTAAAAGGGGGCACAATTAGTATATATGGAAAATCCAACAGATTGTTGGAAGACTTGGTCCACAAAACTACATAGATTTATCAATGAGAAATTCGGGCATCTTTTTAATATTAACCTTTGAGTACTTGTGTGTAAAAACGACGACAATAGTTTCCTTTGATAGCAGTTGATGTACATGTACAATGTTTCATTTCCCATTAGAGATATCGATACTAGTAATTCATTGTTATACCAAGGCATTGCACCAGAAATAGAGTAATTCTGATCCGATAGCTCACGAAACGAAAATTTTACAATGGTTAGTTTATTTAACATCATTTACTTAATTCACCATTAATCATTGTCAATCTTTAAAGATAGGCTTACTTCACGCCATATATAGGCGATAATTCCAGCAATATCCAAATATGATATTTAAAATAGATTTCTAAGCTTTCTTGTGAACGTATGACAGAGACACAGCAGGTGTTAAGACCAATAATTACCCCCTTAGAATAATGACCGAAAGTCATTTTTCGACGTCAAAAAATCACTATCGGGCATTTTTCAACGTCGAAAAATGACCCTCGGTCATTATTCGACGTCGAAAAATGACCCTTTTGCCTGTAGAAAAAGTGGCATTGCCCTTAAAATCTGCGATAACATAAATGATTTTTGGATTTATTTTTTCATATTATTACCAAGATACAGTATTAAGTATGAAACTTTATTCTTTTTTCACATCATTGGCTTACACTTTCTCACTCACATTCATTCATTTTGGTCTGTGCAAGCATACTTGTTCTTATATTTTAACAGAAAGAGAGGAAAAAATGCATCAATCTAAACACTCTAAATTAAGTAAAGACTCACCTATTGTAACAGATTATAACTTATTAATATTGTCAAATAAATATTTCCATTTTTGCCAGGTATTATTAAACTTTTACTTTTCCGAATTCTGGCTTGCAATATATTTTTCAACCCTATATTTATTATACAAGTGAAAGAGAAGTCCCAGGAGACTTGGCAGTTTGCCCTTTTTTGACAAGTGAAATTATATTGTTTTATATGCAAGAACAGAAAATTTACGGGGAGAAAAATTACCCACGTAGAATTCTTTACACCGGACTCGCAGATGACGGACAAAGAAATTCTACGTGCTCGACAAGCTACACAGTGAAGAAAAATAGAAATGGCTTCAAGGAAATGTCACTTCATGGAAAGGTTAAATTTGATGTTTCCATTTGGGGTGCCGGAAATTTCTAGTCTGATGGGAAATCAAAATTTGCCTTTTAAAATTATGATGTCTTATCCTTTGGATAAAATTAATTCGAGGGTCATAATTTCGTCTAATGTTGTCTAAGATGAATAAAACTTCTTGTAGAGCAAATTCTTTTGCGTTCTTAAATTATGAAATGACGACTAATGACAGGAAGACCGCAATATTCTAATTTGAAGTTCCACGGTATTGTAGAATAATATACTAATTCAGGAAAGTAAATCAAATTTTAAGAGAAGTATTCATTGAAGTAATCAAATTTTAAAGTATTTACCGTCATGCATTAAAGTACATGTACTCTTTGAATGAAGATTAACTTGATATTTTTTCTTCATTTCTCTGACTTTCATTTGCAACCACAATTTAATTTATATCATATTTATGTACAACAACGAGAAGTGGTGTTATTCAGATGTGGATTCTTAAAAACTCCAAGGAACCTTTAGAAAATTCAAAATCACAAAATTTTACCAGAAGAATATCAATAGTATCAGTTAAAGTTAACCTTTTGCAAACTGTATGGAAGATACAATGACCATATTTGCAAAATATTTTTCAACCCTATACTTATTATACAAGTGAAAGAGAAGTCCCAGGAGAATTGTCAATAACTTACCTCGATTTAGAAATTGTTCAAACGTAGAGCATGCTTTTGCGTATCAAATAAACTAAGAGATATACACCCCATATGTAGCAGGTGATATGGAATAAATTCAAAAGATATTCAAAATTTTATTTCAAACCACAAGAATACTACATTATTTTTATTATAATAGAATAATTTTTGTCAAGAAAATTTCCCACAGAAAAGTTTTGTTTGTTATTAGATTTCAATCATAAGAGCTTTACTCTAAATACTAAATTCACAAACTGAATATGATTATTATACGTCTGAAGCTACATGTATAGGCTATCTGCACGCCTTATTCGCCCATCTCCTTTGACTCCAAGAATATATGCGATACTTACACAAAGTACATATGTAAATATATGTAGACTTACACAATGTAAGTATGTAAATATATGTAAACTACTGTTAATTGATTATACGTCATTGACAAATCTAACTGTTGAAGGCCACAGCACTTCCTCTTTTCATGTAGAAGTATTTGAATAAAATCTGCTTCATATGAATACAAAAATAGATCTGCTAATAACATGGTGCAATTAGAACCGTTGAGATTCCAACAGATTGTTGGAATACTTGATCTCCAAAAACTACATGTACATAGATATTGTCGATCAGAAAATGAAGCATCTTTTTAATACTAACTTCGCAGTGCTTGTGTAAAATCAGCTGTTTTTGAACAAAATAAGTTTGCAGATGACCAATGTCAAGATATGCAAGTTTACGAATTCCATTTTTATTGAAAAAGCACTTATTAAAAACTTTAATTTACCGTGCGGAATGATTGTATAAAGAGTCGAAAAGTCAAATGTTTTAATGCTAATTGATTTTAGTAAAAATTTTGTGACTTCTAAAGTTCCTTGGAAATCCTTTTATGTATCGAAATTAAGGACCCTACTATTTAACGTTTAAGTGATAGGTGTAGCTGTATATCGTATTTCCACTATTTAAAACTGTTACCAAAGTGTTACAAACATCACTATAGAAACACTTTGTAGTTTCCTGGTAGTATTTGCTGTGGCTGGGATCCTCTAGGTGGCATGACTCCAAGTGTAAGTATTGTAACATGACACCTAGTGTAAGTATTGTGACATGACACCTAGTGTAAGTATTGTGACATGACTCCAAGTGTAAAAATTGTAACATGACACCTAGTGTAAGTATTGTGACATGACTCCTAGTGTAAGTAATGTGACATGACTCCTAGTGTAAGTATTGTGACATGACTCCTAGTGAAAGTAATGTGACATGACTCCTAGTGTAAATATGGTAACATGACACCTAGTGTAAGTATTATAACATGACATCTAGTGTAAGTATTGTAACATGACACCTAGTGTAAGTATTGTGACATGACTCCTAGTGTAAGTACTGTAACATGTCACCTAGTATAAGTACTGTAACATGACACCTAGTGTAAGTATTGTGACATGACACCTAGTGTAAGTATTGTGACATGACTCCTAGTGTAAGTATTGGGACATATGACTCTTAGTGTAAGTATTGTGATATATGACTCTTAGTGTAAGTATTGTGACATGACACCTAGTGTAAGTACTGTAACATGACACCTAGTGTAAGTATTGTAACATGACACCTAGTGTAAGTACTGTAACATGACACCTAGTGTAAGTACTGTAACATGATACCTAGTGTAAGTACTGTAACATGACACCTAGTGTAAGTATTGTGACATGACACCTAGTGTAAGTACTGTAACATGACACCTAGTATAAGTACTGTAACATGACACCTAGTGTAAGTATTGTGACATGACTCCTAGTGTAAGTATTGGGACATATGACTCTTAGTGTAAGTATTGGGACATTTGACTCTTAGTGTAAGTATTGTGACATGACACCTAGTGTAAGTACTGTAACATGACACCTAGTGTAAGTAATGTGACATGACACCTAGTGTAAGTATTGCGACATGACACCTAGTGTAAGTACTGTAACATGACACCTAGTGTAAGTATTGTGGCATGACTCCTAGTGTAAGTATTGGGACATATGACTCAGTGTAAGTATTGTGACATATGACTCTTAGTGTAAGTATTGTGACATGACACCTTGTGTAAGTACTGTAACATGACACCTAGTGTAAGTACTGTAACATGACACCTAGTGTAAGTACTGTAACATGCACCTAGTGTAAGTAATGTGACATGACACCTAGTGTAAGTATTGTGACATGACCCTTAGTACAAGTATTGTGACATGACTCCTAGTGTAATTACCGTGACATTACTCCTAGTGTTATGAAATATTTGGAGATAACGAACAGTACTCAAGCTCAAATGTCCATTAAACAATACAAATCAGGAGCATAGCAAACACGGACCTCTAAAATGTCAGAGGTAGGATCAGGTGCCATTGAGGAGTAAACATCCCCTGCAGACCGGTCACACCCGTCGTTGCTCCTTGTCAATAATAAAAAAAATGGTCTTACAATTAGTATGAAAAATGTCAGTCAGCATTTGACTTAATGATAGATTGTATTTGCTGACATGGTAATTGTATCGACCATAAAACTTACAAATTGATGACTTTAAACGAGACAGCTGATATTCTTGTTTCATCAACTTGTTTGTCAATAACTTACCTCGATTTAGAAATTGTTCATACGTACAGCATGCTCTTGCGTATCGAATCAACTGAGAGATATAAACCCCGTATGCAGGTGATAAGGGTATATTGCTACAGAAGTAAGGTAAGTTGACGATTGAAAAGTTATCACGTTTATCCTAAAGCTTTGTTGTTAGATTACCATTAACGTCTTTTTCTTGTAAAATATCCAAATATGAAATAGATGTGTCAGACTCTGTGGTATCTTTTATTTCAAGCTCACCGGGATATACCGTGTCGACATGGGAATGGAAATAACCATTGTTAATTGACAATACATCGTCGATATATCTAAATGTCAAGTTGAAGACCAAAGCAAGTGTTTTCCTCTTTTCACGTATAAGATTTTGAACAAATTCTGATTCATATGAATACATTGTAAGTAATGTGTCATTACTCCTAGTGTACGTATTGTGACATGACTCTTAGTGTCAGTAATGTGACATGACTCCTAGTATAAGTATGATGACATGACTCTTAGTACAAGTGTTGTGACACGACTCTTAGTACAAGTATTGTGGCATGGCCCTTAGTACAAGTATTGTGACACGACTCTTAGTACAAGTATTGTGACACGACTCTTAGTACAAATATTGTGACACGACTCTTAGTACAAGTATTGTGAAATGACTTTTAGTACAAGTATTGTGACACTACTCTTAGTACAAGTATTGTGGCACGACTCTAAGTACAAGTATTATGACACGACTCTTAGTACAAGTATTGTGACACGACTCTTAGTACAAGTATTGTGACACGACTCTTAGTACAAGTATTGTGGCACGACTCTTAGTACAAGTATTGTGGCACGACTCTTAGTACAAGTATTGTGACACGACTCTTAGTACAAGTATTGTGACACGACTCTTAGTACAGGTATTGTGACATGACTCTTAGTACAAATATTGTGACACGACTCTTAGTACAAGTATTGTGGCACGACTCTTAGAACAAGTATTGTGAAACGACTCTTAGTACAAGTATTGTGACATGACTCTTAGTATAAGTATTGTGACACGACTCTTAGTACAAGTATTGTGAAATGACTTTTAGTACAAGTATTGTGACACCACTCTTAGTGCAAATATTGTGGCATGACTCTTAGTACAAGTATTGTGGCATGACTCTTAGTACAAGTATTGTGACAGGACTCTTAGTGCAAGTATTGTAACACGACTCATAGTGCAAGTATTGTGGCATGGCTCTTAGTACAAGTATTGTGGCATGACTCTTAGTACAAGTATTATGACCTGACTCTTAGTACAAGTATTGTGACATGACTCCTAGTATAAATATTGTGACACTACTCTTAGTACAAGTATTGTGACACGACTCTTAGTACAAGTATTGTGACACGACTCTTAGTGCAAGTATTGTGACATGACTCTTAGTACAAGTATTGTGACACGACTCTGAGTACAAGTATTGTGACACGACTCTTAGTACAAGTATTGTGACACGACTCTTAGTACAAGTATTGTGACACGACTCTTAGTACAAGTATTGTGGCACGACTCTTAGTACAAGTATTGTGGCACGACTCTTAGTACAAGTATTATGACCTGACTCTTAGTACAAGTATTGTGACATGACTCCTAGTATAAATATTGTGACACTACTCTTAGTAAAAGTATTGTGACACGACTCTTAGTACAAGTATTGTGACACGACTCTTAGTGCAAGTATTGTGACATGACTCTTAGTACAAGTATTGTGACACGACTCTGAGTACAAGTATTGTGGCATGACTCTTAGTACAGGTATTGTGACATGACTCCTAGTGTATGTATTGTGACATGACACTTAGTGTAAATACTGTGGCATGACTTCTGGTGTAAGTATTGTGACACTACTCTTAGTACAAGTATTGTGACACGACTCTTAGTAAAAGTATTGTGACACGACTCTTAGTGCAAGTATTGTGACATGACTCTGAGTACAAGTATTGTGGTATGACTCCAAGTACAAGTATTGTGGCATGACTCCTAGTGTATGTATTGTGACATGACTCTTAGTACAAGTTTTGTGGCATGATTTCTTGTGTAAGTATTGTGGCATGAATCTTAGTATAAGAATTGTGGCATGACTCCTAATGTAAGTATTGTGGCATGACTCTTAGTGTAAGTATTGTGGCATGACTCCTAGTATAAGTATTATGGTATGACTCCAAGTACAAGTATTGTGGCATGACTCCACGTGTAAGTATTGTGGTATAAATTCTGGTGTAAGTATTGTGGCATGATTCTTAGTGTGAGTACTGTGTCATTTCTCCTAGTGTAAGTATTGTGGCATGACTTCTGGTGTAAGGTATGTGGCATGACGTCTGGTGTAAGTATTATGACATGACTCCTAGTGTAAATATTGTAGCATGACTCCGAGTACAAGTATTGAGGCATGACTTAGGTTTAAGTATTTATTTAAATGCAAACAAGAGGCCAATGTGCCACATCGCTCACCTGATCACTTTGGTTAGGAAAAAACACAAATCAGTTCAGTATTGAAAAGTTTACGGGGGGGGGGGCTTGAATTTTAAACTACCTGAGGATGCTTCTATATCAATATAACAAATAGTTTTGTTGTTTTCAGCAGAATATTTATAAATAGATTTTCCCCTACATATTCCCTTGTAAAAACTTGACCCCCAATTGTGCCCCCCTCCCTACCCCTATCATTCATGATTTGAACACACTTGAAATCAAAACTACCTGATGATGCTTCCATATAAATGTGACTAATCATGGCTTTTCTGTTTTTGAGAAGATTTTTTTCCTTGGTACCATTGGACAGACTATCAAGTGGTAAACCTTAATTATATCATTGTTATCAGTAACATAATGGTTCACTTAGTACTATCAAATACAAGGTGATCAAGGCACCCTTGATTTTCTCAATGGAGATAAACAATCACAGATTTGGAATATTGAAGATTTATTGCATATATCACATATAAGATTCATGGTTAAAAAAGTGGATTTTGATAAACTACATACTTGTACAATAAACAAATAGTTCTGAGCACAGATATAAGGACATAGTTCAAGAAAATCAATGGAATGCATAAAACAGAATAATTAACTTAAATGTGTAAAACAAGGATGTAAAAGAACTACATACGAGAGGTTATCAAAAAGTTCGTGGACTAGCGCCATAAGTTTAAAACCGCTTTAGATACATCAATGAATTTTAAGACATTTAGTAAGCATCACCTTTTCTATCTATAGAATCAACCATACATCATAAGTTTTAATTTTTAATAAATTATTAATGTTTTTGTAAGCAATGGTATGTCCAGGCGGCGCAACCTCAAATATGACGTTTTTTCTGAGTATAATTGAGAAAAACTCTCTTGATATGAGCATTTGTCATAAAAAAATCCCGTTAATTCCGGAATGTGGTACGACACAATTGTTCCGTAAAATTTGCAATTTTTACCCCATTCTGTAAGTTCTATGAAATTTTATATGGAGTGTCCAAACAAATAAGGGTTTGATAATGACGTCAAAAAGGGGGAGGTTTTTTTTTCCCAACATTCTATACAGTTTCGCACCTGGAAAAACTGGTAATGACTTAGGGAATGTTTAAAGGGGCTACAGAAAAATAAAATGCATCTAGAGTACTTATTTTTAATACCCACAAAGATTCAGAGAGATGGAATACGCACAGTTAATGTCGATTTGTTGTCAGGGTGTCAAAAGTTAGTCACGTCGAGAGTGACGTTGATCAAGTGTGGTAGAAATTGAACTCCAAAAAGCTAAGTATTCTGGCATAATCAAGTGAGGATCTTTCCCGATGTATAGATTCATTTACAATATTATGTGCACTGAAATCAGCTGTTCATGACAGTGTAAAGTCATATAAACAAGACGGGCTTAGGCCCTTACTTAACTCCAGGTAATCTCATCAAGATAAGTGTATGGGGTAGAGAGAGCGGACATTGAGAAACAATGACGTTGTCGGACGTCATGAAACTAAACGGCGACAGCGCCGGGTGATCATATAATGTCTTTTTTATTTTAGAATAATTTGGCAAATTATCAACGTATCAAGCTAAAATTTTCAACATTTGTTAAACTTTTATTGTTTAATGTTCCTTATAAATTCTGTAAGCACAGACTTTCTAGTATTAATTTTATCGCATCAGTCCACGAACTTTTTGATAACCCCTCGTACATGTATATATAATGTAGTGCAGATATTCTACCACTCACACATTTTTTACCAAATACAAGACCAAACCGGTTACCTTCTATAAACAAAATAAATAAGTATAGTTACATAAATTTTGGTTAATATTCATTTTGCAATATTTTTATCTTTATCTTTTTCTAATGGACCAGTATTTAAACAGAAAAACTGCTTTACCTAAAGATAATGTTTACAAAATTCCAATTTAAAGGGGGGTGGGTGGACAACTGACACAATATAACACATTTATACCTACATCAACTTGTCTAATCATTAATCCATCTCTAATATCATTCAAATAAAAAATTACTGGCATGCTTCACTCATTTCTTCAGATAACGTAACATACACACTGTAATATGTTCACAGTAATAATTTCATCATTTGCTCTATAAAATTAGAATTAAAAAAGGACACATTCTGAGATTACATAAGCAAGATATTTACAATTTGGCCTCTTTAATTGTTGATTTTCTATCATGGATATGTACAAATATGATTGAAATGCCGAGCCATTCTATAATTACATGACGATTAAATCTAGTCTACTATTGATAAACTGGTTTTATTCACAATGAGGGATCGAGCCAAAAACAAACAAAAAAAAAATCACTAGGATTATTAACAATCCTTTCATTAAGCACATTGTAAAATGCAATATAAAATAAAAATGATTTTAAATTAATGAAAAAAGTGAACCTAAATTTTAATTACATTCTTAATGTATAACCTTTGAAATGGTGATATAAGTATAGCAATCCCTCACAGTCACCACTTACTAGGATATAGGCCTAACAATAGAGTACTGTATGCAGCTTTCACTTCTCTCAGGGTCATTTTCCAATTTTGTAATTAAAATCCATTTACATTTTTTTTCCCATTATTTTCCAGATTTGAAAACGACATAAATAAAGCTAGTGAATTGTAAATGATAAAGTGCAGACAAAGAAATTTCTCATTACTGTTGATTGTAATTAACATTATTTAGCTTTACTTCCAATAAGACATTTTTTTTTTTCAGGGTGTTTATGGTAATTATGTTTAAAATATGGATTTCAAACAGATAAAGCCAGAAAACACACACATTTAAAATGTGAAATGAACAAATTAATTAATGCACGAACGAGACTATTTGATAGTTCACACAAATTGACAAATGAATGTGTAATTCGTACCTTAAAATACCAAAATTCTTTGTGATATGCATTAGTGCATGAAAATTAATTAACAATTGGCTGAAAAGCTTACATTTAGTTAAAAATGAAAATTCCTTGAGAGAAACATGTGAAACTACAGTAATTGGTCAAAACAAATCAAAGACTGGAAAAAATCACTTTCTTTAACAATTACAATACAGTACTAATTAATTAGGCATCGGGGAGTTCCAATATAAATTATAAAGCACTTCCATTCAATCACAATGAATTGTGTCTCCTAATGTAACATTATAAAACATAAAATACATAAATAGACAATCCGTGAAGTACAAAATTATGGTGATCAATAGTTAAAAATTCAAATTTGTCTCATTTATATCAATGACTTTGTCATATTTTATACAATATTAACAAAGTAGCCTATTCATAATGCCAATATTACTTCCAAATAAAGATTTTCATTTGTAATAAAAATATATTTATACAACATAGTTTTGACTTTGTGCGAATTATAAGGAGAATCTGAATCATGTGTCAATCAATGATTTAAAATTACTTCCATTGTAAACCATTATTACCTGATTGAAGCTATTGCATTTAAGAGGAAATTTTCTTCAAAATATTTCTTTCAATTTCAAAAAAAAAACTCTGCAGCAATAATTATTTACATGCCCACTCTGATGTATAGTGAAGAGTTCTCTCCCTTTATTTCATCTTAAAGACTTTATATACTTCATTGTCACGATCAGTTAGTATTGCAACCTCCAAAGTAAAAAGAGGGAGAAAAGTCCTAGACCGATCATGGATGACAGGGACACTTCCAGCTGTGAGGCTCCTGATCCTCCAGCACTCGGACAATTGGCTCCTTGACACTCCATGGTTTCTGAAAATTTACAAACACACAGTTAGGATAGAAATAACGATGGAAAAGGTGCTAAAATACAGTTTTTTTTAATTTTATTATATACTGTTAAGTGTTAGCATTCATGTAGCCTCAATAATTTACTTACAACTATTTATCTTGCAAAACATGCAAAAAATTTCCTTATAAGTTTACCAATATCTCTAATTAAAATATGTTAAAAGTTGAACACAAAGTATGAGATCAATGTTTTCTAATTTTATATTAAATGTTATATTCTAGAGGCCTTGGATATTTATCCACTGAAAATTACACTGTATCAAATTCACAAACTTTACATACCAAACAATATGATAGTTGTTTCTCCATCTCCATATCTGTTTGTTCCCACACAATAATATTTAGTGTAGTCTTTAGCCTGCACATTTTTCACAAGCAGTGTGTACCAAAATTCATCATTCTGAAGCTGACTGCTAAACTGTTTGGTGATGTCATATTTATCATCGTCCGTAATTTCCGTGCGTTTTCCATTTTCTGTTTCCTTCATCCATCTCATGCTAGGCTGAGGAAATCCTGTTTCATAAAAGACAAAGCAAACCTATATTTCAGAATTGGAAAAAAACATTATTCAGAATGGACAAATGTAAATAAAGGGCAATGGAAAAAACGTTATTCAGAGTGGACAAATGTACGTAAATAAAGGGCAATGCATACTACCTAGACATTTCCAATTACAATGCTGCTGAATTTATTATACTAGCTATAAAAATTAGGGCTGGGATGATTATCATACATCTTTTTCCCTACTGGTACATATCAAGATATTTGAGCCACAATACAATATGTATTATGAAATGTTGAATTGCAGGGTTGGGATCAATTACTTTGAAATGTAATTAAATACTTTCAATTACATTGATAATTTTGTCAATTACTTGCAATTACAATTACATTGATTTTAACAAATGTATTTAATTACTCTCAATTACTTTGAAGAATGTAATTAAATACATATCAATTACTTAAGTTTTATTTCCAAAAATTTTGAAGAACAAATATACATGAATATTTTGAAGCAGCAATATTATTAAATTTAAACTTTCTTATTGCCCTGGGCAGTGTGTTTATGCTGTATAAACATCATAAGGCATTTAGTTATTGAATAAACACAAACTCATACCAAACAGTACTGGTATGCATTAATTGATAAATCACCTTTTTTAATATGTAACTTGAAAAATAAAGTATTTGAACTGTAATTGAAATGTAATTGAAAAATACATGACATTTTTGGAATGTATTTAAATACATTCAATTACTTGTAATTGAAAACAAACTCAATTACAAATACTTTCAATTACTTTGAAAAAATGTATTTAAATACAGTAAATTACAATTACTTATTTCAATTACCCCAACTCTGTTGAATTGTTTATAAAATCTTTTGTTTGTATTAAATGAACAAAACATTTCTTTACAAATAAGAATAATTTATTTAAAGAAGTTGTATATCTGTTGTAAAACAAAATTATTTTATATTTATATTTACTTATTTAGCATATTTATCTTACATATTAAACCCAAAATATTAAACAAAGAAAAACATAAGTAAGAATTTTTTTGCGATATAATGATATTTCTTCATGCATATCGATATGCCTATTGTCCTCACACAGAATCGATATATCGTCCCAGCCCTAATAATTATAGTGTTATAATCAATATGGAAGCCCCATTAATATACATGAATGAAGACAGTCTTGTTCATAAATTGTACTCAATATCTTAATTTATCTGAATGAAGTATATAAGCAATTTTGAGTTTTCTTCCTATACATCCACTAAATGTATGTTATAACCTACATCATTTTCCTATTATTAATTTCTTAAATGACCGTATTTCAGGGTTTTTACCTGCTACAATGCACTCAAGTTTAGCGTTAAATCTTCTGTTCTGTGCCTGACCCACTGTGGACTGTACTGGCCTGCAGGCGGGAGGGAAAAAGACGACTACTTCCACTTTGAAATCATCTGGAGGTTTGACATTATTATCAGCTACACAGATGTAGTTACCACGATCATTCTTCTGAATGTCGGTCAGATTCAACTGGGCTCCCTATAAAATGTTTTACATGTATATAAAGATCTACTACCATTCCAATAACAGCGTGTCAGTTTGCTTGATCAAGCATGCTTAACTTTAAATTCACACATTGATTACCATATTACGCATTGATTGGCTGGTTAGTTAAAAAAAAGTGAACTACTTTACATATAGAACACAGGATCCCCAAATACCCTCGAGAGCATTGACCATTCGCATCGAACACGTTGAATGATTTAATTGTTTACTACTGTCGAACACATACAGCAACATGCGGTCAGTCAAAGCCTGTTTTACTTCCTATATTACGTGTCATGTTCAATTGTGAATTGACAGGATAAAAATATTATAAGAACCTTTACATGAAAACTAGTAAAGCAACACTCCTATGAGTACCAGTACATTGGAGAAATTGAACATCTGCAAGTGATAGCTAAAAAATGCATATTACAATACGTTTGATTCACACAATAAAGTGCTAGAGATTCATTTCAGATGTTCAAGAAACTCTAGCATTTTGTTATTTGAATCAAATGTTGTAATAAATAAAAATCTTTAGAAGAAATCCACTTGTGACGTCCCTCTTTTGTTTGAGCGCTCCATTATTTTTCAGGAATGGAGAGTTACAAATTACATTGAAAATGGTATTTCCTATATTCAAATTCTCCTTCCAGTGCCTCTACCGGGGAAAGAGCTTAGAAAATTTTGTTATTAAGTTTATCTTCATATTAAGAAAAAAGCCAAATTGGTACCGCTGAGAATCGATCCCGGTACCCTCACCATTGACACTCATCTCACTACGCTATCGAAGCTGTTAAAGGTGTTGGATTTAAATTTCTTTATAACACTTCACTCGCCTTACTCTCTCTCTATATATATATTAAATCTACTAATATGTTGAATATATACTTCTTGTGTATATCTTATATATATTTTTTTATTATATATTAAAGTTGCATAATGAGTCAAAACCATTTGTTTCTTTGAAGAAAATTGAATCACAAAACAAAAGATTTCTGTGAAATATGAATATAGCAAAGTTTTGACAAATCAACTGCACTGTAAAGCAAGAAAAAAAACTGCAATATATAAGTACTGGAAAAACAAATGTTGTATCTATCGCTTTGTTTTTATTGTCAATGTCAACAATGTCAAGGTCACGCGTCCTTTCTTTTCAGCATGAAACTTGTAAACAACATTGAATTGGGGCAAGCAGAATTAAGGAATAAGTTATGATCATCTTTTTTTGAAGACTGTATCAAAATTCTCAGTCATCCGACATTTATATCTATGGAATTGAAACCATGGTAAATTCTTCAGCTTTTCAGCACATGCGTACAATAAAGAGGAAGAAGTGAAGCAATATTTTTGTGATGGGTTATACAAAGCTATTTTTTACTTTTATTTTCCTCCATTAAATTAGATTTTTTAGGTTCTGAAACCTGTAATTTTCTGAAACCTAGTATCTTCAAGAACTGAACAAAATTTGCATGTGTCATGCAAAAATTCTACTGTTTTCAATTTTCCTGTTTGTCCGTCACAGTGTCACTTTAACAAACAAACAATTCACAAACAATAATTACAAGCATTTAAAACAGTGGATTTTAAGTGGGTTAATATACTCGTAGCACTCCATTCCTTAAAAACAATTGTAGCACTCCATTTATAACTTTTAAGGAATGGAGTGCTACTTGTACATTAATCCTAACGGAATATCTAATCACAACATCATAACATGGTCTGGAAAAGGGAGATAAATGCGAACTTTTTTAGAAGTATGCATACAAACAAAAGTAATTTTTTATGACCTTTTCTGCATGACAATTAAATGCCACCATTTTTTTCCATTAACTAAAGATATTAATCAAAATTTCCATGAACTATACAGGTGTATGTATATATATAACTCTAGATTAAAACAAAAGAAGATTTCTGGTATTGATTGACACTTATTACAAAGAGACAAATGTTTACCCTTGACTGGAACCCTCCCATGGGCAATTCCTGACCATCTTCCCTCTTCCACGTGATGTTGGGTGACGGAATTCCATGTGACTCACAGACCAACTGAAGGTTAGATCCAATATCCAGTTCATAAGCTGAATTAATACTTGGCTGAATCTGGGGTGCAACTGGAAAACAATAATCTTGTTTTATCAGATTATTCAATCAGGAAAGACACAAATGATACAATACTTATAGCATAGATGTTATAATCTGTAAAATAATTCTAATAATTGTTCATACTGCAGTGTTATAATTTTCATATTATTTTTTATTGGTTCACTTCAAATATGAGTAATTTAAAAACAGAATTTTCAAAAGAAAACACAGCTATCCAGGACAGGCTTTAAAAGCCATGAAATTGGCAAACCAAACGTACACGTACATCTTATCAAAATTTTGTAATACCAATCTCACAGTTGGGAGGGGAGGGGAGGGGGGAACAAAATCTTGAGGTACGTATACTGTATGTGTACATGAATTGGCATATTCAAAATTTAGTGCAATCACTGGGTATGGAGTTGTTGGCGTAATCATGAATTAGTGCTACACATGTCCGTGCCATGTATTGTATTAATAAATGATTTTTTAGCGGTATTCATGAATTAGCACATAGTTGTCTGCATCAAAGCCGCTAAAATATGAAGCCCGTTTTTTTTAAGTATACATACAATACTCTTTAAGCATTAGGATTAGATGGCATAAGATTTCTTTTGTTTGAGGAACAAATTAGACAGAAATCATTTTCTACTTGGTGTTATTATGAATTACTTGTTTTTGAATTACAAGGTTTTCATTTGAATACCTGGTAAATATCACGTGGTTCTATAGAACCGGTCCCTTTAGCAAAGCTATATAAGTCTAGAGATGAATAGTTGTTCAAATACCAATCGTAGAGCACAATAAAAGTGTAAAATTTCATATTTATTCAATCCAACATTACAAAATACATGTATATAATTATGGATTTTCATATTTGACATGTTATATGTACATTGCACAGTAAAGCTGCTACGTGTCATTGCTATGTCCAAATAGTGTGTTGTTATTTTACGTTTATTTGAAAGTAATGACTGGAATTTATTGTGGAAACATCTTTTCATTATATAATAATTGACAAGAAGCTGACAAAAATACATTTACAGTATGATCACTTACTCTGCACCGTAAGCTTGCCAATCTTTGTAGGCCAGTCTGTCCACTCCACACCCTGGATCTTTATTGTACAAAGATAATCTCCAGCATCTTCTTCTGCTAGATAGCGAATCACTAACATGTAGGTGATTCTCCGTCCATTTGTACGACTCTGTACATCATATTTGTCCAGTCCTGAATCCTCATTTATTCCCTGATTATAGCCTACAAATAAACAATTTCTTACGTCAAGTATGCTATGCCTATACATAACAAGAGGCCCATGGGCCACATCACTCACCTGAGCACATTGACTAGGAAAAAGCACAAATCAGTTCAGTATTGAAAAGTCTACATGGGGGGGGGGGGGGGGATTTTACAAACTTGAATCTACACTACCCGATGATGCTTCCATATCAATATGACTAAATATGGCTTTGCTGTTCTTGAGAAAAAGATATTTTCCTTATGTTCCTATGTATAACTTTGATCCCCCATTGTGGCCCCACCCTACCCCTGGGGGTCCTAGTCATTTGAACAAACTTGAAACTATAACACCTGAGAAAGCTTCCATATCAATAAAACTTAACAAGGTTTTGCTGTTCTTGAGAAGAAGATTTTTAAAGATTTTTCCTATATATTTCTATGTAAAACTTTGATCCCCCATTGAGACCCCACCCTATCCCCAGGGGTCATGATTTGAACAAACTTGAATCTACACTATGTAACAAAGGTTTCCTATAAGTTTCAACTTTTTGAGCCAGTACTAGTGGTTCTTGAGAAGAAGATTTTTAAAATATGCCTCCAAAAATTCACTATTTCTGAATTATCTCCCCTTGAATAAAGGTGTGGCCCTTCATTTGAAAAAACTTGAATCCCCTTTACTTAAGGATGATTTGTGGCAAGTTTGGTTGAAATTGGCCCAGTGGTTCTGGAGATGAAGTCGAAAATGTGAAAAGTTTAGAGACGGACGGACAGTACGACAGACGGACTAAAGACAAAATGTGATCAGAAAAGCTCACCTGACTTTCAGCTCAGGTGAGCTAAAAACAGGTTTGAATGTCAAGTATGCAGATCTTCCCTGTTTGTAATCTTCAAACATTTCACACCTACTCTGTCTTGTTTATGCCTGGAATCACTAACACAGAGTTATTGTGTTGATATGTCTCTCATCCTTGCATGTACTGTATAAGTGGAAAACACTGCGGTGGTTGTTTGTGAATGGGGCTTTATGTGCCAGTGGGCATGAACAGGATAG
Organism: Saccostrea echinata; assembly: GCF_033153115.1. Lineage (NCBI taxonomy): Eukaryota > Metazoa > Mollusca > Bivalvia > Ostreida > Ostreidae > Saccostrea > Saccostrea echinata. Next base: position 2,695,851 of record NW_026889805.1, on the reverse strand, counting down.
GATAGGTGAGGTTGTTTGTGATCATAAAATTTTCCGTGAACATTAAGTCATTGCTTATAGTGTCAATATATCATTGTAACATTCAAATCAAATACAATTACATTCTATAAACCTTAAAACCCTGTTTTCCTTTTCCAAAAAATTGTAAAATTATTAAGTATCCCCACTTTTGCTAAAGGGGGGATGTAAAGTTCAAAACTTAAAAAATATTGTCCTACCCAAAATTTCCTATGAATTCAATTTGAATTCAACAAGAAAAACAAAATTTAATCTGCACACTGAAATGAAAATCTGAACAGAATATTTGATACATTAGAATAAAAAAGTTGAGGCCCTGTGAGCACTGAGCTCACAAAATGATACCCCCTCCCATATGAGTATAATGACAAAGTCCATTGTTTGCTATATGAAAGCCAAAATAGCTGTCGGATCAAAACATAAAGTAGAAGATATACAATGACACTATGTAAATTATAGATTCTGTGAAAGTCTCATTAAATTTTATTCAGTGGTATAGGAGGATTTGTGGATAAGAGATGGGTACCCCCAATATTATAGGAAGATTGGCAGTGTCCATGTTTTGCTATGGGAAACCTGAAATATATATATATGTTTGATCAAAAAGTAAAGTAAGAGGAGCATAATGGCACTGTGTAATAAAAATTCTGTGAGTGATCATTAAGTTTGTTTAGCAGTACATGCTAATAAAAAATTACTCTCTGTTAAGGTAGGATTTTGTTGTTTTTTTTTCACATAAAAACATAAATTTTACTCATTTTTAAAGACAGTTTGAAGCATATTCTCTTAAGCCATTAATTAGCTCACCTGAGCCAAAGTCTCAAGTGAGCTTTGTCTGTTGTCTGTAGTTGTTGTCATTGTAAACTTTTCACAATTTCATCTTCTTCTCCAGAACTACTGGGCCAATTTCAACCAAACTTGGCACAGAGTATCCTTGGGTAAAGGGAATTCAAGTTTGTTCAAATGAAGGGACATACCCTCTTCCAAGGGGAGATAATTACAAATTAGTGAAAAAAATGGCATCTTTTAAAAATCTTCCTCTCATTTTAGAACCACTGGGCCAGAAAAAATGAATCTCATGTGTAATCATCCTTAGGAGGTGTAGATTCAGGTTTGTTCAAATCATTACCCCCGGGGGTAGGGTGGGGCCACAATGTATGATCAAAGTTTTACATAGGAATAATTTATAGCAAAAATCTTTAAAATCTTCTTCTCAAGAACAAAGCCATGATTGGTCTTATTTATATGGAAGCATCATCAGGTAGAGTAGATTCAGGTTCAAATAATGACCCCGGGGGTATGGTGGGGACACAATGGACAATCAAAGTTTTACATAGGAATATAGAGCAAAAAATTTTAAAAATCTTCTTCTCAAGAACAGCAAAGCCATGATTTGTCATATTTATATGGAAGCATCCTCAGGTGGTGTAGATTCAAGTTTGTTCAAATCATGACCCCCTGGTATAGGGTGGGGCCACAATGGATGATCAAAGTTTTACATAGGAGTATATAGGAATTTTTAAAAAAATCTTCTTAAGAACAGCAAAGCTATTATTGGTCATATTGTAAGCATCCTCAGATAGTGTAGATTCAGATTTGTTCAAACCATGACCCCCTGGGGGTAGGGTGGGACCATAATGAAAGTTCAAACTTGTAGGGAAAAAAGTCACAGTTAGACAAAGAGATATGTAAGCATTAAGCATCTTTAGTTAGTGTAGATTCAATTTTGTTCAAATCATACCCTACCCCCTTAGGGGTAGGTTTTGACCACTTATGCATTAAAGCTTTTTGATATTGAACTGATTTGTGCTTTTTTCTTAGCCACAGTGCTCAGGTGAGCATTGTGGCCCAAAAGAAAGATATTTTATAAGTAAAATGCATCCAATTTTAGCATAGCTTTCGGGGGGAAAATTGGACAAACGTTTTTTTTAAACTTGACCAATTGATAAATGAATAATAGATCCAACTAAGAGTTATCTTTCTTATCAGAGTATCATTGATCCTTAAACGTTAGATGTGACCTATAAAATGTTACATTTGAAGGACATGCAATTTCTGGATTTCACAAGGAAAAAAAAAATATTTGGGTTTGCACATAAAATAAGGGTCAGTCAGGTAACTGTGAACAAACATATTATTTTCTGCAGTCTAAAATAAGAAGAAATTTAGTAATTAGATTAAGGCACTCTGTCTGAAGAGAACTTTCTCTTACCTTGATAAACTATTTTATCATCTTCACTTAACAAAATAGGGTTTCCTCCATTAACTGTTTGTGACTTCGTCCACTGAACCTACAAAAGAGTATATTCCATAACATTCAATAATCAACTATTTGTACATTATACAGTACTTGGTAAAACAGGGTTGTCCTTAGGACCCAGGGAATTTCCTCGCCTATAATGACGTAATCCCCTGGTTACTCTAGTATTCCTTCTCATCCCCCTGTTAAGAGAGGAACCTGAGATCCCCTTCTACTTTTTTAAGGTCCCCTGCTATTTTAATTCTTAGGGACAACCCTGGTAAAATTATAGACATATTAAGCTGTTATAATGATGATACAAACTTCCATGAAAAAAAAGGGTCTCCTGAGTCCCCTCACTTAATATCTACCAAAATTTAATTACTTGATAACACCAGTCATAAGTTTAATTGCTTGTGTAGCATATGTAAGCTCATTCAAGTATCAGTTTTCAGAGAAAAACGCTAATTTGATAAACTTATTACAACTCTGAGCCCTGGTTAACTATATACCACAGACTGAGCCCTGGTAATAACTACATATCACATACTTTGAGCCCTGGTTGATTATATACCACAGACTGAGCCCTGGTTGACTATATACCACAGACTCTGAGCCCTGGTTGACTATATACCACAAACTCTGAGCCCTGGTTGACTATACACCACAGACTCTGAGCCCTGGTTGACTATATACCACAGACTCTGAGCCCTGGTTGACTATACACCACAGACTCTGAGCCCTGGTTGACTATATACCACAGACTCTGAGCCCTGGTTGACTATACACCACAGACTCTGAGCCCTGGTTGACTATATATCACAGACTCTGAGCCCTTTACCAGTACTTTTATACCACAGACTCTGAGCCCTTGTTGACTACAATACGTTCTATTTCCATTAGTGAACTCTTCAAAATCAGAGGTGCGTTTGGTCGTCTGACAGGGACAGCATGGCGTTGTGGATAATACAAAACATGCCAATCTTAATCCAGTTTTACAGGTTAAATGTATTTGTCATTCCAATTAAAGAAAAGAAGAACTAAAAGACATATGTAAGAGAGCGAGAACCCTAAATTTATCATCCATCAATAAAAAATAGGACATTTCCGAGGCATGTGTATTGTATTTAGAGGTACCAAACGATAAATAGATACATACGATCAACAATAGATATAAATTGATATCGTTGTCATTACTACTCTTGATGTATATAAAGTCCACAACAATAAAATATTTCATTTGCATTTTCTTAGGATTTGTTCATCGACATTCAACATATTGTTTACATGTTTATGTTACGTTTGTCCCAGAAATCCCACGAGATTTGTACTTTTTCCGACTTTTTCACAAAAGAGCGCACTAAGAAGTATAACTCTTCCATAGTGGAAATAGAACCTATTACCAATTAGATCTCAGCCCTTCTTGACTATTTAACACAGACTCTGAGCCCTTGTTCACTACCTACCACTGACTCTGAGCCCTTGTTCACTACTTACCACTGACTCTGAGCCCTTGTTCACTACTTACCACTGACTCTGAGCCCTTGTTCACTACCTACCACTGACTCTGAGCCCTTGATCACTACCTACCACTGACTCTGAGCCCTTGTTCACTACGTACCACTGACTCTGAGCCCTTGTTCACTACGTACCACTGACTCTGAGCTCTTGTTCACTACCTACCACTGACTCTGAGCCCTTGTTCACTACATACCACAGACTCTGAGCCCTTGTTCTCTACTTACCACTGACTCTGAGCCCTTGTTCACTACTGTACAGTTCAGGTATCCTATTTGATTCTTTTGCTTAACCTCAGGTAGAATTTCATCTACAATATCTGGTCTCTGCGCATCAACTGAAAAACATTTGCAATACTGTCATTACTCCAGGAAAAAACAAAAATATTTTTCTTTTTGTACAAATAAATTTCTGTGTAATCTAAATATCATTTGGTAAAGAATTTTATATTTCTTATATAGGTATCATATACAATTATACATGTATATTTAGGAAGAAAGATCACAAGGGATATCATGAATCTTTAGAGAGAGAAAAAGATGCACACAATTATGCTAAATTGTATGTTTTGAAAAAAAAATTAAAGGCCCTTTATTATGTTTATTAGGGACTATCATGCTATATCCCTTAACATGACTTTATATTTAATTGTTCTCAGTACAACAATGTAGCATACAAATGTAGCGCCTATAAGGCTCCTAAAATACCAGTAATACAATTGACATCTAACCCAGTTAATCTCAACACAAATAAATCAGATGATCAATATACACTACATAGACCAAACTGCTAAGGCACCACCAAAGAAAATTAATATTTTACTTTTCAAAACTTGTTTATGATGTACTTAAATAAAAAAAAAAATGAGGCATATAAATGTCTTAACTGATAGATAACTACATGCAATGTTAACAAAAGCGTAACCATTCCATTAAAAAAATGAAAATCCTGCCATTGCTTTTTTTTTAAGGAAATAGTTTCTTCTTCTTTTTTTTTTCTTTGTGTTTGTGATTTTTATGTTTGTACCAATTAAAAACTCAGGAAAAAAATTACACTGTATGCAGCATTTGAACCTAAAAGAGCATGCTAACGCAGTCAGTATGGTATCTGCAGGGGGGTTCTTTGGAGAAATGTGTAAAGAATTAAAACAAATAAAAAAAAATCATTCTTCTACAGGGTTTGACACTAAGGCACGTCCGACCAACCCAGTCTAGTAGATGAGTGGTCCGGTCGTGTAAAATGTACGTGAACTAGACCGATTGGTCGTGTTAATAAAATTACTGTTAAAACCCATTTCAGTCTTTCAAATAAATATTCCAAAAACTTTTAATTAAAAGAATTTTTCTTAATTTTTCTGATTGTAAACACAGCTATCGCTCTGTAAAGAAAAAAAATCCCTGTATGATACAATCGCTATTATTAGCCATGGCTGTAATAGACAAGCCGCGGTAGAAACTAGCGTCATTAAGTATGAATATGGTATAAATATAGTTCCTGAAAAAATATATTCTGCAATTAATTTATTAATATTTAGGATAAAAAAATTATTAAAGTTCGTTGAATGATCTTTATATAAAGCTTAAATTACAATACTCGCATGTCTTGATGAACCCGACTCAATTGGCTAGTTTGAAACAATTTCAAAATTACCTCGTTAAAATTAGCGATTTAAAAAAAATTGCAGGTTTGCTCAGGGCTAGCGATTTTATGGTCAGGGCTAGTAAAAATTATTGGAAGTAGCCCGACTGGTCTAGATCTCATAAAAGTTAATGTCAAACCCTGTTCTAGTAAAAAATTGTTGCTAATAGATTAACAAACATAAAAATGTTTACTATAGATAGCCATGGCATTAAGTAAGCAGAACAAGATAATTTCAAGATTGTTCTACAAAATTGGGGCAACTGGAAGTTGGGTGGACTGGGTATGGACACCAAAGCACTGGATGACTACTAGGCAGTATGATAGTCAATTGCTGTAATATATTATTTGATTTTTAACTGGGAGACCGTGCTTCTGTTGCAACCTCATGGACGATCATCGGTAATCACCAACTTCATATCTGGACAAAAACTGTGCGCCTGGTGCACGATGGATTATTGATTTTTAGGCAAGAAGGTAATTTAGGGTCTTGTCATGACGCCAATAAGACATTTGTCAATCTCACTGCATTGGAAAAGACGTATGGCATATTAGATACACTAGTACCGATTAGGCAAATGTTTAGTTCACAAATAAGAATAACAAGTGATGCATTAGCAATTAATTTGTCTTAATAAGTATAGATTTATATACCTAGCTTTTTAGCATTCCCTTTAATTCTTCCCAAAGAATTTCACTTTTGGCAATTATGTAACCCATACTATGAAGAACATGCATGAAGAAACAGCAGTTTACATGCAATAAAACTTGCATATAAATCAAAATTTACCTATTCCATTTTACAGAATTATCCCCACATAAAGTAAAGTGGTATGTATACTTTGTCTCAATCTCTGATCAGATTCACGTCTAATTTTTTATCTATACCATGTTATAATATACCTGATCTTTAAAACAAGACTTAAAGGACTTATCGCATGTTTCTAAATTATTTGAAATTAAAGGCGTAAAACGTTCCTTATGACAACAGTTTATAAATTTTGTGTTTTTACTGGGGATAAACCGCGGTAATAAACCAATTATTGACTCAAATGAAAATCCCTGAATTAAAAATCTAAGTTAATTAGATAGCGATCACGTGACCCTGTGACGTCAAAGGCGACAATGGCTGATCAGCTATTCACGTAAATCTTACTAAAATATACGCGATACAACCTGAATTTTCTGCGTTTTGGATGACCAAATCACTGTATTTATCGTTATGAAATTTAATATCCAACCTTATATTTTAGAATTGTCAGCAAGAAATAATCTGAAAAATCCGTTAACATTGTAAAAATAGCAGCGACGATAAGGAGGGAGATGCGGCGAAGACGAAGAAACTCGCCATCACAATACAATTTGATTTGTCATTTTATTACATGCATTAACTTATTTGATTCACAAATTTAATATTAAATAACTTTGTTATTCTTCGTTTTTAACATAATATTAATTTATGCAAGTATGCTTTCATATGTTTTGTAAAGGATGGCGGTCTTGAAAAATAATTTTCCGATCACGAAACATTGCCGTAATCAGACCAACAGATTCTAAATGTTTGGAATAAAAAACGAAAATATCTCAAAATTCTTATACATTAGAACTAGTTAATGTTTCTATAGTAATTGAAAATCACGTTAGGAATTAATTTTTTCAGCATTTTTCATAATTAAGCTGCATTTGTCGTTGATAACTTCGTAAATAGTGTGCAACTTCTCTTCTCTCTATCACTGAATTGTCGCCTATGACGTCAGAGCAGTATTTCGCCGAAATCCGACTGAAATATGCATATTGCCGTATTTGAATTTCAACTCTCAATATCTCTTAAAATATGCCTTCAACAACGTTTATTGTATTCAGAATTTTAATAAACAAGGTTGTAGATAATCTTTTTCATAAAATTAAGATTTTTGAAAAATCATGCGATAAGTCCTTTAATATTCATGATATAGTCACCATATTGTGTGTGTATTTTTTTAAAATCTGCCATCAGTATTAACAACATATTATAAATCAATGTTAATTAAAATTTAAATTTCCTGCCAAACTTTCGATCTGATTTTAATTAAGAGAGTTTTTTAAGAAGGCATAACTTGTTCTGAATAGTTTTCCTCTTACATCAAGAATCATCCTTTCCAACGATCTCAAACACGGTATTTTTACTTTGTTTATACTTCCGATCCACCTCTCCATACAAGGCGTACCTGAGCCGAATACGGTAAATTATAAATCAAAAAGATTCCACAGTGTCTTTATCCATTTCTTAACCCCTACTCACCAAATGTAGTCGATATTCCAATCAATACAACAATAAGACTCCACAAGTTTACCATCTTCTCGATCGTTCGTAAATTCAAATGGTTGTCCACCATTTTTTTGCAGGTAAGAAAATGAGTCACGTGATCAAGGTAATAACAAGTAAATTCCAGAGGAGTGTGACATGGTTATATAAATAATTTAATGTAATACAGTGGCGGATTTAGAGGGGGCAGGTGATTTGTCACAAATAAGGAACAGATTTTTTTTAAATATATATATACTAGATGAAATTTCGCGCAAGCGCGTGGAATTGAATTTATACCACTACCGACGGAAAAATTCCAGTAATATATGTATTGTAGTTTCTACTCTTATAGCAGGAAGAAATACTTTGTTCAGAATCCTGCATGAAGATATATATAGGGCTTGTCTTCCGTATTGTTAAATGTAAAATAAAAAGTAATAAAATTTTGAATCTACTTTAAATACACTTAAAAGTTGTTAAAATAAAGACTCTGACACTTTCAGTCAAGAAAAAAACACGTTTAAAAAAAGACGCACTACACCTATATGTACATAAACTCTGCATAGTTTATGTATATACGTATGGTACGTCATTTTTAAACGCGTTTTTTTTCTCTTGACTGAAAGTGTCAGAAATTAAACTGATCCCAACCAGAAATTTTGTAATAATTGGAAATAGATAACATTTTCATAAGAACACTAGTTTGTTTAGGTGTAATACAGGTTAAAAAGTATTTGAACTTGATAATCAAATAGATTTCTAAGTGGTAAATACAAAAAGAAGGCAGTAAATTATTATTTTATTATTTTGTAATAATTTTGAACGGGATCAGTTTAATTTTGATCGGTATTGGTCCAAATATTAAAATAATTATTTTCCCCAAAATTTCTCAATTTCATTTCGATTTCTTTTTCTTTTCTTTTTTTTAAATATGATTGAGTAACATATTCTCCCTAGTTGTGACTAGTTTTATGAAGATTTTAACCATTAGGTTTAAAAAATATTCACAAATTATGTGTTTTATTTTCATAAATATTTTTTTATTTAAAAATTTTAAATGTCTATCCAGCCTTTATTAACATATTTATAATACACATTCATATTATGCATTTATTAATAGCAAATTTTAAACCATAAAGAATCTAATTTGCAAATAAAATATTTTTTTTTTCATTTTCTCTGAAAAAATGCAAAAAAAAAAAAAAAAAAAAAAAAAAAATCGTATAAATTAATTAAAAGCTAATATCGGTCTTTCAATGCTGAAACCATAGTTTAAAAAGGATTTCTTAAAGATCTATGAAATAAAATTTTCGTGTGGCATTCCTCCTGTCCAGTGAGTTTTAAATCTCCTATAAATAGTACTATGGGCAAAAGTTTGTGATTTAAATATCTACATAGGTAAACTTATTATGCCAGACAGTTTGGACATTAAATGTGACACCAGGCCCCCTCCCTTTAATTTGTGTCCAAATATATACGTAAGATTTAATAAATCATTTTTTTGTGAGACCCCTGGCCCCCCATCGCGACCCCAAACGGATCGCCCTTTTTTCTCAAGAATCCTCGATCCGTCACTGTTGTAAATGATTTTCAACAAAGGAAAGTAAACCTAAGTTTAACAATGACAGCAATTTTCGATTTTTACCTGAAAGGGCGTGGAGTTTAAAGTTGCATGCTGTTCAGATCGAACTTCTTCAACACTTTTATGATGACGTATAAAAATTAAACAAAGACTATATAGCCATTATTTACCTATTGTTTTGTGAAAGACAGCTGACTATAGGGTGGGTTCCATTTACTTTTGTCGGAAATTAAAAGGAGGGGGGGTTAAGACAGTAAGTGTAACAGGAGAGGATAGAAATGCGACGTACCAGACCGGGATTCGAACCCCGGCCCCCTGAATCTTCAGTCATGTGTTTACCAACTGAGCTATCAAACCACCGGCGATCGAATCCATCTGACCGCCACATTCCTCCCTCCTTAAATGTCTTCGGCCCCCGAAGACACCAACCCAGGCTCTTCCCTGGCAGGTCTTTCACCTGTCAATTTCATGGTCACGGCACCAAATGTAACGGGGAGGAGAAAAATGCGACGGACCAGACCTGGATTCGAATCCCCCCACCCCCCACATGAATCTCCCGTCATTGTGCTCTACCACCTGAGCTATCAGGCCAAGCGACAGAACCAGTCTGACCGCCACATAAGAGTATGTCGCAAACCAGGATGTAGTTAAGTATTATACATCAACTTATTTTAAACAAGCATTCTGAGAGTATTGCATTAGCAATACTAGTCCCCTACCGGCAAGTGTAATCTGGTTCCCGTAAAAATTGAAAATGCCATAATTCAGACAAAAATTGATGAAGCGGGACGAAATGCAAACTTGATCTATAAGTAATCAAGGTAAAGCCACATACCAAAAATCAGCTCTATATCTACAAGCGTTTAGAAGAAAATTGCGGAAAACCCGTAAAAAATGAAAAGGCCGTAATTCCGTCAAAAATCAATGAAGCGGAACGAAATGCAAACTTGATCTGTAACTCATCAAGATACACTCACATACCAAATATCAGCTCAATATCTGCAAGCGTTTAGGAAAAAAGTGCGGAAAACCAAGTGGGACAAACTGACAGACAGACAGAGGGACAGACAGACAGACGGACGGACAGACTCAGAGGAAACCTATAGTCCCCTCCGGTTTCACCAGTAGGGGACTAATAAGGAAAGTTCGCATATTGGTTCCTGATGTCGCTAAGACATACAGCTAAAGAGACTGAGTTGTTTGTTTCTTTTTTTGCTTTATTTTTTTAATGTCTATTGACACAATTATGACATAAGACATTTGTATTGCGCAGCAGATGTTATTGTTACTTTTTTTAAATATAATATTATGAATGATTAAGACTAGCTATAGAGGCTCCGGACCATAAAACTTAGACGAGTTCACGTTTGATCTCGGTCTCGCTTTTACATAAGGAATTAATTGTAGAAAAGTGAGACTGAGTTAGATCAAAAGAAAGCTCTTCTATGTTTTATGGCACCGGAGCCAGTTCTCCCATTTTGATAAAAGATGTCAGCAGCAAGTAAATAAATATAATAATTAAAAAAACATAACAAAACACACACACACACACACCCTCACACTCTTATCGTCAACATAAAATTTTTTGAAAATTATGTGAATTTAGAGCAGAGGTTCATACTCCTTATATTTGGAAAGTAATAAGCTAATGTGTTTGGATGCACAATTTGTAGATTTTTACACGAAAGCATTTTAATGTTATGATGCGGGGTTTTTCTTAAAACATGGAAGAATATATGGTTAATTGACCTTTGCCCATTCCGTTTATAGATTGCAGGGTTGTAAAGCTCTGTTATTTTCAGTACTTGAGAGAGTTTTTTCTTGAAAATATCACCGATTTCAAGTGATTAAAAAAGAATTCAAAGAAATATTTGTACTCAAGATTCCATTCTGCTTAAAGTTAATGGTTGGCATACTCATTATGAATGTTAAAGAATATATTGAAACAATATGATGAGATGTATGTTTTATCCATTGCTGAATCGACCAAAATTAATGTTAAGTGGTATGGTACAAGATTTTGGCATTTTTTTTTTCAGAACAGCATCAGGTTGGACTCAAAAACTGAGGGTTCAATTCAAGGAAAGAATACATTTTTTATTCTCTTATTTTTTTATAAGCAGCGAATGGTCTCTTTTGAACCAAAGCTTTCCACGTATATTTTCTATTTAAACATGCACCAAACCTTTGCATTTTTGACGGTCTTAAATATTTTGGAGTTACTTTAAGGAGGGATTCTTGTCTGGTTTCTGACTAGATGAAATATTCAAAGTATATTTGCTCATATGTCTTATATATTTAGATGTAAGGGATTTAAAAGATTATATTTTTCTTTCCTCAAAATAATTGTACAACTTTAAATAAAAATGGTAGACTAAGTTTGGCATCTAGCAGGGACTATATTTTTGTCGGAACGGCGGCGTATGAAAATATCTCCTTTTCTGCTTCTCAAAATTACTATAGAACAATGAATTTAGTTAAAAATTTTAAACAATCAAAGACCTCAAGAATTTCAAATGTTTGTAAAATTAATAATAATGGACTGAAGTTTTAAAATATATCAAATAAATATGATTTCCCAAACAAACTACAATTTTGTTAACTTTTAAATGCTTCCAATCTAAGTACAGATTTAAGCAAAAAATCCGTTAAAAGTGTTTTTTCTCTCTTAGTATACGGTTAAAACTTTTTGTTTCTGTGTCAATTTGTATTTTTATATGACTACTTTACCATATGTGAGAATAAGAAAAATTTGCATAACCAAAGCATATAAAAAAAACTAATAAATCCTAAAAATCTCAGAAAAATAGAGGGAATTCGGATTAGCCTATATCTATTTAAGTTAAATTATTTATGTCAATTTGGTAGTATCATCGACCCTATATGGTAATATCTTTTTATGCAAAAAGAAAAAAAAATTAATCTTTTGAAATAGAAGAAGGCATCCCATGATTGGCAACAGTATTTTTTTTTATTCCTAGGGTCAAGGAAAAAGATAATGACCTTGACCTGACATTGCTTTTAAAATAAAACAGTCAAATTTAATCTAATTGATACCATCACTTAATGATGTCTTCTTCAATCTATGAAAATTTCACATTAATTTTTAAATACTAGAAATATGAGAAGAATCCCTCCCTAAATAACGACGGAAATCGGTACATTAAAGTATCTTTAACAAACAGAAAATTCCAGATCCGTCAGAGCAAGACACGGACACTTGAGATTTAGTCGAAAAGTCATATCCTTAATAAAAAATCTCTTCTTACAAGGAAGAAAATGTGTCTGTTTTGAGAGCCCCTTCACCGAAAAGATGGTGATAAACAACTGACATGGTTGTCTCTAAAGAGCTAGGTTCACTTTATGTATAAAATGGCCCTGTACTTATATCAATTAATTGACTATCACCCTCTGTTCCATTTCATATATCAAAATAAAGTAGAGACTTTGTTCTTTTATTTCCTATAATAAAATTTCTTTTTAAGAATTCAGGTATTGGAAAAGAGGCTTTGTGAAAATGCAATGTTCTTGAATTTTGCCAAAAACAGGCATATTTGACTACGTTCAGCAAAGAATTAAAATATGAGCACAGCCCTCGATCCAAAAATTAAAACACGTTTTATGATCTTCAGAAATAGATCTTTCATTATGTAATTGCATATTTTGGATCAGAGGTTGTGCTCTATATGAAAGATTGAAAAAATACTCCAACTTTTGACCAATTTTAAAGGAATTTATAGGATATGGTAAAAATAACGCATTTCATGACGTCATAATGCATTGACTATACAGAAAATTACGTCATATTTAATAGATACAAGGTCACCAAGGGTCCAACTGATAAATACTGCATTATCAAGCAAAACTGAGCAGTTTCGATTTTTCAGAAACTCACAGGGCCAAAAAAGCCCCCCCCCCCCAAAAAAAGGAACAAAAAAACAAAAAAAGTCAAGACCTTACTGATACACAAAATTAGAGGAATAGCTGAATTTATATGAAAAGACTCATTTAGAATGGCTTCTTAGACAGATAACAATGTAAGATTGGTTGGATCACAACTGATACATTGGAAAATTAGATTTATAAATGACACCTACGGCAGTAACAGTGAGAGTCCTTTATCACATATCTTGACTGGGGACCTACATCGTTAATGTCAATACTGAAAGACCGGTAACTTTCTATTTTTCACATCTAACACTGGACATATGTTCCACTTTTGTCAAACTTTTTAGGGCTTCCCGATCATGAAGCTAGTGCCCAACCACTATCTAAAATGAACATATTTTAGGTTGAGACTTGTTTTAGAAAGGAAACGCCATGCTCAATACATATTTAAGAAAATATTAACAGCGACAAAAATTCGCTACTTAAAGAAGGTTGCAAATAAATCTCACGGATAATTCTTGAACGACGAAAAAAATTGGCTTAGAAAATATATATATTATGATGCTTCTCTAAATTTTATAAATGGAAATATTGATTTTTTTAAAAAAAGAATTTTTTTTAATGTTATAATATTAACAGAAATCCTTGTGTTCAATAAAAGGTCGTGTGACATGCATTCCTTACTCCAAATTTGAACGATATGTAGAGGTGGTTAAAAATACGTTTTTACACATATACTGACTTACTGGGAGACTGTATCAAACTTGAAATTTATTTTCAACCTTCTTTAACTAGGAATATTTGTCGCCATTAATATTTCAACTATGTATTGATGTAGAATGTTTCTCAGTCGCGAAAATTAGTAATCGCAGGTAGATTTCAAATTGACAATTAGCGAATAAAATTGTCGCAAATAATATATCGGGGTTGCCAAATGCTTTAGAACTTGACCTTTGGCATACTTTGTCATACCTTTGTCAAATTCTATACGACTCTTAAATCCCACAGGAATTTCTTTATTCTTTATCTTGTCGTATTTGATATCAAAGAACCTTGGAATTTCCAGTTGTATTGACATAATACACTGTACTTGGACCTTTCTTACACAATTAATTCCACCAATACTATTTCCACTTTCAGATGCAGAGTTTTCATGTTTAGCATGTACATTGTTTGTTGAAAATCTTTTAAAAAAATGTAAGGGATAATTTCTTTTTGTACTATTTAAGAACAGAAGTCATTCTAGTGTTTTTATTATTAAAATTTCTATTGCAGGCGATCTCGACTCTTAGAATGCTTATTTGAATGTACCGTTGACTGAAGTGTCAAACAAGTCAAATTCTCTTTCAGTACCCACTTGACATTTATACGAGTGTTGATCATATGCTGTTTAAAGTAAATTATTTTTTCATTATTCAAATGTACCTTTACTATATGGTAAATAGTTACAAGTACGAAGCACATAACACATGTATATACATTTATCCAATTTTACATTTAAAAAAAAAAAAGGGGTTTAATTATTTTTTTCTGGAATTCTCCTCAACACACCGAGGGACGTACAGTTTATGAATTAAATCAGTTTTATTGAAGTTTCGCAAAGAAATCTTAATGTCACGCGCTAAAAAGAACAAGTCTCAATAAGGCTTATATGTGGTCCCCGGGTACTCGTCAAATTTCGAACATTTATTAAAGGATTTGAAAAAATTAAATTTTATTGTTATTTGAATCATCATCTAAAAATGTCAAATAATAGATATAGGCAGCATACGAAGCTGCGTGTTGAAGATAGGGTCCTTTGATTTTCATGAATATCAAAAGAAATCGTGACACGTACATACTTCAAAGCTTTCGTAAACACCGAGCACAGGTTTGTTCAGAGTCGAGTTTGAAATATAACGTGTATATTATATGTGTAAAGGTTGAGTGAACATATCTTTGTTGAACAACCTTGTGCTCTATGTTTTCTAATTAAAAGTATTGTGATTTTGAATCTCTTTGCTGACTTCATTTACATGCGATTAACCTCTTTATGACCTGTTTATAATCATAACAAACCACGTGGATTTGTATCGTTACGGGTAATTGCCCCAGTAAAGGTGATAGCTCTCAGTTGAAACGTACTCAGTTTTATATCTGTCAACATGGATTTGTTTGGCACATCTTGTTATAGCGTTTTAATTTATTGTCAAAGATTTGTAAATAGAAAATTGTATTTGTGGTTGATTGTGAATCTTAAACATATAATTCTTCTTTGAAAGAAAAATATCATATCAAGATATTCTTTTTATAGTATCCATTTCCATGTAATAGAGAAAACGAAGTCTGATTGGGGGAAAATGTTCCGGCATTTTTTAGTGCGATAGGTTTAAAAAATTGGCTTGTATTTTTTGATACGTTTAATTATTCATTATAAATACAGAATGCTTTAATTAGAAATACTTAGTTATACACAATGAAAACAAACAAAATACCGTATGCTAATATTTAACCGGTAAACCAAGGATGTAAAAAGGGACCACACTACTATACTTAAGTAGAATACTCCTTTCAACAGACTGATAGCAATTTCCGGTGCAATAATCAAGGTTTAAGTATTCACATTTAAACTAGGTTAAACCAAGAAAATGAGCAGATGTCTATAAACATTAGTTTTATATATTAAAGGCTAATCCACACGCAAAGTTTCATGGGTTCAAAGTTGAAAACCTATAGTTTCCACGAATATAAGTTTGAAATATATAATAATCACAAACCTTTTAAGGATGCAGGGTGTGAATTGATATAAGTCATGATATTATACTATTCTTTTAAAAATATTAATATAAAAGCTGTGTCCAAGCCCTTTAACAGAAATAGTTAAATCCATTCTTAACGAGGCATCTTTTTAAACCTATTGTATTTCATGAAATTTCAATTTCATTGTTTTTTTGTTTTACTATCAAATAATATTAGCTTTCAATTTAATTAACGAAATTTACGGGGGAAGGATGTTGCAGTGGTCAACAATTTTATATTTAAGAACAACAACAACAAAAAAAAAAAAAAAAAAAAAAAACAAAAAAAAAACAAGAAGTCCTCATTCATGTACTTTTCCTTTCAGGTTTCGGGTTTTTGGTTTGATCAAGCTATATCCTTATATGTAAACTGTTTCCAGGATATGGGGAATTTTTTAGGAAGTTTAAAATTCTTTGTTGCCATTTTAACTTGTCAATTAAGAAACATTGAAAATAATAGAGAATTTAGAGCCCTTCCTCAGCCAGACATAAACCATTGTTGAATTCACCGCAGTTGCTGTAGTTTTTCTTAAAACAGAAATAAAACAGAATAGATCAGATTGTCAAAAAGATAGAAACATGTTAAATGGAAGAATAGGGATCTGAAATAGTTTTTTTTAAAAAATAAATTAAGTAAAAAATGTGAGTAATATTTGTGTGTGTGGGTGTGTGTGAGGGTGTGTGGGTGTGTGAGGGTGAGTGTGTGAGAGAGAGAGAGAGAGAGAGAGAGAGAGAGAGAGAGAGAGAGAGAATGAATGAAGAGAGTTGCAAGATGTAGTAAATTCATTTTATAAAAACTATTTTTACTGTTACTTTAAACATTCCCATCATGAAGAAATTATAGAACAGAGATCAAATTAAAATAAAATAATCAACTGAGTTCAAAATAATGTACGACGTCTACGACAAATAAATAAATAAATATATAGAAATACCGGTATCAAATTGACCGTACACAAAAGTAAATATAACATCAACAATACACACGTAAATACCACATTAACAGCACACAAAACAAATAACAGATTGACGGCGAATGTTGGAACATTAGTTTGCTGTTATGTGGCTGCAATAAATTTCTTTTTTTCTCAGATGATGGAATGTTTTCCTGTTCTTTAACACCCATCTTGATCCCGTTGTACTTATAAATCCCTAACATCATATACTATATAGTTAAACATTGTTTACTAACGTTAACTGTAGTTTACTATGATTTCAAAGATATTTTATAATAGTAAAGCGAATTATTTTTACTATGAATACAATTTGCTCTCTCTCTCTCTCTCTCTCTCTCTCTCTCTCTCTATTTACATTGTGCTCTAATTAGCTCTATAAATATAAGAGCTATGGAACATAGCTTTGGACCCGAGTTCTGAACTGGTCCGAAGAGGCTGCTGCCACCACAGAGTGTGGAAAGAAGCTAAAATTTAAAATAATCTGTATGTACTGTAGGTCTGAAAGTGAAGAGGACTAGTATTACGTGTGGTGGTTGTTGTCTGAGATGCTAGATAAAGTCACTAATTTGTGTGTAATTTTATATAACATTATCAATCTATATATTTTCCTTCTATGATCTACATACATTGTCTATACATTAAATTAAGATTAATATTTATTGAGACATTTAGGGTAAATATTTTTAGCTCACCTGAGCCGAAGGCTCAAGTGAGCTTTTCTGATCACATTTTGTCCGTCTGTCCGTCCGTCCGTCTGTCTGTCTGTCCGTCTGTAAACTTTTCACATTTTCGACTTCTTCTCAAGAACCACTGGGCCAAATTCAACCAAACTTGCCACAAAGTATCCTTGGGTGAAGGGGATTCAAGTTTGTTCAAATGAAGGGCCACGCCCTCTTTCAAGGGGAGATAATTAGGAATTAGTGAAAAAATAATGGCATCATTTAAAAATCTTCTTCTCAAGAACCACTGGGCCAGGAAAAATGAAACTTATGTGGAAACATCCTCAGGTAGTGTAGATTTAATTTTGTTCAAATCATGACCCCTGGGGTTAGGGTGGGGCCACAATGGGGGATCAAATTTTTACATAGAAATATATAGAAAAATATCTTAAAAAATCTTCTTCTTAAAAACAGCAAAGCCATGATTGGTCATATTTATATGGAAGCTTCCTCAGGTAGAGTAGATTTGTTCAAATCATGACTCATGGGGATAGGGTGGGGCCACAATGTGGGATCAAAATTTTTACATAGAAATATATAGGAAAATATCTTTAAAAATCTTCTTCTTAAGAACAGCAAAGCCATGATTGGTCATATTTATATGGAAGCATCCTCATGACCCCCGGGGGTAGTGTGGGGCCACAATGGGGGATCAAAGTTTTACATAGAAATATATAGGAAAATATCTTTAAAAATCTTCTTCTTAAGAACAGCAAAGCCATGATTGGTCATATTTATATGGAAGCTTCCTCAGGTAGTGTAGATTCAAGTTTGTACAAATCATGACCCCTGGGGATAGGGTGGGGCCACAATGGGGGATCAAAGTTTTACATAGAAATATATAGGAAAATATCTTTAAAAATCTTCTTCTTAAGAACAGCAAAGCCATGATTGGTCATATTTATATGGAAGCTTCCTCAGGTAGTGTAGATTCAAGTTTGTACAAATCATGACCCCTGGGGATAGGGTGGGGCCACAATGGGGGATCAAAGTTTTACATAGAAATATTTCGGAAAATATCTTTAAAAATCTGCTTCTTAAGAACAGCAAAGCCATGATTGGTCATATTTATATGGAAGCATCCTCAGGTAGTGTAGATTCAAATTTGTTCAAATCATGACCCCCAGGGGTAGGGTGGGGCCACAATGGGGGATCAAAGTTTTACATAGAAATATTTCGGAAAATATATTTAAAAATCTTCTTCTTAAGAACAGCAAAGCCATGATTGGTCATATTTATATGGAAGCATCCTCAGGTAGTGTAGATTCAAATTTGTTCAAATCATGACCCCTGGGGGTAGTGTGGGGCCACAATGGGGGATAAAAGTTTTACATAGAAATATATGAAATGGGGTTCGTTTAAAGGAAAATAATGACAAACACCATACTGTCGTTGTGGATAAATATATTCAATCTCAGAATAATCAGTATTATCAGTAGTATCAGTTTTATCACAGCTCTGAAATATATATAAACAATCATAAATATTTTATAACAAAACATACATGTAGATCACTTGCCAGATAGCACGGTCAAATGAAGAGTTATTTCCCTTTAATTGTGCTCATAGATAAAACATTAAGAGTTATCTTTCTTAATCAATAATATGTACAAAGTATGAACACTCTGGAATATATAGATAAAACAATGAGATCAAATTATACTGAACTCTTCCAGAATAATATAATTATATAGACAATATTCAAAATATATATACATCATACTTATATGTGATATAGAGCCATAACTCCAATATATATATATATATATATATATATATATATATATATATATATATATATATATATATATATATATATATATATATATATATATATATATATATATATATATATATATATATATATATAGCTGAACACAGCTGTACTCTATTCAGTGATCTGTGTATGAATAATAAATACAACTTTACTATATTACACACTTATTCTCATAGATATAAAATATACTTATTACTCTGAATATTTACAAAGTCATAAAATAATCACACAAACTGAACTTTCATACTTTATATTAGAATATTATTATTTGGGAATTTACAAGATAAACAATATAGAAGATGAAATTAGTAAAAGTAAACTTACATTCTGTCCTGTCTTGGTCATTGTCATAAATAAGTCATATCATATCAAAAAGCCAATATGTCTGGTCAGACCAAGATCTCCAACAAAAGTAATTAACAAAGTAAAAACCAAAAGAGAGGGAAACTAACCAACCAATGAAATCCAAGTTGGCCTGGACACTACACAAGATATATATAGAAAAGGGACAGGGGTTTAAATGACCACTGTGATGTCATACATCTATAAATAACTCAATAAACACAGATTGATGTAAATAATTCCATGTGGATTTATTCAATAAATGAAATGCTGTAAAGAAATAAATATGACAATTTAACTGAATTAATTTAATCCTGAAATATAATAATTAATATATGAAATAAATCACCCTATCACATATAGGCCTATAGGAAAATATTTTAAAAAATCTTCTTCTTAAGAACAGCAAAGCCATGATTGGTCATATTTATATGGAAGCATCCTCAGGTAGTGTAGATTCAAGTTTGTACAAATCATGACCCTTGGGGATAGGGTGGGGCCACAATGGGGGATCAAAGTTTTACATAGAAATATATAGGAAAATATCTTTTTCTCAAGAACAGAAAAGCCATGGTTAGTAAAATTGATATGGAGGCATCCTTGGGTAGTGTAGAATGAAATTTGTTCAAATGAGGGACCCCGGGGGTAGGGTGGGGCCACAATGGGGGATCAAATTTTTAAAAAATCTTATACTCAAGAACAGCAATGCCATTTGTTATATTGATATGAAAGCATCATCAGGTAGTTTAAAATACAACCCCCATCCCCATCCCCCTTCGTTAACTTTTCAATACTAAACTGATTTTTGCATTTTTTTTCCTGGCCAATGTGCTCAGGTGAGCGATGTGGCCCATGGGCCTCTTGTTCAATTTTAAAACTCCTTTTTATGTAGAAATATGTTGTATCGAGTTTACTCGACAGACGACCTTTCTTTTCAGTCATAAACCATCTCTAATATTTTTTTCAGTTGTTTTAAAATTTCTTGAAACGGTAATTATAAGTTATAAGTTTCATTGATTTACATTTAGACCATTTTCTTACATAAATATTACAAAACCAACTATTTTTATTACAACTGTCCAAGATCATGCCTTCTTTTAATACATGCATTGTATAATAAAGTCTTTAGTTCAAAGTTTTGTAGGTGATTAGTGTGCCCATATTATTTCATTGAATCGGGCTCGAAAATCTTATTTGGATTAAAATTATTTAATATAATTTTGATTAACAATTATTAGTCATCATTTATATTGATAATAGCAAAACATAGCGTTTATAACATACAGTGATTGTGCCGAAAACATAGATTTACTATTCATTTTCGTTTGATCTGCTAAGAACGCCCTAATAGTCAGTGATGTTTGTATTGGGTGTTTAGTCCGAGCAGTAATGACAACACGACAGAGTGAGAGAAAATATTGTAGCTGGGAGTAAAATGACGTACAAATGGACAGGAAAGCTAGTAGGAATCACCATAGTCATACTTGTTTATGAAGACTCGGCTGTTCATAGCATGTCGGACTCACAAAAAAGAGAAACGAAGTGAGATTTTAAATTTTGACCGTAAGAAGTCTGTAGTTGTTTACAAATCCATTTGTTTTCATATATCAGTACGTATGCCAAATAGTAATTTAACTTGGTGTGTTGTGAATTTAAAGATTGTTTGAATACGAAAATAATCGTAGCATTTCTTTAACAAAACATTCAAATTCTAAACAAAATATCAAGATATTTGCTTGTACTATCACAGGCCTGCATTTTACAGTATACACGGGTTCACCACGATCTTTTGATTTAGCTGTATAGCTTGAAATAAGCTATATAACTTTATTAGGCTGTTCAAAAAGGCTTGATAAAGCCATTTGATAAGTTGCTGCTTCTGAGTGGATTGAATCTAGGACCTCAGGCATGCCAGTCCATAGATCTCTATAGAGCGTTCTATTGTTAAAATGATATTGTCCTATGGACCTGGTTTAAGGATAGAATTAGTTCTGTGTATTGGCAATGTAGCAAAATAAACACAGGCAATAACTTGAACTCTGTGGATTTTCCATGAATAATCCAGAGAGTTCCAAATGTCAACATGGCGTGTAAATTTGAAACGAGGGAAAAAAGTTGAGAAAATGAGTTGAATTTTCTTATTTATATGGATTTTTTTTTTTTAGGTTAAAAGGCATATACAATCTTAAAAATGTTTGTTATGATTAATTTGGTAGTTATTAAATATTTTCAGTGCAACTCCTTTTGTATTCTTCAAAATCACTTCGGAGCAGATCCACTCTGATTTGCTACATTGCAAGCATATGGGACGTATTCTAACTTGGTGAGGGCTTGTCCCAAGACACAGTTAAATTATTCTAACTAGCCAGTCCAGTGCTCTAATGATCAAGCTAAAGGGTTATCTCACTATAGAAAAAGCTATAGGATGCCATGTAGTTAACACTACCATAAAAATATTCTTTATTTGTAAGAAACAGAAAAAAACACTAAATTTGAACTATGAACTATTTAAAAAAAGAATCCAAATAAAAGATTGTTTAAAGATTGCTGCTTTTGAACACTTGTTAGCAAAAGATGTATTTCTATTGTTTGGGTAACTGTGTGGTGAGGGATAGATACATGTAAGTATGGTTACTTCACATTGTACTGAATCATTTCCAGTCAATTACCTTGTTGACCAGTAACTGTGTGGTCACAGATCTATTTCTCTAAATAGCCCAAAAACTTTTAGAACTTTGAGTGCAAAGTATGTGGAGGAGGTGGGGTTTTAAAAAAGATATTTTTTATGCATCTAATTTAATTTTTTTTTTAGAACGATAAAAAGTTGAAAACTTTCACTGCACCAAAGTGTAACTTTTTTTTAACATTTGCAGAAAAAATGCACATTTAAGAAAGAAGTATGATAAAATAGCTAAATCAAGCTATTAGGAATAGCTAATTCAAGCTATACACTAATTCAAGCAAAACAGCTAAATCAAGAGATTGTGCTGGACCTGAAACAGACAAACATAACTGAGCATACAGTAGAGTAAAAATTTCAGAGATTTTTTTTTTTTTTTTGGTTAATGAGTTTGCTGAATATATAGTAGAAGTTATGTTTTTTACAGACTGACAGCAGGTATTGCATACATTTGGTATTACAGGAAATTTACAGTAAATTTATAGAGGAAATCAACTCATTATAACAGTCAAGAGAAAGATTGTTTTAATTAATACTCAATTCCTTTGTAAAATTTTAATTTGACAAAATAATTTTATCATATTTGTTTTTCTCCTAGGGAAACTGTTGAAGAAATGTTTAATCATGCATATGGATCTTACATGGTAATTTTTACGTAATATTATTTGCAGTACTTAAATATGAATTGTGAGTTTGTAAATGACATCTATTTTCCATGTTCTTAGTAAGTGGAATGATTGAAATGCTTTACTTATCAGAAATACGCTTTTCCTGCTGATGAACTGATGCCATTAAGCTGTAAGGGGCGGTATCGTGGGACGGAGCCGAGTAGGGGTGATGTTGATGATACCCTTGGAAAGTAAGATCATTTACTTGTATCACTATATTATTATAGTATGTATTATTACTATAATAATTATTATTCATAATTGATATTCTTTAAATGTAAAGTCAATAGATTAAATTCTATGTATATTGTCAAAATGCTAATTATGTTACATGGCATTACATTTTATTTCAGTTTTACTTTAACATTAATCGATACCTTGGATACATTAGCTGTAAGTAAAAAAAAAATTACTGCACTTTTCTCGACTTGTCATTTTTGTTGAATATTTTGAGTAAAGTAAAGGAGGTACGCATGTGAGTTAAGGCTAGGTATAGGCGTTTCTATGCAAATGAGCTAATAAAAACGCATAAGAGGTATATTTATTATTCAGGGAAAGTTTTGATTTATTTTCTTATGCATACTTAGTACCCACGATATGTTATAGCCAGTACACAATTTGATGTCATATTATGATGTCACTGATCTTACCTACTGTAGGTAATAAAACACATCAACAAAACAGCTTCGGCGCAAGGGATTACCCTATTTATTTAAACATAAAAATTGTATAATGCCAAGAAGAATATTCTATAGATAAATAAAACTACTGGACAAATCCTAGGCATTTTCTCATTTAATCGGAATTTGAGGAAACTTATACCGGACTGTACATTTTTACCCTTATTCAACTTAAAACTTTACAAATAAAAATTATACAACTGAGCTGTTGATATTTGTGCAGCAATACCAGCAAACTTTGGAATATTTTGCTTCTAAATATACTTTGTTTCAGTTAAATAAAATAGAGCATGTCCTTGCGCCGAAGCATTTTTGTTGATGTCCATTATAATCTTGTGTAGTAAAGAACAATGACATCATAATATGACGTCATAATGTGTACTGGCTATCTCATGTCATGTCGTGGGTACTAGGGTTGTGCGATTTTATCAGTATACCGGTATATCGTGATTTTTAATTGCGTGATACGTATCGTGTTACGGAAACTAAAATACCGGTATCTAGGTATATAATTATAAATTCCAGAAATTATTCATTTATATGTTTAATCTTTCAAATTACAATTACAGGAAGTGTAAAAAATGTTAAAAATGGTTAAAGAACGGCTTCTTAGCATCAAAACGAGTTTTATATTATGTAAATAAAAAGATGAGAAAGTGAAGTTATATTTTTCTGGCATATTTTTAGGAAAAATTATGAATATTCATTTAAAGTCATTGTAAAATTGCTTGTAAAAATATCATGATATTATCGTGATATTTGAGGAAAAAATTGTGATATATCGCGATATGAAATTTTTTTGCGATACCCATCCCTAGTGGGTACCAAGTCTGTATTAGACAATAAGTTTTTACTTTCTCTGTATAATAGGTATAGTCCTTAGGCATTTTAATTAGTTTATTTGCATAGAAATGCCTATACCTAGCCTTAACTCACCTGCGTAATGAAAACAGAAAAAATTTAAGGACTGTTTTTCTTGTGTATATGTATATGTAATATACTCTGCATTGCTCACTTAAAGACCCACTCAGGCAATATTTAAAAAAAATGTTTGTTTTCCTTCTCCTGACCACCTGGCTAAAGAAGGCCCAATTCAGAACTTTTTTTAACATCCATGAATTTTTTAGCTCACCTGAGCTGAAAGCTCAAGTGAGCTTTTCTGATCACCCGTTGTCCGTCCGTCCGTCTGTCTGTCCGTCCGTCTGTTCGTCTGTCTGTAAACTTTTCACATTTTCAACTTCTTCTCAAGAACCACTGGGCCAATTTTAACCAAACTTGGTACAAAGTATCCTTGGGTGAAGAGGAGTGTAAATTTTTAAAATAAAGGGCCAAGTCCCCTTACAAGGGGAGATAATCAAGAAAAAACAAAAATAGGGTGGGGTCATTAAAAAATCTTCTTCTCAAGAACCACTGGGCCAGAAAAGCTGAAACTTATGTGGCAGCATTCTGGGGTAGTGTAGAATCTAAATTGTTCAAATCGTGACCCCTGGGGGTAGGGCGGGGCCACAATAGGGAATCCAAGTTTTACATTGAAATATATAAGAAAAATCTTAAAAAAATCTTCTTCTCAAGAACCACTGGGCCAGAAAAGCTGAAACTTTTATGGAAGCATCCTGGGGTAGTGTAGATAATAAATTGTTCAAATCATGACCCCCGGGTTAGGGCGGGGCTACAATAGGGAATCCAAGTTTTACATTGAAATATATAGAAAAAATCTTCTCAAGAACCACTGGGCCAGAAATGCTGAAACTTATATGGAAGCATCTTGGTATAGTTTAGATTCTAAATTGTTCAAATCATGACCCCCGGGGGTAGGGCGGGGCCACAATAGGGAATCAAGTTTTACATTGAAATATATTGGAAAAATCTTAAAAAATCTTCTTCTCAAGAACCACTGGGCCAGAAAAGCTGAAACTTATATGGAAGCATCTTGGGGTAGTGTAGAATCTAAATTGTTCAAATCATGACCCCCGGGGTTAGGGAGGGGCCACAATAGGGAATCCAAGTTTTATATTGAAATATATAAGAAAAATCTTAAAAAATCTTCTTCTCAAGAACCACTGGGCCAGAAAAGCTGAAACTTATATGGAAGTATCCTGGGGTAGTGTAGATTCTAAATTGTTCAAATCATGACCCCCTGGGGGTAGGGCGGGGCCACAATAGGGAATCCAAGTTTTACATTGAAATATATAAGAAAAATCTTAAAAAAATCTTCTTCTCAAGAACCACTGGGCCAGAAAAGCTGAAACTTTTATGGAAGCATCCTGGGGTAGTGTAGATAATAAATTGTTCAAATCATGACCCCTGGGGGTAGGGCGGGGCCACAATAGGGAATCCAAGTTTTACATTGAAATATATAAGAAAAATCTTTAAAAATCTTCTTCTCAAGAACCACTGGGCCAGAAAAGCTGAAACTTACATGGAAGCATCCTGGGGTAGTGTAGATTCTAAATTGTTCAAATGATGACCCCCGGGGGTAGGGCAGGGCCACAATAGGGAATCAAAGTTTTACATTGAAATACATAAGAAAAATCTTTAAAAATCTTCTTCTCAAGAACCACTGGGCCAGAAAAGCTGAAACTTATATGGAAGCATCCTGGTATAGTGTAGATTCTAAATTGTTCAAATCATGACTCCAGGGGGTAGGGTGGGCCAAAGTAGGGATTCAAATTTTACATTTAAATATATAGGAAAAATATTTAAAAGCCTTTTTTTTAAGAACCACTTGACCAGAAAAGCTACAACTTAAACGGAAGCATCCTTGCATAGTGTAGATTCTAAATTGTTCAAATCATGACCCCGGGGGGTAGGGTGTGACACAATACATATTACAAGGGAGAAAATCTGGAGAAGAACAGCAGGGCCAAATATACTCAGGTGAGCGTTGTGGCCCATAGGCCTCTTGTTTTCTTTTTATTCCTGAATTTTCTTATCCTGTCAACAAATATGTTGAAATATTCTGGAAAAAAATTTTCCCACTACTTACTGACCCAAATTTTTTTTATCCTGAACTGAGAGAGGGCAAACAAACATTAAGACAGCTTCATTTACAAATAAAGACTTTTTTTTCTCATCAGATTTTTCTATCATGATATATCATCATTTCAGAAGGAAATAAGAACTTGTAGATATTCATGTTGGTTTTAACCTTTTACTTTCAGGTTCTGGGACAAGTTGAAAAATTTGAAACAGCTGTCCAGTTAGTTATTGATTATGCCAGATTTGACAGTGATATTATTGTGTCAGTGTTTGAAACTAATATTCGAGTTTTGGGGTAAGTTCTACTGACTATAGGTAAACATTTATTATACCCCCGCTCCGAAGGAGAGGGGGGGTATACTGTTTTACCCTTGTGTGTCTGTCTGTCCGTCTGTCTGTCCGTCTGTCTGTCTGTCCGTAACAAACTTTGGTCACAGTTTTCTCAGCAACTACTCATCAGAGGTGCTTGAAATTTTAAAACACTCTTTGTTTAGGCATGCCATATGGTGGGATTCATTTTTGTATGAATTCGATGTCAACTTCCTGTTTATCCGTGCGTTTGTCCGTACCATACATAAAAAAATTTGGTCGTAGTTTTCTCAGCAACTACTCATCGCAGATGCTTGAAATTTTAGCACACTCTTTGTTTAGGCATGCCATATGGTGGGATTCATTTTTGTACGAATCCGATGTCAACTTCCTGTTTATCCGTGCGTCTGTCCGTATCACACATAACAAACTTGGGTCGCAGTTTTCTCAGCAACTGCTCATCACAGGTGCTTGAAATTTTAACACACTCTTTGTTTAGGCATGCCATATGGTGGGATTCATTTTTGTACTAATCCGATGTCAACTTCCTGTTTATCCGTGCGTCTGTCCGTACCACACATAACAAACTTTGGTCGCAGTTTTCTCAGCAACTACTCATCATAGGTGCTTGAAATTTTAACACACTCTTTGTTTAGGCATGCCATATGGTGGGATTCATTTTTGTACGAATCCGATGTCAACTTCCTAGTTTTCTCAGCAACTACTCATCGCAGATGCTTGAAATTGTTTCTTTGTTTAGGCATGCCATATGTTGGGATTCAGTTTTTACAAATCCGATGTCAATTTCCTGGTTATCACTGTGTTTGTCCATAACTGAACTTGTGTATTCACATCAGAGCGGGGGTATTATTAGTGAGCATTGGCTCACAGACTTCTTGTTTTGCTATGTTTATCATTAGAGGTTTACTTAAAATGCAGGTAAACTTAACAAGCATGTGTTGATTACTGTAAATGTATTATATATTATGTAGTTGGCAGAAACTGATTTTTGAACAAGTAAGCGTAGATTTGATTTAGTTTAGGTTTGATTTAGATTTAATTTAGTGCATTTCTTAATGTTCTTATTTATGTGCGTATGTGCAATACATTTAGAGTTGTACAGTACTTGAATTAGCAGAAGTTGCTTTCCACCAAAAATACTGAAAAGAATACACAGCCAAGTATAATATGTTTACAGTGTATCATTTACATATTTTCACCAAAATACATGTATACAGGATTGAGTTGCAATTACTGGATAGAGGTCAATTTATGCTAAACTTAAAAGATCAATATATATATATATATATATATATATATATATATATATATATATATATATATATATATATATATATATATATATATATATATATATATATATATGTATATATATATATATATATATATATATATATATATATATATATATATATATATATATATATACCCCCATATCATGCTTACCCCTCACTTCCCCCAAAAAGAATTAATCCAGATGTTACATATAACATGCAAAGATTTTCATGTAGAGTATCAAATTACCTAAAGGAAGGAAAATTCAGTTTTTTTTGTTTAAGTTGATATTTTTAAATTTGTATACTAAGACATATAAGAGAATACCACTACTAACACTGGTATTTTGTGTTTAAGGGGGTTATTAGGAGGCCATGTGATGGCTGCTTATTTTAAGAGGAAGCGGCGTGCCATGGAATGGTATAACGGTGAACTGCTAGTGATGGCTAAAGAAGTGGGATACCGCCTTCTGCCAGCACTGAATACAACCACTGGTATTCCATACCCCAGGGTATGTAGTATTACTGTGTACCTGGTATTTGATATCCCAAAGTATGTATTGTTACTGCAAATATTACTGCTTTCATTGTATCCTGTATCCCAGATTATAACAGCTTACATGGTATTATGTATCCCAGAGTATTACAGCCTACATTGTATTCCATATCCCAGATTATTTAAACTTACATTGTATTTCATATCCTAGAGTATTTAAACTTATATTGTATTCCATATCCCAGATTATTACAACTAACATTGTATCTTGTCCCAGAGAATTAAAGCTTACATTGTATTCTATATCTGAGAGCATTGCAGCTCACATTGTATTCTATATTCCAGAGTATTAAAGTCTACATTGTATTCTATATTCCAGAGTATTACAGCTCACATTGTATTCTATATTCCAGAGTATTACAGCTCACATTGTATTCTATATCCCAGAGTATTACAGCTCACATTGTATTCTATATTCCAGAGTATTACAGCTCACATTGTATTCTATATCCCAGAGTATTAAAGCTTACATTGTATTCTATATTCCAGAGTATTACAGCTCACATTGTATTCTTTATTCCAGAGTATTACAGCTCACATTGTATTCTATATTCCAGAGTATTACAGCTCACATTGTATTCTATATTCCAGAGTATTAAAGCTTACATTGAATTCTATATTCCAGAGTATTACAGCTCACAATGTATTCTATAGTCCAGAGTATTAAAGCTTACATTGTATTCTATATTCCAGAGTATTACAGCTTACATTGTATTCTATATTCCAGAGTATTACAGTTTAAATTGTATTCTATATTCCAGAGTATTATAGCTTATATTGTATTCTGTGTCATTTCAAAGAAATTCTGAATCTATTGCTCCCTGTAATTTATGTAACTAAAGAAAATATAGCTGTTATTTAGCTTGATCAATTAAGACATCTTATTATATACCCGATTGTGTATTACTCAGCTTTACTGCTGATTTCATGCAATTGTGTGATGATGTGATCTGACTTTTCAGATCAAAACACTGTAGTTTTCTGAATCTTTGTCACCAATTTCTGAAGTTGATGACATACATGTAGTACACAGCATATGTGACATTTCTTCTTGCATATCAAATAAAGTTCCTCAGAAATGTGTATTTTTTAAAGAAACATATGTTGTATAATTGATCAAAAAAAAATCTTGTATAATATTTTAATTGCTAATTATAGATGGGAATATAATAAATTTATCATTATAACAGTAACTTGATCTGAGTAACCATATCACTTCGAGTTGACAAGTGTGGATCATCAGATCAAACGAGACGTGAAGCATCAAATGATCCTTGCCTCTCAGCTAGATTTGTATTTTTCAGATTAATTTAAAATATGGTATGGAGAAAGATAAGTTAGCACAGAGACATAAGGACACATGTACTGCTTGTGCTGGCACCATGATATTAGAATTCGCTGCATTAAGTCGTCTAACGGGAGACCCGGTGTTCGAGGTTAGTATCAAACTAGTCTAGATGTTTACTTCAAGTGTGATTTTAGCATACCGGGTAGTAAACATATTTAAAGGAAAAATTTTATACATATCTTGAACATTTTTCAGATGAAATTATGAAATAATTTCAGTTAATTAAGGATATTTCTAGTTTGTTAAAAATTTACAACCTGAAGTTTTCTCCAACTGTTGTCTCTCCCTAGCTGAAACAGGATGTCTCTTTATATATTTCAATGTACACTATATGGGGCTGCTGAAATTTAATAGTCAAGCTCTTCTTGAGGAAAGGACTCTTAAAGAGTCATTAATATATGATTATTTTTCTATTTTTAAAATACCATGACTCCACATCTTTACTCAGTGAAAAACCTTTCACATAAATTTTGTCTTCTCTGGTCCTCTAGTTCTTGAGAATATTTTTAAATGATCCATAACATTTTTACATAGTCCTTTATTATCTGCCCTTGATGTGAGATGTGGCTTTTTATCCAAACAAATTTTAATCCTCTTTACCCAAGTTTTGTACTCCGTAGAAATAGATTCTGTGATTCTGGAAAAGTTGAAAATGGGAGTTTACAGACCACACAAGAGAACCAGACAAACAGACAAACCAGTGCTGCTAAACACATTTCAATTCAGTCAGAAAAGCTAGCTTGAGCTTGTGGCTAATGTCAGCAAAAAATCAAAAAATAGCATTATTTGATGATGTTGAAAATTACACAAAAATATTTTTGTTATTGCTGTATGAGACTAGGTTTATTCTACTAAAATGACTTAACTATACACAGATAACAGCTGTGGTTATCTTGGTAATAAAATATGAATATTTTGCCTTTGCAGGAGAAGGCCCATAAAGTTATGGACTATCTATGGCAGCAGAGGCACAGCTCCAGTGACCTCCTGGGAACGGTCATTAACGTCCACAGCGGGGACTGGATAAGGAGGGGTGGGTATTTAATGCATAAAACGGTCATTAATGTCCACAGCGTGGACTGGATAAGGAGGGGGTGGGTATTTAATCCATAAAACGGTCATTAACGTCCACAGTGGGGACTGGATAAGGAGGGGTGGGTATTTAATGCATAAAACGGCCATTAATGTCCACAGTGGGGACTGGATAAGGAGGGGTGGGTATTTAATGCATAAAACGGTCATTAATGTCCACAGCGGGGTCTGGATAAGGAGAGTTGGGTATTTAATACAAAAAAGATAGGATTAAAACAATTATTTAAGGTTTTTATGTTCATGTATTTCGGTCAAATGTTTGAAGACATATGTATATAATTTTTCAACCTCATAATGAAGATGTGACAGGAGTTATCTCTCTTTGATTGACAGAGGCAGGTGTTGGGGCTGGCACTGATTCCTATTATGAATATGTATTGAAAGCTTATGTTTTACTTGGTGATGAGAAGTACTTGTACAGATTTGATAGGGTAAGTTTACAGGCTTTCTTGAGTACACACAATGGGTATTAATTGATTTCTGTAATATTTCATGCAAAACTCAGTCTTGCAGAGCCACATTCATAGCCCAGCAATATCTTTGTTATTTCATAGGAATTCAAATCTAAGTATTGTATATTACTGCCCATGACCTAAAGGAGTGTTATGATATTAAGTTGAGGCCATGTTTCAAATAACTAGGTCAAGAAAGTATATTTAAGGTCAAGGTCATTGGACACAACTACGTATTCTTAGAGAAAAGTTAAACTTGAGCATGATTTTGTCATTGACTTGTAGATGTGTCAACATGGTCTAAACCTAGATGCAAGGTCATTTCCTCAAGACCCTTGTGTCATGCTCTGGGGTGCGATACCAGGGGGCCTTGCTTTTGCTTGCTAAACCTTCAATAGATTTTTCTCTGCCACAAACTGAAAGAGTATGGCAGGGGCATGTATTGTTTGTTATGTTTGTCTCGTTCTTCATCAATTGAGCTGATTTAAAGGAACTGTTTAAGAATTTTCTTTTAACTTCAAACAAAGATACATGCAGGTGAAAACAATTCAACTGTGTTGTAAATTTTTACCTTGACCTTCCTTATGACCTTGAACTTCACTTTCTGTCAAACATCATACAAAGATACATAATGGTAAGAGCAATTAAATTGTGGCATAATTTTCTGACCATGGCCTTCCATATGACCTTGATCTTTACTTTCAAAATATTTTTATCATACAAAGATTCTTATTGGTTGGAACATTTTAACTTTAATTCTTTCAGCTTGACCAATTATTTCTCATTTTGCATTTACTTTTGCTTCAAAGAAACTGTTCCAGATATTTTTATCAAGCTTCATATGATGGAACAAATTGATGAGAATTGTTCCACTGTTTAACCTTTACCTTCCCTTTGACCTTGCATTTAACCTTCTCCCCACAGTGTTGCTCCTAGTACAGTTAAACTTCGTTATCTCGAAGTTGACGGGACCGTTGATGAACTTCGAGATATCCGGGGGTTCGACATATCGAGGGTTATAATTCAAATGAACCTCAAATAAACTTAGTGCAGTGAACATGTACTTAATAGTAAAAACCTGTCAAAATTCCTTCTTGAAATTCTGTATACAATTTCTTTAATATACCTGTACATGTATTTAGCAATAAAAAGATTTTTGCATCCTCTTCATAACTCACAAAATAAAAACTTTGTATATTAAATATACACAGAAGTATGGTGTGTACAGACGATTGTAAATTCTGCACGTTCATATAGGAAAAATAAATTCTAATTGCATTAAATTAGAGAATTTTGTTTCACTTTGTTGTTTATAATTTTCACTTTCATATGCATAAACTGTGTATGCGCGCATAATAAACAAAGCTTTAAATAGCATTTATAACAAGATATATGTACCCAAGCCATAAAACAATTAATGTGTCATCCATGGGTACGCATTAGACTAATAAACACAACCTTTGGCTTGCATAATTAAAATCAAGGTAAGCCATACATACACTTCGTATAATTATCGCGCTATTATCTGTTGATCACAGGAACACAGGTAACCCGAGCGTGACAGACAGGTGGGTGTTATAGAGCATTCAGTTTACCTAACGGACTTGATCATCAAAGCGGAAAATTATCCCGACTTCGAGATAACGCATGTGATTTTAATGAAAGGGTACACAATTTTACTTCGAGATAACCAGGGTATTCGACATTACCATGTTCGACATAGAGGGGTTTATTTTAATCATTTATAAAGCAAATTTCGTCGGAACCGCGGCCTAACTTCGACATATCCGGGGTATTCGAGATATCCGTGTTCGAGATTTTGAAGTTTAGCTGTAGTTCATTTTATTGAATTAAAAAAAAAGGATTACTATAAACAATTTCATACAGAAATAAATCTCATGAGAAAATTTCAACCATACCTACTTGAAGTATCATAATTATATATATCTGCTACAAATAGAGAGATATCAACTGGAAAGAATAAGACTTCATTTAGCTGTTAGATGCAATGTAGATATGATGAATGAACACTACATTTCATACAACAAAAGACAACAACTGTACTTAAGATACCAGCTCTGTTTTTGAAAAAAAAAAATGAAAAATTATTCCTTCTTTCCTCATATTTCACTAATAGGTATATTTCTTTTCTTGTTGCTATACAATGAACCATTAAACAGGGCATTCATTTCCTATGGACATATTTCTAGTTTTAAAAATGTATGTGTTCAAAGTTCATCATCCTTCATATATAATGATATTTTTTTATTACATTACAGCATTATAATTCCATTATGAAGTACATGAGTAAAGGACCAATGCTGGTTGATGTTCACATGCATAAACCCACGTCATCAGCCCGACATTTCATGGATGCTCTCCTTGCTTTCTGGCCGGGATTACAGGTCTTAAAAGGCGACATCAGTCCTGCCATTAAAACACATGAAATGCTGTATCAAGTGATTCAGAGGCATAATTTTCTACCTGAGGTAAAAATGCTTTACTTTTTAGCTCACCAGAGCTAAAAGCAAGTAAGTGTCCAGCATCCCTTAAATGTCCAAGTCTTGTGTAAAGTTTTCATATTTTAACGAGGTCGAGTCTAATTCGAGTGCACATGACTTTGCGCAGGTGTTTAGTTTCATGCAGTCGTAGGTGCAACATAACACCTATCCTAAGTATTATAATTTTGATACAAAATTAACATTATTTTGCATTATCTGTAACTTTCATGGTCTTAAAGTGTGCTTTTAAGACAATAATTAGGAACAAACGCTGAAATGGCTTTAACGACGTCACTGTTTTCCGTTCTGTAAGCCATGCATGAAGCTGAAGAATGATGCATGACTTGTTTGAAAATTCAAGATGTTCAAGGACATTTTATTGAAAATTGTTGA
Source organism: Saccostrea echinata (assembly GCF_033153115.1). NCBI lineage: Eukaryota > Metazoa > Mollusca > Bivalvia > Ostreida > Ostreidae > Saccostrea > Saccostrea echinata. The sequence goes on along the minus strand of NW_026889805.1, from coordinate 2,661,157 downwards.
CAGAACATTAGAAGAAATATAAGAGCAATCTAAACATTGTTATTTTTTTACCAAAATTAATTCACCTGCGCCGATATATACAAAATGTAAGTCGCAATATGGCAAATTTAGAGGTATTGGACATCGAAAAAAAATAACCTTTGTAATAATTCCTAGATATACAAAAAATATGAGAAAAATGTGATAATTTGGCACGTTTCCAACAAATCCCATAGGGTCCAATAGTAAAATTTTGACAACTTTTGAGAGAGCCCCTTAAGAAATCGGGATGGTAAAGATTTGATTTTTTTTTTATGTTAAAATAATTAATATAATAGTAAAAATTCATTTAAGAAAATTTATTAAAATATTTAGGATAGAAATAATTAGACTCGGCCTTGTTAACTTCTTCTCCAGAACAACTGGGGAAATTTCAACCAAACTTGGCACAAAGCATCCTTGGGTGAAGGAGAATGAAGTTGTTAAAATGAAGGGTCAGGTTAGTCATAAGTACATTGAAACATCCCCATGATTCCAATTAGGTCATGACCTTTTGGGGATAGGGTTGGGCCACAGCATGGGGTAAACATTTTTTTTTTATGTGAATAAAGTGGGAAAGTCTTCTGTTGATGAATGGGTCAGGGTGACTCAGGTGAGCATTTAGGCCCATAGGTTTACTGTTTATCTATACATGTACATAAATTTTGGTTAACCATTAATGTCTTTTATCAGGTTTATTTTATTTTCTTAAGCTGGTTTACATGTATTGGTGAATGTAAAGTAATAGGTAAAAATGACAGCTTGTTTAATTATTTAATTATTCATTATTTATTTAGTTGTTGATGTCGTTAGGTGTTAATTAAGCAGCAAGATGAAAAGTTCAGTGTCAGAAATTCCTCTTAACCTAGTTTCTTAATAGTTCATTATTCCATATCATGCCTTCGCAATTAATAGATGACTTGTTTTTGTTACAGGCATTCACTACAGACTTTAAAGTCCACTGGGGACAACACCCTCTGAGACCAGAGTTTGTTGAATCAACATATTTTCTGTATAAGGTGAATGTCTTGCCATGTTAATGATAATCAGGCACTGAAGATGATTTATTGTGTGTGCTGTTAAATTAACTGCACAACTGTAGCATTATGGTTTTATATATTAGTCTTTGACCATAAAGCTACAGATCCCATAATGCAAATATGGTGCAATTTATGGCATTTATATCAGTCTCTACTTTCCAGCATTGGTCAATCAACTACCTTTCACTCCCTAATTCCAGACATATTCCTTAAACAACCTGTATATTTTATCCCCCTCCTAATCCTTTTTAGTCATCTCTACAGACCAATAAACTAGCTTCTTTTGAATTTGTTGTCATCCGACAAAACACAATATTTGTATTTCATGATCTTTAGCGTTATGGTCAAAAACTAAAATATAAAACCATAACGCTACAGTTCTGCAGCTTCTGTTAAATGAACATACATTTGCAAATGTTTTCCATTCTATAAATTCAATTACTGAAGATCACCAAATTTTTGCGACACTTTATTTTCACGTGATGGTCATTTGGTATTGATAAGAGAGACATAATTTTCATGAACTTTGGATATTGTACTATATATTCTTTAGTGCTAGAAATATGCCCCAAAATGAAATTTTTGTGAGCAAGCAGTCCCACTAATTATGCGAAAATAAAGTTCCTGTGAATAAAAAGTGATTTACAGTATTTGAGCAATATATATCGATCCAATTTGTCACATTTCCTCAAATTCATTAAAATGTCATAAATGGTAGACCAGCTGTAAGATTTTAACTTTGCAATTATTTGTCATACATATAAATAAGTAATAAGGTCTACATGTACAGTATGAGGATATATAGGTTGGTAGATGATTAATTTACCAATTAATGCCCTTGTGGCTTAGTGAGATTTGATACATGATCAACATGTGTCTATATCCTGACGTTTAAAAATGATACAATATTTCTCAATGAAAAAGGTTGAAGATAACGAACAGTGATCGATTTCATGAAAATCCCAAACAATACAAATCTGTGAACAGGGCATAAACACAAACTCTTGGAAATTCCAGAGGTAGGATCAGGTGCCTTGATTGTTTTGTGAAGGTTCCAGGTGAAGAGTTTTTTTCTTGGAAAAATGTAAAATATGGACCATAGTCTTTAAAAGTTAAGATAAGACAATTTCGAAAAAAGCAAAGTAATGTACATGTACTGGATTGTTATTTATATCAGCTTAATTGCGTAGCATGGTAAATATTGTTTACTGATTGTTTGATCACAAAGCCAAGTTTGGTAGAGTTTCTTTACCTAGCTTACTAAATTTTGAGTCCTGAGAAACAGAAATTTTGATGTAGAAGTCATACAAGATAACTGTTCATTTCCATACAGGCCACACATGATCCACATTATTTACAAGTTGGGCGATTAATTGTGGAGAATCTGAACAAGCACGCTAGGGTGCCTTGTGGATTTGCTGCCATAAAGGATGTGGTCACAGGGAAACATGAGGATCAGTAAGTACTGTTGTAATGGGTTCCAAAAAAACTTAAGAATGTAAAAAAATGTTTGATTTTGTACCCAATGGCATGTTAATTTTCAAATGTTGATTTTTCAAAGGTCACATAATGTGTGACCAGTTGACAGAAGAGTACCATGGGTGTTACATGTGTTGTGACATAACTGTTTTTGTATCACATTTATCTGTTTCTCACTAGACTAGACTCGTTTGTGCTGGCAGAGACCTTTAAGTATCTTTACCTGTTGTTCTCGGAGGAGAGGGATCTAGTGGTACCGGTCAATGAGTACATCTTCACCACTGAGGCCCACCTCCTCCCCCTGACCCTGTCCCTCGTCAACTCCTCCACAATAGAAACAAAGGTGAGGTCATTAACACTCAAGAGGGCAACAAAAAAGTCTTTATTCCTGTAGAAATCCCATACTAATTTTTTTAAATAATGTATTCATTTTATTTTTTATGCAAAATTATATGAATAGAACTGCAGTTTTGATATAGCAAGAACTATTGTCATGTAATTTGTATTTGTATATTCAAATCTGCTGGGTATTATCTCCTTTATTTCTTCTTAATTTCTTATAAAATCCACTTCACTTGATCAATCCTTTAATGCCAACTAGTTATAGCTGGTTTTAAAATCATCGTATGAAACATTTCTAAAGCAGTGGGCTCTTCTATCAGTGAAACATACAATTTTGTACAGATCAGTAATATGATATTTTATGTATTTAGGGGGTAAACCTGTGTCGGAGATTTTAAATACAGCCAAAACACAGACAATAAGTTGTCTTTCTTTGATAATGCAGGATTTACATAACCAGATTATGCTGATTATGTATTTTTTCTACAATGGCTGCAACCATTAATTCCTGCAATAACAAACATTTTTAGCTCTTCAGATTTGAAGGCTCAAAGAGTTAATGTTATGGCCATTTACTCGGTATGTATTTTGTATAAACTTTTTAGAATGTGGACCATAACTCAAGAACCCTTAGGCCAATTTTAATCCATTTGTCATAGAGTTGCTTCACCCAAGGGTTTCTTGTATACTGAAAATAGGGATGTGATCTTTAAACGAGGGAATATTATAATATGGAAATAAAAAATCAAAAGGAGTGGTTGTTCAACAATCTTCTTTTCAAGAACCACGGAGCAGATTATCGTCAAACATAAGGATGAGGATTTATCATAGAATTGAAAATTGGTCAAGGCGTAACTCTAAGGCAAAAGCCTTTTGCCAAAAGGAAATGGTCTGAAGGTCACTTAAAAGTTGACCTAAATTAATATCTTGTTAAAATCTTTGACATTTTCCCCACTATAAGGACTGGTCTCATCAAAACTTGTCAGTTGATGCATTGTAGGACTTTGTGGGATATATTGATTCAAAAGTAGGTCACAGTGACCTACTTTTTAGCTCTTCTGAGCCAATAAATATCAAACCATAATATAAAAAAAAAAACAAAAAAGGAAATTGTCTGCTTTGAAATAGATGATATGACTCATCCAGAAAATGAAGTAAAATTACTGGGTTTTACCTAGGTTTAGCTCTCATATCTCAGATATTTGTAAGAAAGCTTCTCAACAGCTAAATGTCCTTAAAAGAATAGGAGTACACCTGACCATATTAGGAAAACGTACAATTTATCATACATTCATCACGTCAAACTTCAGCTACTGCCAATTAGATTGGCATTTCTGTGGTGAACAAGAAACAAAAAAAAAAATACAGGAAAGGGCAGCTTTAATTATGACAATTACAAAAATTCATTTAGTTAACTTCTTCAAAAATCAAAACTACCATGTCTCAATGGCTCAAAACTACCATGTCTCAATGGCTCAAACTCGGATGTATCAGAACAATGACTATAGAATGTTTTAAGATTTTAAACGAAGACCATCATACCGGCATGTTTTTATCCAAATTTAAGTTCTGATTGGTGATGTTTTAATTGAACTTGCAGGTGAAAACCAGTTTGTACGATGTTAACCTGGATGGACCTTTATTACTGGATCCTGAAGAGAACTCAGACCAGCAAACCTGTCCAAACCCACTCCACCTCAACAAGGGAACCACATCCTATGCATTTGACATTCGCACAGAACTTAAGGATTACGTCAATAATGTACTCTCCCCAGGGGACAGGTCTGTTCCTGTATCAGAGGTCAACATTTGTTTTCTGTTTGCCAGAAAACTGCAGCTGTTTTATGATTTTTTTTAAAAAAAATTTTCAGTTGTATTCGACCAAGTCCGAGGTTACATGCTGCAGACTTTGTGATAAGTAACAGAGAACACCAGGAGCTGATCAACAGGATGGGAATCAAGATCTCTACCATGAGTGATGGAAGACTTCAGCTCCTCCACTCTGCTGGCTCTGTAAGTACATAGAAAATATTACCGGGTTTGTTTTAACGTCTTGTTTTAGCCAATCATTATCTGTTTTAATTCTTACTTTAGCCAATCATTATCTGTTTTAACTTCGTGTTTTAGCCAATCATCATCTGTTTTAAATTCTTGTTTTAGCCAATCATTATCTGTTTTAAATTCTTGTTTTAGCCAATCATTATCTGTTTTAACAGGCTGCCTCAAAGCAAGATGCAGAGGAGGGATTAGAATTTATGAAAGAAATGATTGAACTGTCTCAAAATGCACAACATGACCGTAAGTGGTAGAAGTTCACTATCTTATCATATAGCTAACATTATTATTTTGTACAATTAGAATAAATAATGTAATTCCCTTAATAAAAAGATAATTATTTGATTTCCCATTTTACTGTAGATTTCATTATTCAAAGCAAAATTGATCAAAGTCTTTTAAATGACATTGTAAATTTTGCTGTTTTACAGATCAACAAGAACCAATGACTGTACAGTTTGTGTCCAACCCGTTCCATGGATCAGTATCGTTAAAGGCAGGACCTGCTCAGTTTGGATACAACCTTAAAGTGAATCCTCCAGTAAGTTAGATTTACCATTACTATTTATCTGGATTTATCATCGTCATTAATCTGGATAAACCATAATCATAATTTATCTAGATAAACCATCATCATTTATCTGGATTTACCATCACTGTTTATCTGGATTTACCATCACTCTACATCTGGATTTACCATCACTATTTATCTGGATTTACTGTGTAAGGAGCTGAAAAGTCCTGTTTTTGTAATGAGTTTACTATACTCTTTTAAAATACTGATAATTAAAAATGCTATAAAGGATTTGAAAATAATGAAAAAAGACCACTTTGTTGTCATTGGAGGAAAATTTTCCTTCTGAATGATAAGGAAGACTGAGCAAGTATGAAGTAAAGAAGGATTTATCTTAAGGAGGGATTCTTCTCTTAAGAACACTTATTTCTTATATTTAAAAATCAATGAAATTTTCACAGAATCAAGAAGACAATATCACTAAGTGATGGTATTAGTTAGATTAAATTTGACCATTTTATATTAGAGGCAAGGTCAGGTCAAGGTCAGTACCTTTTCCCTGGACATTAAGAATAAAAAAATTACTGTTGCCAATCATGCGATGCCTACTTCTATTTCAATAAATTAAATATTTTTCTTTTTTCATAAAGAGATATTACCATATAGGATCTATAAGATGATATTACCAAATTGACATAAATAATTTAACTAAAATGGATATTGGCTAATCCGAATTTTCTCTATTTTTCTTAAAATTTTAAGATATTTTTAATTAGTTGTTTTTATATGCTTCCTATATTTAAATTTTTCTTATTTTCACATATGGTAAAGTTGTCACATAAAGATACAAAATGATATAAAAACAAAAAGTTTTGACTGTTTACTAAGAGAGAAAAAACACTTTTTACGGATTTTTGGCTCAAATCTGAACTTAGATTGGAAGCTTTTAAAAGCTAACATAATTGTAGTTTGATTCGAAAATTGTATTTATTTGATATATTTTAAAACTTTAGTCCCTTATTATAAATTTAACTTACATTTAAAAATTTTCTTCAAGTCTTTGATTGTGTAAAAATTATAACTAAATTCATTGTTCTATAATTATTTTGAGAGGCAGAAAGAAGATATTTTCATATGTCGTCATCCTGCCAAAAATATAGTCCCTGTAAGATTTCAAACTCATCTTACCATTTGTATTTAAAGTTGTACAATTGTGACGAGGAAAGAAAAATATCATCTTTTAAATCTCTTACATCTAAAAATATAAAACATATAAGCAAATATACTTTGAATATTTCATCTAGTCATAAACCAGACAAGAATCCCTCCTTAATAATGAGCACTACTTGGTACTATGCATAAAGGGTTAATAATCCAACTTACATTTCCCACAGTGTCTTTTAACCTAAACATGATAAAGAAAATAAATTGTTAGAAAAAATATGAAAATCTATTTAATATGTTATTATGTGACTGAGTTACAAACCAAAATCAATTTTTCAGCTCAGGTTTAAATGCCTTAATTTGATAAACATTTTTTGGCTTTATGCTTTCGTTATTTTGTTCAGATTTTTGGCCAGGTGGCGATTGTCACACCATATGATGCTTGCCACACCATACAGAACCCTCGTGACTTGGAGGGAAAGATTGGGGTGCTGGAGAGGGGAAGTTGTATGTTTATGGACAAGGTAAGGGTATAGGACTCACATCTTATTTAAGACTTACGTGTTTGTTTCTAACCATATGCTTCTTTTCGCTTTTATGAGTAAACAGAAAAGTTATGTTGATTATACAAGCTCAGTCAAAACACCATCAGTGTAAATCATGACATTTAAGAGACTTATTTGGTCTCATTGGCATTTAATGCTTATTGGATACAATTTAGACTAATGACGCCATAGGAATACCAGTATGTGTACTTCTATAGCCAATCACAAATAGAGAATACTGCATGGCTAATCTGTGGCTCATTGACTGATATTGATTGGGGTCCATTTTTACAGCTTTTGAGTAAGACCTACGATTTTACCTGTTTTTAACATCTTGGCTACCTGATCAGGCCTATATTCAGTCATCATGGTGCTACTAAAATTTCCAATAGGTGCCTAAATTTTTCCTGTTAGTCACCATTTTAAATTGATTTGGCAATTGTCATATTCATAATAAAAGCATTTTCACCAATTGTGATTTGTTTTTTAAAGATGTGAAAAGAAATTCAAAAGAAGAGAAAATCTTTTTTCACCTTAAGTATGTCTTGTTAGCTCACCTGAGCCAAAGGCTCAAGTGAGCTTTTCTGATGACATTTTGTCTGGCGTTCGTCTGTCTAGCTGTCCATCTGTCTGTAACTTTTCACATTTTTTACTTCTTTTCAAGAACCACTGGGCCAATTTCATTCAAACTTGCCACAAAGTATCCTTGGGTGAAGGGGATTCAAGTTTGTTCAAAAGAAGGGCAACACCCTTTTCCAAGAGGAGATAATTACAAATTAGTGAAAAAATAATGGCATCTTTTAAAAATCTTCTTCTCAAGAACCACTGGGCCAGGAAAGATGAAACTCATGTGGAATCATCTTCAAGTAGTGTAGATTCAAATTTGTTCAAATCATGACCCCCCGGGGTAGGGTGGAGCCACAATGGACAATCAGAGTTTAACACAGGAATATATAGGAAGAATCTTTAAAAATCTTCTTCTCAAGAACAGCAATGCCATGATTGGTCATATTTATGTGGAAGCATCCTCAGGTAGTGTAGATAGAAATTTGTTCAAATCATAACCCCAGGGGTAGGGTGTGGCCACAATGGACGAGCAAAGTTATACATAGGAATACATATGTATTTTTTCTAAAGAACAGCAATGCCATCATTGGTCATATTTATATTGAAGCATACTCAGGTAGTGTTGATTCAGATTTGTTCAAATCAAGACCTCTGGGGGAAGGGTTGGACCACAATGAAACTTCAAACTTCTAGGAAAAAAAGCCACAGTTTAAGAAATATGTAAGCATCCTTAGTTAGTGTAGATTCAAGTTTGCTTAAATCATACCCCCCCCCCCCCTTTCCCCTTTTCAATACTGAACTGATATTTGCTTTTTTCCTAGCCACAGTGCTCAGGTGAGCGATGTGGCCCATGGGCCTCTTGTGTTTTCTTTTGTCACCTAGACATGTTAGTCAGTTTAAAGTAAAGTTTTAGTCATGTTTCCTCTGCAGTGTGTCTGAATTCTACTTAGCTCTATGCAAGAAAAAAAATAATGTATGCTTGCTGCTCTGTCTTGACATTAAAATTAATTTTGCTGTCATAATTAGATTTCAATACTTTGATGAAAATGCTTGTATTTTTAATTGAAAATCAATCAAACTAGCACAAAATGAAGTCAAACTAAAGATCAAAACATAATGTCTAAAACTTCACAAATTTTCATACACTCTCTTAGTCAACAAGGATTTAGTACATAGGAGTTACAGAATTCCAACACCAAGTCCAAGACTGAACCAGAAAGATAGTAAAATTTTGTCACAAATTTCAGATGATCACAGTTTTGTCTTGATTGACTATTATACAGCTCAAGCACCTTTTGTTTCTTTAGTGTTTAAGTCACCCTCTGGTATTTTTACATGTCAGAGGTATTTTGTATATTTTAGTAAGATTAACACGTACAGCTGATTAGCAATTGTTGACTTTGATGTCACACGATCTGATTAACTTGATATTTTTAATCAGGGGTTCCATTTGATAACTGCAGTAAAAAATATGAAATTTACGAATTGTGATCATAAGGAAGTTAATGATCTTTAAATTTCAAGTTATCCACAAACATACATTAAAGCAATATGAACTGCATTTTTGAGAATTTTATTTTTCTGTTAAAATGTGTTATTATAATGAATTTGTATATAATTTACGCCTTTATGATCAATAAGACAAATATAAAGTATTAAATTGTTTCAGAAGAAAGACTTCTGTACAATGAAATGTATAGTATTATATAAGAAATCAATATTGTACAGGACGACAATAATGTAATTTTGCACCAATCAAAGCTTATAAATAGTTTTTCCATCACAAATATGAACAACAGAAGTTTATAAATGTTCTTTTTTCTGTCATTAAAATAGTAAATTACAATTTCTCAACAAAAATTTCTGACATCAAAGTTGCAGCTCATATAACTTTAATTTTTTAAAAAACAGACAGTAAAACAATCTCTTGATTTAGCTATATAGCTTGAAAAAGCTATATAGCTTTATTAAGCTATTCAGAATAGCTTGTTTTAGCTATTTTATCACACTTTTTTCTTAAATGTGTTATTTTCTCAGCATGCACAAAAAGTCGCACCTTGGTGCAGTGATAATATTAAACCTTGAACTCTTCTGAAAATAATGCATGTAAAAATCACTCATCAAATTACGTCTCCTTAAGAGACTTTGTACTCAAAGTTCTAACAGTTTTGGGGCTATTTAAAGCAATTGATACAGTTACTTCTTCATTGAAATTATAAAAGAGGCCAACTATGGTCAACAAGATAATTGATTGGTAATAATTCAGTACAATGAGAAGCAATCATACTTATTCACGCCTCAACGCACTAAAGGTTGTGTACAGTTACTCAAACAATGGAAATTCATCTTTTGCTTAAAAGTATTCAAATGCTGCAATGTTAGAACTAACTTTGATTTCGGTTGTTGTTTTGATAGCCCATAGTACATATATGAATAGTCAAATACTTGCGACTCTTCTTACAAAACACATTTTTTTGAAAAACTGCACATAAATAGCTTAATCAAGCTATTTTGAATAGCTTAATAAAGCTATATAGCTTTTTCAAGCTATATAGCTAAATCAAGAGATTGTGCTGGACCTGGTAAATGTATAGTGTGTACTATTTATAGAATAGGTGATAATTGTTCTCTCAATTAAAGTATAGTTCTTCAATTACGAAACATAAGTAATCACGTCTCTTGATTTAGTGCTAATTAAACTTAGCAGAATGAAATGTTAAGTAATCATATGTAATTTAAGAGAAGTAATTTTCAAAGAAAAGCATTTCTGCTGATTATGATGTTAATAAACAATCCTATGTCCATTGTCCATTATCACTTTAAAGAACTGCAAATGATAGTATTGATCTGCCGCCTACCTCCAAGCCAATTTTCAAAAGTTGATATATTTGTCAATGAATGATTTTTAGCTCTACTGGTCAGAGACCAGAAGAGCTTATGCAATAGTAAGGTGTCCGTCGTCGGTCTGTCTGTCTGTCTGTCCATTTAGCTGTCTGTCTGTCCGTCTGTCTGTAAACAATTTTTCAAAATGCTACTCCTCCTACAGTTTTGGTCTGATTACAATATAACTTGGCACACAAGTAGACTACACTAAGATACATAATTTGGTGCATCGGTTTTTGATTTTGATGAACAATGTTGCCATGGTTACTAAAAATAGAAATTTCTGTGAAATTCCTTTAAAACGCTACTCCTCCTACAGTTTTGGTCTGATTACAATATAACTTAGCACACAAGTAGACTACACTAAGATACATAATTTAGTGCATTGGTTTTTGATTTCAATGAACGGTGTTGCCATGGTTACTAAAAATAGAAATTTCTTTGAAATTCCTTTAAAAGGCTACTCCTCCTACAGTTTTGGTCTGATAACAATATAGCTTGGCACACAAGTAGATTACACTAAGATACGTAATTTAGTGCATCGGTTTTTGAATTCAATGTGAGGTGTTGCCATGGGTACTAAAAACAGAAATTTCTGTGAAATTCATTTAAAACGCTACTCCTCCTACAGTTTTGGTCTGATTTCAGTATAACATGGTACACAAGTAGACTGCACTATCATACATAATTTAGTGTATCGGTTTTTGATTTCGATGAACAGTGTTGCCATGGTTACTAAATAAAGAAATTTCTGTGAAATCCCTTTCAAATGTTACTCCTCCTACAGATTTGGTTTGATTTCAATCTAATTTGGCACACAATCAGAATACACTACGATACATAAAATGCATTTCGGTTTTTGATGTGGTTACTAAAAATAGAAATTTCTGTGAAATACTTTCAAAACGCTACTCCTCCTACAGTTTTCGTTTGATTTCAATATAACTTGGCACAGAAGTAGATTACATTAAGATACATAATTCTATTTATTAATGCATGTTGCAAATCCAAGTGCTACTTTGTTATACATACAGACCAGTAGAGCTACAGTCTCATGAGAGACTTCTGGTTTCATATTTATGTAGATATTTATGTGAATTTTCATAAAACATAACTTATTTTGGAAAACCAGAAGTCTCTGATGAGACTGTAGCTCTACTAGTCTGTACATATAACAAAGTAGCACTTGGATTTGCAACATGCATTAATAAATAGAATTAATATGTATCTTAATGTAGTCTACTTCTGTGCCAAGTTCTATTGAAATCAAACGAAAACTGTAGGAGGAGTAGCGTTTTGAAAGTATTTCACAGAAATTTCTATTTTTAGTAACCACATCAAAAACCGAAATGCATATTATGTATTGTAGTGTATTCTAATTGTGTGCCAAATTAGATTGAAATCAAACCAAAACTGTAGGAGGAGTAACGGTTTAAAGGGATTTCACAGAAAAAACTTTTTTTTTTGTAACCATGGCAACACTGTTCATCGAAATCAAAAACCGATGCATTAAATTATGTACCTCAGTATAGTCTTCTTGTATGCCAAATTATATTAAAAGCAGACTAAAACTGTAGCAGGAGTAGCGTTTTAAAGGAATTTCACAGAAATTTCTATTTTTAGTAACCATGGCAACATCGTTCATCGAAATCAAAAACTGATGCACTAAATTATGTATCTTAGTGTGTGTAGTCTACTTGTATGCCAAGTTATATTAAAATCAGACCAAAACTGTAGAAGGAAAAGTGTTTTTAAGGAATTTCACTGAAATTTCTATTTTTAGTAACCATGACAACACCATTCATCAAAATTAAAAACTGATGCATTAAATTATGTATCAAAGTGAAGTCCACTTGTGTGCCAAATTATATTAAAATCAGACCAAAACTGTAGGAGGAGTAGCGTTTTTAAGGAATTTCACAGAAATTTCTATTTTTAATAACCATGGCAACACCGTTCATTGAAATCAAAAACCAATGCACATTGAAATCAAAAACCAATGCACTAAATTATGTATGATAGTGCAGTCTACTTGTGTGCCAAGTTATTTTGAAATCAGACCAAAACTGTAGGAGGAGTAGCGTTTTAAAGGAATTTCACAGAAATTTCTATTTTTATTAACCATGGCAACACCGTTCATTGAAATAAAAACTGATGCACTAAATTATGTATCTTAGTGTAGTCTGCTTGTGTGCCAAGTTATATTGTAATCAGACCAAAACTGTAGGTGGAGTAGTGTTTTAAAGGAATTTCACAGAAATTTCTATTTTTAGTAACCATGGCAACATTGTTTATTGAAATCAAAAACCTATGCACTAAATTATGTATCATAGTGTAGTCTACTTGTGTGCAAAGTTATTATCCCCTCGCGCAACTAGTTGCGGAGGGGATATAGCATCGCTACTGTGCGTATGTGTGTGTGGTAGTGTGTTAGTGTGTCCGTTACAGCTTGTGGGCAAGATTTAAAGAGAACCTTTGCACTATCATTTTTCAGCCTTCACATACTTATGTGGCATTGTAAAAGGACGAAACCTATTCATTTTCAAGTTAAGCGGTGAAATAGTTCTTAAAATATCACGTTTTTACTACCTTCAAACCCTGCAATTTTATGTACGAGTTGACAATACTCACTTCCGGTAAATTTAACAGGTTAAAATTCGGGTCGTTTTGATAGAGCCGCTTCTGTAAGTTCTACTTTGTATTTGCGTATTGTCATTTTATTGTGCGTATCTGAGAAAGTTTTTATGAATTAAAAGTGTCATCTCTGTCACAGAGTAACTGAAATAATTTGATGAACGTCGCGGTTTCAATACCAAATTGCCACACGTGTGTGTGTTTACAATAGGGGCCTGAGGCGCACGTAATTCTTGAAAGTTATAAACAGTGATAAATATAAAGTTTCACAAGTGCCATTGACATCTCAACACCGGTATATTGTCATTTTTCACTACAAAAAAATATTATTTCCGTGCGTATTTTCAGATTTGAGGCATATTCCATGCTACTGTGAGGTTTACTCAGGTAGGAAAATTAATGAAATTTAAAGCATACGTGACATGTTTCTGCTAGGAATAAGGGAAACTGCCCAATCACGTATGCTTATGACGCAACCCCCACCCCACCCCCGAGGATATCCACCTTGACTTTTGTTAAAATTTAATTAGTGTTGCAATATATTTTAATTTCTTTACCTTATTTTAAACTTTACATAGGAATACTGGGTACCGTTGATTATTAGGGCTTGATGATTGTATTTTGTTTAAAGTCCCTCTTGAGAATTTTTCTCTCGTATGGAGACATTGCCATTACTGGTGAAGTTCCTGGCGTGAGGGGATGCTCCGCTTAGCGGTGCTCTTGTATTGTAATCAGACCAAAACTGTAGGAGGAGTAGCGTTTTAAAAGGAATATCACAAAAATATTCCATTTTTAGTAACCATGGCAACATTGTTCATTGAAATCAAAAACCGATGCACTAATTTTTGTATCTTAGTGTAGTCTACTCATGTGCCAAGTTATATTGAAATCAGACCAGAACTGTAGGAGGAGTAGCATTTTAAATGAATGTCACAGAAATTTCTATTTTTAGTAACCATGGCAACACCGTTCATCAAAATCAAAAACTGCTGCAATAAATTATGTATCTTACTCTAGTCTACTTGTGTGCCAAGTTATATTGAAGTCTAACCAAAACTGTAGGAGGAGTAGCATTTTGAAAAATTGTTTACAGACAGACGGACAGGCAGACAGACGGACGACGGACACCATACTATTATATAAGCTCTTCTGGTCTCTGACCAGTAGAGCTAACAAAGAGAGATTACTCTATAATTTTAGTAAAACTTGTGTTTTTCACTATAGAAATTAATGGAAAATGGAAATTAATTTTTAAACATCTTGAGTCCTTGAAATGTTTCAACCATAAAGTAGGTCACTGTGACCTACTTTTGGAATTCATGGGTATATTTAGATATTTCAGACACTAATTGGCTAAGAATCACCAGACTTTGTCAATTGATGCATCTTTGGTCCTGGAAATGTGTCAAGTCAAAAGTAAGTCAGAGTGACTTACTTTTGGAAATTTAAGGCAATATCTGAATTTTTCAAAGAATAAGAGGCTTGGAATCATCAAGCTTTGTCTGCTGATGCATATTTAGTCGTTTGGTTATTTCATCAAGAAAATAGGTCACTCTGACCTACTTTTGACTTTTCTTGGCTATATTTAAATATTTCAAAAACTAATTGGCTTAGGAATCATCAAACTTTGATAGTTGATGCATTTCTGAGTATGTTAACAAAAGAGTATGTCATGGTGACTTAATTTTGGAGTTTCACAGCTATATCAAATCATTTTGTATAATAAGAGACTTAGAGTCATCAAACCGTGTCAGTTGATGCATTTTGAGTCCTCAGAGTTTCTTAACCAAAAAAGTAGGTTACTGTGATCTACTTTTGGAATTTCAAGGTTTAATCTTCCCTAATATTTCAAATAATATGAGGCTTAGAATAGAAGTAATAGTGTTGTACAATTTATCAGAAGAGCAATTCTAGGGCCTTGGGCCTCTTGTTATTACACAAATACATACCAATTGAAAGCTTTTGTTGTTTCACAGGGAGGAACATATGTTTACAGACAAAAAAAAAAAAAAATGGCCACTTTATATCAACTTCAAAGGAGATTATAAATAAAGATTTTATCAAATTTCATAAATTAAACATATGGAAAAATTTAATGGTCATTTATTCATTTCAATGCATATTTGAAAATTGTGATGTGTTAAAGCCTGATTTCAATGGATAAAAGAGCAAGGGCCACTTAGGGCCTTTTTGGGCCCTATAAATTTCTGAAAAATTTAAACTGCATAGTTTTAGTCAACAAGGCAATAAATATCACTTGAACACTTGGTGACTGAATTTCTACTAAAAATGACATAATTTTCTTGCTAGTCAATACATTATGACGTCATGAATTGCGTCATTATTCACATATCCCGAATATTTCTTCAAAAATGGCCAAAATATGATGCTATTTTTCAATATTTTGTATACAGCACAACCTCCAATCCAAAATGTTCAAATATACAGTTAAACTTCATTATCTCGAAGTTGAGGGGACCGTTGATGAACTTCGAGATATCCGGGGGTTCGACATATCGAGGGTTATAATTCAAATGAACTTCAAATAAACTTAGTGCAGTGAACATGTACTTAATAGTAAAAACACGTCAAAATTCCTTCTTGTTTGAAATTCTGTATACGATTTCTTTAATATACATGTACATGTATTTAGCAATAAAAAGATTTTTGCATCCTCTTTATAATTCACAAAATAAAAACTTTGTATAATATGCACAGAAGTATAATCCTTCTACCAACGCGGCAAGTCAACTGCTAGCATCGTTTCCCATGTATACATAACCAGATATCATTTATGCATAGTAGATTTTAAAAACCGGTCGCTGTCAGAATAACGAAAACGAAATATACATTTTCTTTTATTGGAAAAACATGATCATACATGTATAATTGGTTAAAATAAAATTATTTTACCATAATAAAATCAAATGCAGAAGAAGAATCACGCACTTTTGTCTAACAAGAGAACAACACTGAATCACACGGCACAAGTTT
This sequence comes from Saccostrea echinata, assembly GCF_033153115.1. Classification (NCBI taxonomy): domain Eukaryota; kingdom Metazoa; phylum Mollusca; class Bivalvia; order Ostreida; family Ostreidae; genus Saccostrea; species Saccostrea echinata. The sequence goes on along the minus strand of NW_026889805.1, from coordinate 2,644,922 downwards.
TCACTGCGACACACGTTCACATGACGGTGTGTACTGACGATTGTAAATTCTGCACGCTCATGTAGGAAAAATAAATTCTAATTGCATTAAATTACAGAATTTTGTTTCACTTTGATGTTTATAACTTTCACTTTCATATGCATAAACTATGTATGCGCGCAATTTCACATAGCATTAAATAGCGATTATCAAGATAAACGTACCCAAGCCACAAAACAATTAACGTGTCATCCGCGCATATGCATTAGACTAATACACACAACCTTTGGCTTGCATAATTAAAATCAAGTGTAAGCCATACATACACTTCGTATAATTATCGCGCTATTGCATGTATCTGTTGATCACAGGAACGCAGGTAACCCGAGCATGACAGACAGGTGGGTGTTATCAATAGAGCATTCAGTTTACCTAACGGACTTGATCATCAGAGCGGAAAGTTATCTGACTTCGAGATAACGCATGTGATTTTAATGAATGGGAACACAATTTTACTTCGAGATAACCGGGGTATTCGACATTACCGTGTTCGACATAGAGGGGTTTATTTTAATCATGTATAAGGCAAATTTCGTCGGGACCGCGGCCTTACTTGGATATATCTGGGGTATTCGAGATATCCGTGTTCGAGATTTCGAAGTTTAGCTGTATTATGAAAGAACTGCTTATTAAGATTATAAAACATACTTTAATTTTTGGATCGAGGGGTGTGCTCATATTTTAATTCTTCGTTGAAGGTTCTCAAATTCACCTGTTTTCTGCAAAATTCAAGAACATTGCAATTTCACACAACCTGTTTTCCAGTATCTGGAGTCTTTAGAGGAAACTTTTATATACAAACTGAAAGCGCCAAGTCTCTACTTTATATTGATGTTAAGAAAGGGAAATAGTGTGTTAGTGGATAAATTGGTTTATCTACAGGGCCATTTTATGCATAAAGTGAACCTAGCTCTTTTTCACCCCATTATGAAAAGAGCTGTAATTGGAAGTAATGAACTTATTGACACTGATTTTAGAATTATTAATCAATTACTAATGAATTCTTCTTTGCATTCAAACAAGTTTTAATGAACAAAATGCCATTTATATTGAATTAGAGGGGTGATACAGGGCAGTTTTTACAGTCTGTTTCTATTTCAAAATCAAGTCTTTATAACAGGCCTGTATTCAAAATGGGACTGTTTTCTTTTCCAGGCCAGGTGTTAAGGACTCTTTTATTTTAAATCTGAAGGTGTATTTTACTTTTCCAGGCCAGATGTTTACAGGCTTTTTTTGTTTTTTGTTTTCCAGACCAGATGTTTACAGGCTTTTTCTGTTTTTTGTTTTACAGGCCAGGCGTTTACAGGCAGCAGGTGCTATAGGAGGCATTGTCATTGGTAAGAATATTAGCCTTAATACAACATCAATAGGAAGTATGTGGCATTATTTCTATCAATAATGCTAAATTTATTTTGTAATGAATTATTTCCAATGATGAATTAGTTACTTACACAACATCAGATTAAAAGCAATAAGTTCATTACAATACTTTAGATTCCTATTTATACACAAGGAATTAATTATTGTGTAATTACGCGAGAAGCACCACTTGCGAAATAAAATTGCTCGCTTTTTTTTATGGTCCTGAAATCAATGTGAAATCCCTTCATAAACCATCCACTCATAAATTAATGTTCTCACGATTTGACGTTAGAGAGCCATTTCGTGATAATAAGTACTCGCTAAAAATATTGTATACAGGGAAATTTTCGCCCCAATTTATTTTCGCCCCTTTCGCCCTACCCTCATTTGGGCAAATTTAAACGGGGCGAATTAAAGGAATACAGTATTATTTCTTAAACAAAACTATGACTGGGCGAATTTAAAACGGGGCAAACTTGTTTGCAAGTATGAAAGGGCGAAAATAACACGGGGCGAAAAAAAACCTGTATACAGTAAGGAATCCAGTATAACAGCAACTTCAAAGTTTTGATACATGAACAACAGGCCTTAAGGAAACTTAGGATGAAAGTTGAGCAGTAGAGAGTTGGGGGAGTAATGATTTATGACCTAATTAGCTCATGAAATATGGAGATATTGAACAGTAAACAAGCTCAAAAGCAGGGATCGACATTAACGGTTGTCCGATTGCCTGGGACAAGTAAATCATCAGTTCGGGCAAGTGAAATTGTCGATGCATTTGTCCAATAGGGCAAGTGAATTTTTTTCATTCATATGTACATATTTATTTAGTCTACATAAATTTATAAATAAAACAATAAATTGAACACTTTATTTCTGCAACATACCTGACCTGTTTTTGCATTCGGAATCCCTTGCTAGCGTTTCTGTATTATACCGTTCATTTAAAAATCAGGTTCTTATTTTCTTTCGTAGTAAATACACTCTACGTCTAACAAAATTTTGTTAACTTCTTATTAGGAAATTAGATTATTTATTCACGCACAAAATATAAGTACAGTGTAACAGGATGTATCCTGATTAAGATAAGGTGTATGTTTCGTAGCAACTATCTTCCTTTAGCGTTGCTTCAGAGTTATCTCTGAAAATCGCGATTCACAAAAGGATCCTACCAAAAATAATTTTTAATGAATTTTATTATAAGGAAATGGAGGGCAACTGCTGCATGGCAGTGTGTGCTAATAGGTTAAATTTACACATTTATGTACAAATGCAGCATTGCAATTTTTTCAGGTAGCTCAACTTGCCAAATTGACAATAGTGTATTTGGTCACATTTTTCCTTATCATAACATTTACAGTAACATTGATTGATTGATTGTATGTTGTTTTACGTCTCATTCAGGAATTTTTCACTCATATAGAGACGTCACCATATACCATATACCGGTGAAGGCTTCAAATTTTGACCTTTACTCGGCACTTAGGGCCATTGAGCAGTGAGGGATTTTTATTGTGCCAGCGCCTGCTGTGACACGGGGCCTCGGTTTTTAAGATCTCATCCGAAGAACCCGCAACTTTCACTTCAAAGTGTCGAGCGCATGGTGAAGGAACAGTTGCTACCCATTTTTTATCAACTTAGGTCAGTCGCGGCCGATATTCGATCTCACGACCTCCCGATCACGAAGCGCTTTACAGTAATAAATAATTTTCTTCTTAAGTTCTTTCCTAATTTGGGCAACCAAGTTTTGTATTCGGACAAGTCAAAGTTTGAGATCACTTGCCCGAAGGACAAGTGAATCTGACAGTTAATGTCTATCCCTGAAAAGTCCATTGAAACTATACAAATTGGGAGCAGAGAAAACACAGACCTCTAAAAAACATCAGAGGTGGGATCAGGTGCCATAGTGGAGTTAGCATTCCATGTTGACTGCTCATGTGAAACAAAGGCTCAAGTGGGCTTAACTAATGAAAAGGTGTCTGACATTATCTATCCTGCATAGTTTGTCATGTGTCATCTGTAAACTTTTCACATTTTTGACTTTTTCTCCAGAGCCAATGGGCCAATTTCAACCAAACTTGCCTCAAAAAGCATTTTTGGGTGATGGGATTTTAAGTTAATTCAAATGAAGGGACATGTACTCTCTCAATGGGAGATGATTAAGAAATGGTGAAAATTTGGTGGCATCTTTTAAAAATCATCTTATGATCCTAACTGGGTCAGAGAAGATGAAACTTATATTAAAGTTTCTTGAAGGTGTTCATTCAAATTAGTTAATATCATGGCTTCTGAAGGTAGGATGGGGTCACAATAAGGGATCAAAGTTTCATAAAGGACTGAGCTAAAAACTCAAGTCAGCTTTTACCTGCCATCAAATTCTTTTTTCTTCAGATAACAACAAAGAAAGTACTGCAGAGTCAAGTTTGTTATTTGCAATGTCTGGAGATGGCCAGTCAGATGTGGTGATCCCCCTTGTCTTCCTGTTCTTTAAGGAGGGACAGCGGTTATTGGACGCGGCTTACGAGTACCCAGACTTAGAGCTTTTATTGACGTACACACCTAAAAGTGACGGCAAGTTATCACATTTAATGAATTAGTAGGACACTGATTTAGAGTTCTCAGATTTGTAGGTACTGTTGACCTACACGTATGTACTGAAAAGTGATGCCAAGTTGTTACATCATTATTATATTTAATCAGTGATTGGCCTTATTGATAATGGCTTAATAGATTAATTGGACACAGAAATATTTGATTGACATCTTTCTTAGGGAATGACATGAATACTGTTATAACAAAAGGTTATCAGCAGTGAGATACACTTAAAGAAACATATCTCCCCCTTATTAATTCATTTGAGAAATTGAAATTATATTCTGTAATGAATGTACTAATACTTTTTTTTATGTTACTTTGATATTTATTTGAAAAAAAAATGTTATGAGTAAATTCATTATAAATAAGAATGTGATAAATAGACTATCTTATTTTCTAAGAATTCAAATTTTTGTGAGAAAATCTTTATACTGTGTATTCAGTCTCCATGGCAACCGGGTGCACGTGTGAAACTTTTAACACCATATTGGGTAGTTTCTATCCAAGGCACACCTGTTGTGCAAACTTCATCAAAATTGGAGAGATGTTGTTTCAAAGATTTTACAGAGAATGCATGTTTAAATGTCAAGTTATTTAAGAAGTGAAGTACTTTTAGCACTTTAAATAAGACAAAAACAAAAATATATTAAATCAGTATAAAAAAGTGTTTACAATAGATGTAGAAGGGAGAGATGCTTAATAGAGATTTTTTTCCCTAACTTTCAGTGGTTTTCAATACAGCCAATAGTGAAAAAGCAGAACCTTTAAATCCAGGTGACTCAGAGAAAAAGGAAGTCCCAACAGAAATCCACACCAAAGTACAAGTGGAAGCTCCACCCTCCACAGAATCCACTCAGGTGGAGAGTTCTTCTAATGACAAATCTGCAGAACTGAACACCCAGGCTACTAAACATGTCCAGTCTGTGGAAGCTTTAGAATCTCTAGGAAAAACTACAGACACATACAGGTACAAGTTATTACAGTGTTAGACAAGTCCCTACACATCATCAGGAATGCTAAGCCACTCCACACAGTATTAGAAATGAAAGGGTAGCTCACACAGTATGAGGTGTGAAAGACCCCTCCTCACAGCATTAAGAGTGATGAACCACTGCATATCATTAGAAAGGAATGGCCACTTCACACAGCATTAAGAATGAAAGGCCATTCCACAAATGGCCACTCCATACAGCATTAAGAGTGATAGCAGGGTTTGACACTAACTTTTTTTAGGCTTTAGTCCAGCCGGAATAGTACTTCTTTATTTTCTAGTTCACACACAATTTTTTTGAGTCCATCAAAAAACAGAAACATCAATGTTTTGTAATGATTAATTTAAAAATAAACATTACAATGTACTTTTTCTACTTTTTTTGAAATAAACAAAGCATCTATGTGAAGTGTTTTAATCAGACTTGTTGAAATCTTCCCATCAACAAGTACAATCATATTCCTGATCTCGTTATTTTTCTCAATACTTACATCCAAAATGTCCGATATCTTTCCTTTATGTGTCATACTAAATCATGATTGCTAAATGTTTTACTTCATATCAGTCAGTCATAAAATTAAGCACTGAATTGACTTGGAATTGTCTAACTACCTGCCAAGAAGCTAAAAAGCTAAAAATGCGGGGTTTTCCAGTAAAAGTTGTTGAGAATCAGAAATCAGTAATTTATTTGACATATTGTTTTCGAGAAATTTTAATTGGTGCGTTTGGACTAATTAGCCAAAGAGACTATTAGTCTGAATGAAAATGTATTAATCTGAGACTATAACATTAGCGTCGAACACTGGATAGGTCATTTTACATACTGTAAACCAATTTTATTCATGTGTGAGAAATATTCGCGAGTTTTGCGACCTACTTGAATTCGTGAAAATTAATCGCCACGAACCTTTTATTTTGCTTTGTATTTATAGAGAATGTTTTCTCAGTCGCAAAAATTAATCGCTGTGGATTGATTTCAAACTGACGAATCGCGAATAAAAGACGACGCGAATAATAGTTGGTTTACAGTATCCATATCCCATTCAGCTTTAGAAATGGAAGCCCTCTCCACTTATCAACAGAATCATACAGATTGCTGTAGGAAAGATAAAGATAGGCCAATTCCAATGCTTAGAAGCCACTCCCCACAACATAAGGAATGATAGGTCACTACAAATATCATTAGAAATGAACATTAACCCCACACAGCATTAGAAAAGAAAGGTCAATCTACATAGTAAGAAATGAAAAGAAATTCTGAATGAACACCATCTCCACTTGACTGTAGAAAGTATAGGTCAATCATCATATCATTAGACTGATGGCCACACAGCTTTAGGAAAGTATATGCATATCCACATATTAGAAATAAAAGGCCACTTCACAGGTTTAGGAAACATAGATTAATCCACATGGTTAGAAATGAAAAGCCATTCAACATATCATAAGAAATAAAAATGACCACTCCACACAGCTTTAGGAAGGATAGGCTATTCCACATGAATTGAAAGGCCATTCAACAAAGCCTAAATGTTTCCTTGTAACTGAGATTTTCTTGTAAGCAAGTTCATTATAACTGAGTTTTACTGTATTCACATTATCACTTGTTTGATTCAGCACCATCAAAAGTATTTTAAACTACTGGTTTTTAAAACTCTGATTTTATTTATTTTAGCTGCAGCACTCAATATGGCCCAGCATTTTTGTCTGTTTTTGCCACAACACTGCCAGGGGAGAATAGTTTTACAATAATTCGCAATAAGGATAATACAGTGGACTTGAGGTTTCATCTTTTCCAAGTCACAGAAAACAGAAAACCAGAAATAAATACTTTATATGTTCAGATAGTGGAAATATTACGCCAGAGAACAAACTTTCTATTGCTAGAAAAACAAGAGGAATATTTAATAGCTCTGGCCAGAATGCTAGAAGCAGCCATTTTTCAGGTAGATATTAGCCATGATACAGGGCAAAATATTTTAAAACTGACTGGACTTCTTCAAGTAGAGGAGGACCCCATTATAATCTCAGGACCTAAAGATATGGTGGACGGTGCTTCACATTTATACACTTCACAGAGCAAAGACAAAAATCAAAGTTTTTCTTGCAAGAGGACTAATCCATTACTGAAATTTAGTGAAAGACATTGTCCACTTCAGAAAAACAGGAAAGTGACCAAAGTGGACAGTATACCACAAAAACAAGCCAGCGACGGAGTTTAACGCATTTAGAGAATATGTTTTATTTTGTAATTTATAAAGGATTAAGTATAATTGTGCAACATCATTCTGGAAGCTGGACAAGTCAGGAAAAATTAAATTTGCTGGTATATTCAAACAATTTAATGTAAAATTATTAATTGGCATTCTTTGATATACACATTGGAGTGATCTGTACATCTGGAAGCATCTCATCCATAATTCGGAGACACCTTGAAATTCAATATATTTCAAAAGTATAAGAAAAAAGTAATTCAGTTAAAAAAAAATAAAATATAAAACAGAATGTTGATTAAAACATGACCAGTTTTATTTTGATCCTCAGTAGATTTTAACATACATATATTTAGTTGCACATAAAAATCTAGGTTCTATTCCTATGTACAAGTCAAAACTCATATTGAATAACTAAGACTGGTAGAGTTTTAATCTTTGTTTTCTGATTGTAAAGGATATTTACATTTATTAAAGTTTGGCTTATTAGGAGGGAGCTTTGAAATGTGATGAGTATTGGTAGATATATCTGATTTATTTAAGTTTGGTTACATGCTCCAGTATTAAGTGTACCTGTGGGTGACTCTAAGAGACATTTTGTCTTTGATTGTTTTTGTCTCATGGCAAGTAATCGAGGCAGAATGATATAATAAGAATAAGTTTATTTCATTTGGAAGTGCCTCTAAGTTGTAAACAATCAAGACATATATTTTGTATGTTGTGTAAGTTGAACATGTATAGAGCTGTCCATAAGTATTGATAAACAAAGTGAAACTTTGAAATTCTTTCCAGATTATTAGCTTTATGTGAGGTTTTTTTTAAAAAAGAATTTGGTGCATTTTATGAAATTTATGTAAAGCTTTTACATTGGAAGCTGATGAAACAGTTGTGTCATATTTGATGATGTCCCTTGTTTTTGACATAAGCTGATGTTTTTTAGATTTAACATTTTGAATGCAATATATGTTCTTGTTTTACTAATTAATTTTCAATTAATGCCTCATTCAGTATTTGCATAAAAGGAATAATTAACTGGACACCACCATAGAACATGCAAAAATGATGTAACATGACTGCTATTGTAAGAAGTTGATAAAAATCTTTTTGAGACACAACTTTAAGCACTGAAGCTTTGAACCCCAGTCTAAAAACTTGGTGTTAAGCATCGTAGTATTTTAAAATGTTACAGATAATTTTATTTTATATATGTAAAATTTTTACTTGAATTATGAATATGAATTCAGATTAGTCAAGTATTTCTTTCATAAATGTATGATTATACAAAAGGTTCACTAAACTCAGCAAGTAACCTCTCTGTTTCAGCATCATAAATTAAACAGAGGTAAACATTTCGGAATGTACTATTTTTAATTTTTCTACCAGAAGAATTATTTGAACTACAGTTAGGTAATATTGTTTTCCTTGTAGTTTGTCTTCAGTAGAACCAGCTGACATTTTTCATCATCAGTAAAGTTTCTCTGATAAAATAATAATTTATAGATAACTTGATAGAAGAAGTCTTGAATTTCTTCTTGATTTGATATATTTATTGTTTTAATTGACATATCCTTTTTTTTGTTTATAGTTGAACCTCATAAATTAATGCCAATATAGTCATAGTGTGTGAGGGTGTGAGGGTGTGTGTGATAGAGAGATAGAAAAATTATCATATTTCATTGATTTCATCAACTGGATAATCTCTTTAGTTGATTGAACAAAATGAGAATATTGTCAAAAGGAAAACAAACTGCCAAATCTCCTTCCACAGTAATATGCAATGTTCAAAAACACTGAATTAATTTCAAGACAAAGATTTGTGTTTGTTGTTTTGTGTTTTTAAACTGGTTGTAAATTAGAGATAGATATTAATGTTTTTATTTCCTGCTCATACAGAAATCACTAACTTCCAGTATCTGCTATGTACAGTTTTATTCCAAACTAGATTTCCATTGAAAGATATATTGAAAAAAAATACAAATAAACTCTTCTGTGTAAAAGATAAGACAATTTGTTTGTGGTACATGTATGAAGTTTTGTTCCTGTAAAGTTTCAGGGAACATTTTCAAGGATCTATTTTTACATTTTGCAAAATTGAAATTTCCAAACTAGATTTTCATTGAAAGAAATATTGAAAAAAATACAAATAAACTCTTCTATGTAAAAGATATGAAAATTTGTTTGTGGTACATGTATCTTTCTGAACCCTCTATACACCAAAGAATAACGTTTTTTAAACTCTGGAGAAATTATATAAAGATATATATATTGAATTTCAATTTTCAGCTAAGGGTACCTGCCATTTGCCCACCAGGAAAAAATATTCAAAGTGTTGAACTATAATCACTATTGCTTACTTAAATGAGAAAAGTAATTGCACATAAAGTGTTCAATTAATTCATCCAGACCAAATGAAATATTAAGAATGCTTGAATTGATTACAAATTAAGTAATGAACTTCAGATTTCAATTTATTTTGTATAAGATCTAAGGGCAGATCAGTTTAACTGCAATAAAATACCATGAAATTTAGAACTCTTTAGTGTGCTGTGTATAGACGGTTCCTTATGTCATAATTCTTAGTAGTAAGATTAGAACACCATTAATTCACACTTTCAGATGTAGGCCTATAAGACAAATACCCTAAATGTAATGCATGTTAAACAACAACTTTAATTACTAATTCTCTGTATAATGATGCAAACTGTGCTCATTTTTGGTGCATTTTAATTAAGGCATTGTATTTCCTTACATTTAAAACAAAGTACACTCTCTGTGTATCTATGTATGTGCAGTTCAATTAAATCCAAGTATTTGTCATTGACCCTTTTATTTCATATCATCTGTTTGATTTTTTGATTCAGTTCATTTCAGTGATTCAAACATTGTACAACCAGGTCTTGTATAAAGAGGTATTAATGGTATTACACTCACAAGTGAGTTATATTTAGCTTTCAGATCTAAATTGTAAGAAATAAAGCCACATTGTCTTCTGAATGTTACATTTTTTCTCTCTGTGTGTTTAAAAAATTGAAATATTTCTTGAGAAAACAAACCCTTGTTTTTCAGTGCATATACCGGTAGTAATCTAGCCTTTTGATTATTTGAACAATACATGTCATTTTTACTATATATTGAAAAAATAAAAATTAATAATAAAAAAGAATAAAACTTGTTCAAAATATTATGGGTTTTTACTAAAAAAAACTGTTTAACATAAATTAAGATTGTACTTTGTCCATGGACATACATGTACTCTGTATAAACATGTTATTTTTAGCTGAGAAATAAGTGTTATGCAACACTCATGAGTGCAAACATGTTTTTGTCGCAAAAGTTGATAAATTGTCTAAGAAAAAAAAAATAGCATTAATTTATCTCTCAACACATCCAAACATATATTTCTCTAAAAACTTGCAATTTGTTTTTAAGTTTAGCTTTAAAAAATACAATTTTTTTATTATAAACCTGTTAAAATTGGTTTAGGATGAAAAAAGGATATATGTAGTCCATGTATCAATGATAAAAAAGGCTCTTAGAGTCCAGCAACGAAGTCTTATCTAATATTCACAGTTATTGTACAGTGAAAGGCTTTCTCCTCATTATAATTATGCCAACAATATTTCATTTATTGGTTCAAAAACTTTATCTGTGCTTTGTAGGTAAATTTTACAACATCTCTGGATATGCCACTTCTATGACTATATAGGAGTTCAGGCAGGTTTGATACATAAGTAAAGTAGTAAACATAAATTCCTTTAACGTGACCCATTTTCTGAAGACACCCAGTATCCCATGTCATATGCATTTCTAAATGTAAGTAAGTTTAGGCAGAGTAAAATTGATAGTAACTTGAAAGAAATTGCAGCGATTTATTTTATTTAGATCTAAGAGCAGATCACTTATGCATCAAATTATCACGAAATGATGCATTTTTAGTGTGAGTTAGGGTCCTTACATTCGAAGCATTATTGATATAATTTACAGTATGTTTTCAATGGGGCATGACCCGAGCAAGCGACAGAGTTAGAGGTCCTTGGGGATTGAAGTCCTCCATTTATTGAACAGAGACAATATACAACCAGAATTGAATGCACGTCTTGTGTTATTTATCATCCACACGAAATTGGTAAGAGCAAGACTTAAAATAATCCAGTTTACGTTAAATTTAGTATCCGAACTGGGACTGATAGACTTTGTCACTCCATGTAAGTTTGATTTAAATAGATTTTAAGCCTATTTAGAATACACTTGCTACTAGACAAATACCTGGCCAATTGTCCAGGAAATCACGTGATACATAGGCAACCTCAGCACAATTATTACATAATAAATTCTCTATCTTGGAAATCTTTAAAGAATCCTTTCTTAAAAAGGCACATGCTTCTGAGCCCCTAGGAGGCTAGAGGGGGTGGGGTGGGAGAGTACGGGATCAAAATTCCTTATCAAATATATTTGTCAATCATTCTTGAAAGAATTTCTTACCACCAAAATGGAAAAAAAAGTTTAATATAAAAAGCTTGTGTTTTAAGCTAGAGCCCATCAGGCCATCTTAAACTTTAGACGTTCATATAGCTATTCGTCTGCATTTCTTTGGAACAAACTATCACAAAATGTTCGGAACTCTAGCTCAGTGGGTATTTTTAAATCTGTATATCTTACTGAGTATTTTAACAGATACAATACTTAAATTAACAAGATTTCTTTTAATTCCAATTCATTAAATGTGCCAATTTATGAGTGTATTGTTACAAGTATGATTCTACATGTATATATCTGCCATGTGATTGTACTCTTGTATCTTATGTTTTTTATTTAGATGTTAATTTTATATGCCCATATATGATTGTAAATATGTGTTGATGCAGGACCACAATGAAAACTAGCTTTATGCTAATTGTGTAATCCTGGATAAATAAAGGTTATTATTATTATTATTATAATTATTAGAGAAAAATGCATATATACTATAAGTAACCCGCGTAAGCAACCGCTATTCCCTACCTACTAACAAAATTATGGTGTAGTGTAATTTTCAAAAACTCCAAAGACCTTTTAGAAAAAAATCTAGAATTTTTTCCAAAGTCAGTACATCAAAACGTACGACTTTTCAATACTTTATATAACCATTCCTCACGATAAATTAAAAACTAGGTATTTTGATATCAACTATTGCTTCTTCAATAAAAACGGAACTCTGAAATTTTCATATCTTGTGATTGGTCATCAACAAAATTACTTTGTTAAAAATCGCTCTACACACTAGTACTCTAAAGTTGATATTAAAAGGATACAGGAGCTCCTCAACGACAACATCGATGAAATGTATGGAGGTAACATACAGTATTCAAGTTCAAAAGTCTATTAAACAATACAAATTTTGGAACAGAGCAAACACGGTCTTCTAAAACATCAGAAGTGGGATCAGGTGCCATAGAGGAGTGAACATCCCCTACCGACCGGTCACACCCGCCGTGTGCTCTTTGTCATGATCCGGTAATAACGGGAAAATCCGTTGACAGTTCAGTGTGTAAATAATGGCCTAGCAATTAGTATGAAAAACGTCAGTCAGCATTTGAGTTAATGATAAATTGTATTTGCTGACAAGGTCATTGTATCTACCATAGAAGTTACGAAATGACGACTTTAAACAAGACTGCTGATCTATGTATTTCTTGGAGACCAGGTCTTCCAGGAATCTGTTGGAATTGCGATGGGCACCAATTTTGCTTTTTTATTAGCCGACTTTTTTATATTCCTATGAAGAAGATTTTATATATACTTGCTGAAGCTCTTCACCGGTATATGGTGACTTCTCTATATGAGTGAAACATTCTGGAATGGGACCTAAAACAATACACAGACAGGAGATAAAATATTGTGTCATAGGAACAATCGTTTGATCGAAATATACTTGCTTTGTGTTCATTAAACTGTAAGCAATAAAGTATTAAAAGTAATAGTAACTTTAATATTTGAATCATATTTTTGAAGCAAACTGCCATGTTACCTAGCTAGGGCGCACAATAATAGCTAAAACCGTCCAAAGATAAGAAAGACTTTTGAGACATATATAATGAAGAAATTTCCTGAGATTCGGTGAAGTTCAAATAGCCAGAAAAGTCGAATATCAGCTGAGATTAACACGATTACATATTATATCAAACCATAGCAATCCTGCACGAATAATTCAGCTAAATATGTATCATTCAGAACATTTATTCTCATGTTTAACAAAAGATAAACTTTATATTTACTTTAAGTGCCATAGTTAAAGGTAAAGAGAATAAACAAAACACTAAAGTTGGTAAAATCAGCAATAAAAAAATCTAACCTTCCATTATCAAAGCCAGGGTCTGTCTCGAGTCCAAGTGAGAATCTCTTGCTCTCAAAACTGTAAAATCACATATTTTCGTGGGGTTAAATTTTCATGGTTTGAAGAAAAACTATAGGTTCGTAGGTATTTTGAATTCGTGGATGAAAAATTGTTCAGTACTTATGTAACTTATTTACATTTCGTGGTGGACATGAATTCATGGGGTCCTTCATATTTCAAAAACCACGAAAATTAAACCCCCACAAAAATTAGTAATTTCACAGTTTATAATTGTGCACCTGATTCAAAGGCATTCTGAGAACAAAATGACTAATAAAGACTAGTATATCATTTTGCCTGTCCCTAATTTTGTAAACTAGAGCAGGAAGGTTCGATATATTGTTTGATATGTTATTTGTTAACAACAAAGTTTCATGTAAGATAAAATTGTCCATCTTTTAAAATATATCCACCTTGTAAATCGATAGCTTAACTTGAGAAGAAGCATAGATCCATGCAAAATTAATCACAGCGCAATTTCACTAAACCCTGGATGACCCACTCTGTCTCCAACGTCACTTTGGTAAACTTCTTAATCCTTTATTACATAGAAAAACATGGAGGTTTAATCAACTTTGTTATTTATCTAATGACGTCTGCAGCTATAAATAACAAGTTATATTTTTCTGATTAGAACTACATTTGGTTACCATTTTAGGACATTGGAAAGCAGTTTATCCAGATTGGTGTATACTTAATGGGATACCAAAAGGAAATTAAATCGCATTTTGAGAAAATGACAAAAAGCTAGACAGATGAACGGACAGATCAACAGACTACAGGAAACAGACTATCGCCAGCATTTGTGACCTTTCCTAACTTTACCTTTTCATCGTCATTATTCTCTAATTTCATCGTCATCATTCACTATTTGTTCATTGTCATCATTTCTAACTTTTACTTTTGTCGTTATTCCCTTTATTTTCGTCATCATAATTCCCTATCTTCTCCTTGTTATTATTCACTTTCTTTAAATCGTCGCCATTCACAACCTGATCATGCATGGTCATCATTCCTTAGCTTTTCTTCTGTCATCATTGTCTACACAGTGCATTTTCATCGTAATAATTCTCTATATGTTCATCGTCACCATTTACTATCTGTTCATTGTTAACATTATCTAATAATTTCTTTTCATTATCTTTTACCTTTCCATCTTTATTATTCATTACCAGTTCATCGTCTCCAATCACTACCTGATCATTGTCATCACTCTCATATTTTTCCTTTGTCGTTATTCTCTACCTTTTTATTGTCATATGATGAAATATGGAGACAAACAACAGTAATCAAGCTCATAAGTCTATTAAAACAATACAAATTTCGAGAGCAAACACGGACCTCCAAAAACACCAAAGGTGGGATGAGGTGCCATGGAGGAGTAAGCATCCCCTGTCGACCGGTTACACCCGCCGTGTGCTCCTTGTCATGATCAGGAAATAACGGGAAAATCTGTAGACAATTCAGTGTGTAAATAATGGCCTAACAAATAGTATGAAACACGTCAGTCATCATTCGACATAATGATAGATTGCATTTGTTGACTAGGTCATTGTATCGACCATAGAAATTGCGAAATATTGACTTTAAACGAGACTGTTGATATCCTTGTTTCACCAACTTGTTTGTCAATAGCTTGCCTCGTTTTGAAAATTTTCGAAAGAAGAGCATGCTCTTCTGTAACGAATCAACTGGAAGACATAAACTCCATATGCAGGTGAAAAGGGTATGTTATTATATAGATAAGGGAAGTTGACGATTGAAAAGTTGAAGTCATCTCTTTTATCATAACATTTTGTTGTTAGGTTACCATTAACGACTTCCCAGATATGAAACATGTGTGTCAGACTCTATGGTATCTTTTATTTCAAGTTCACTGGGGTATATTGAGTCGACATATGAATGGAATT
The DNA here is from genome assembly GCF_033153115.1 of Saccostrea echinata. NCBI lineage: Eukaryota > Metazoa > Mollusca > Bivalvia > Ostreida > Ostreidae > Saccostrea > Saccostrea echinata. Next base: position 2,629,439 of record NW_026889805.1, on the reverse strand, counting down.
AAATATGAAGATAACAAAAAGTATTCAAAGTCTATTTAGACAACACAAATCGTGAGCAGAACACACACGGACCTCCAAAACATCAGAGGTGTGATCAGGTACCATGGAGGATAGAGCATCCCCTGCCGATCGGTCACACCCACCGTGTGATCCTTTTCATGATCGGGGAAAACGGAAAAATCCGTAGACATTTCATTGTGTAAATAATGGCTTAACAAATAGTATGAAAAACTTCAGACAGGATTTTACTTAATGATAGATGTCGCCCGCGTGGCGCAGTGGTTAGAGCGTCTGCTCTAGAGTCGCGAAGTAAGGAGTTGATCCTTACATCGCGGGTTCGAATCCCACTGTGGGACGTGGAGACCAGTCCTTCGGATGAGACCGTATAAAGCGAGGTCACGTGTTGCAGTAGCACTAACGAGTACTGGTTGATTTCTAACGAGCACTGGTTGATTACTGAATGCCGAATACAGGACAAAATTTGCAGGGCAAGTGGTGGCGTCTCCATATGAGTGAAAAATTCTCGAGAGGAACGTTAAACAACATACAAACAAACAAACAACTTAATGATAGGTTGTATTGCAGACTAGGTTATTGTATCCCTTGAAATCTTAGTATCATCAAATAATGTCTCGGAAGTGGCCCGTGATCTCAGATAGTGTTTATGAGGTTATATACACCTTGAAATCTATTGTTTACCATCTTAGTATCAGTAAATGCAAAGGTATTTTACTTTAGGTTTATTCACGTAACAATTCCAGCACTGTGGATTAAATATCAGTATCAATACTTTTTGATGTACCAGAATGTGTTTCGACACTTCAATGAATTCTTTAAGCAACCATTTTCTTCATCATCTATGAGGGAATTTTAAGCTTAGTCTATCTAAATAAACCCCAAATTTAAAGTTTTTAGTATCGGATCATTTGAGTAATTTTGACACATTAATAAATTCCCAGGAACCGGAGAACATAACTAAAATATAACCACTTTCACCCTGTCCTCTTTGGTTAAAAAAAGAACCCTTATTCCTTGGATTATTGTTATTCTTCCTCCGTAAAGGACGGAGTCTCAGAAATTCAGTAAAAATGAGATGACTTTGAAATTACCATGAAAATAATTCAAGGTGCATAACACAAACCATTCTTCTGTTTTGCAATCATTGTGTTTTTGACTTTGTGATAATTTCTGGAAGATAGTAATACAAAAAAGTGGATACATGTGGCAAGACAAGAGTTTATTTTCGTGAACTGTGTCTAAAGTGTAGAGAAAAAGAACTCAGTCCTTAGCAGTACCAAAAGTTTTCTTTAATTATTTTTGAAAACAACAAGTGTGTAATACATTTGTTATATTACAGAATCTTCTGTTCGGGACGCTTCTGTGGAATATTCCACTAGATTTAATGGAAATTGTGTGAACACTTTCTTAGCATTATGACTGAATTTTTTCCCTCTAATTTTGTCATCTACGGTTTATTTGCCTCTTAGAATCAAATCTCTGAATCAAATATTTGGAACCTCTCCTCGACTTCAGGTACATTATTGTAGATATCCTGCAATGCCCATGGATTGTTTTAGTACATTCACAGAGCTTAGGAAAATCTTTGAAATTTTGATTTATTCTTGGAACTTGATACTATGGAAGAATATAGTTTACTTACATGAAATAAATGTGTTTGTGTATTTTTTTTTTTTTTTGATAGTAAAGCAATTCTTGTGTCCAAAAATCTTAAATGCCAATAAATAAAAATTACATTAAAAACTTATATAAACTATGGAGAAAATTGTTCGACTATACAAATGTACACCTTTTCAGATGAAACGGATTAACGTTGGTCAGCAAAGTGTTTATTCCGTGTACACCAAATCAGGTTCAACTTAAACCAACAGCTCAGTAATTTTAAATCTAAATTGTTTTTAAGCCTATGTGAAGAAACTACCATTCGTTATCTAATAGATATTTCACATTTCGTTGGCGGTTTCTCGGGAATCCCAATCTGACGTCACAACAAAGAAAACGACTAATGTCTTGGTTTTTAGTGCAGTCTGCAGATTTCTTTCATTCAGTGGAATAAGAAGACTAAGAAAGCCAGTTAATTCTGCTGGCAAGTGGAGGTTGTCATTGACAAAGACAGTATGATTAACTTGATTAATTGACCCTTGGTGCCATAATTTTTGAAGATCCTATTCCAGCAATATAAAACTCCTATTTCTAATGCCGTTTTTTAAGAAACCCCTGGAAGCCAAATTTGAACGTGAACTTTCAAATGACACTGGACTTAAGTAACAAAAAGATAAATAGAAGAAAAACACAAGTCAAATAACAAAAAGCATTTTTTTTCAAATTTCATGAATTTAATTACAAGTCTTACATGTATCACGAATTTACATCACCATAGATAAAAATATCCACGGCTAGTCTCTACGACCTTACTACGTATCAAAGCTGTAGGTTACGTCACCAGCTTGACGTCCCGTTAAACAGTTTTATTTTCCTTTTACTGAGTTATTCATTTACATACACATCTAAATGTACATATTCTACGCTAAATGATAGAAGACATGGAAACATCACATGACGCCAGATATATACATTTTTGACTGATATACTAGTTGGTCTATAAAGTTTTGGTAGCCTTACGTATTCTATCTTATGCGTTCTATCACATTTAATTTCGGCTACCCTTCACAACACGGTTTCCCTCGTGGTTTCCCCGTTGTTCTTGCCATTTTCTGTCGGAATAGATGCGTAATGGGAACATTCCTTATTTATTGGCATCGGAAACCTTGCAAACATTCCCATAAATGTCTCTCGGAATTGTCGGCTCATTCCACAATAAATAAAGAAATTCAGCGGATAAGATAGTAAAATAAATGTGTTGGAAATTAGTGACAATAAATTGAATGTCTCCACTGACATGAAATTAAGCTTAAAATTGTTTTGGATGAGATGTAAAATCACGATAATACCCAGGGGTAACTCAACAAGCAAAAACAAGCCCACGACGCACACCAGCATTAAGGTTGTACAGTTGCTATCCTTCAACTTCATGGATTCGCTTCTTTTGTTTTGTTTTAGAAGTTGCATTCTTCGCTTTTGAGCTGTTCGAAGTGTCCATATGAGTACTGAGTTTATCACCACAAGGACTGTGCACGGGACAAGGTGAATGAAAATAGCTCTGAACCAGAAGTAAAGATTGAAATACAGATCTTCATTTTGGAGGACCCATGGAGAGAATTGTTCGATACAAGCTACGAATGTGTTATTGGGCGCGTTATGTATTGGAAAGGGGATGAATTCAAAATCAAAGGTACGCGCAATCTGTGAGAGTATGGCCAGAAAATAGATTATGAACGATGCAATGACAACGTTTTGAATGGTGCAGAATCGTCGGGCGGTAGCTGTATGACAAATGTAAACGTAACGTTGAATGGCCAGCGTCACCGTAAGCCAGATCGAGGCAGTGTGGAATATAGTTGGAATGAGCTCGCCGAGAAACTTGTAAAGGTAACACCAGTGATATTCCACAAAGTCCTCGTAGTTTTCGAGAGAAAAGAAATGAATGAATACCGGAAGCGGGGAAATTCCAGTGAACGTGTCGGAAATTGCCATGGCAGCTAAGATGGCGTTAGTTGGTGAACGCATGTGCCTTCGCAGAAGAATAAGAACTACGAAAATATTTGTCACCAAAGTGAAGAAAATCAGAACGGGGGAGACGAATCCGTTAACGTAGAACGCCTCTGGGATAGGATAAACAAAAGCAAGGTGGAAAGGGAAAGACATATTCATCATCAGAAGTTCCTCTGTGCTTTCCATGTTGGTGATGGTCTTGTGTGTGACACAATATTCAGGAAGATAATTGGGTAATATGTCTCTCCGTTGTTTTGACACAAATTGTCTACATGTCTTGTCAAAGGTATTTCACCTAGCGATGACGTCAAGGTTTCCTAAGATAGAGAAAAGAAAATACATTAATACACAGCAAAATTGTCGAAGTAGGAACATTTGATTAAAAGCACTTTACGACTTCTGATATTATGTTACTGTTTCTCTGTTAAACAAATTTAGGGCATGTAATTGATTATCTCTTCAAACACAATAAAATTATCAGAGTTCATTGTAAGACCTGCTGACACACACTTAATATATACATATATACCTAAATACAAAACAAAGTGGTGTTGGCAAACAGCAGCATCAAAATCCAATACTCTACTTAACCTTTTATCACAAAATAAAGTGGTTCTTACTGTTTTCTTTTTTCTTGAATAACCAAATACATTAGAAAAGTACATCAGTAATTCTAAAGGTTATAGTGATCAGGGAAAAGGTCAAAATACAAAAGTGAATGTCATCAGGTAAGGAAAGGGTCTCAATACAAACTATTCCCGAAGAGAACCTGCCTGAAATCGTTAGACATCTGCGACTCTAGATAATGGCATCATTCTGAGATGTTGTTTGTTTGATTTATTATCATTATAGAAGTTACGTGTCACTTACAGTCGAGTTAACGCCCTCCCTGCTTTGCCAACGAATATCGTATTTTTGTAACGTAAATCTTCTATAATCTCTATGGTTGGATTATCTTGCGAGGCCTTAAGAATCTATTGGCAGTTATAATTTGATTTACATCGCGTCAGATTTATTTTTTATTCAATTACATATATTCATTAACCTATATATTTAACCAGAAGTCAAGCGCATGTCAATTAAAAATAAACTGCAATTTTAGAAAACACTGAAGTTCTTTTTCAAACAAAATTTTTGCATTAGGCCTGTAAGTTAAAAGAAGTAATTTTCTTTATTTTAAATTTGAATAGAAAATGCTTTCTTTACCTTCACTGTAGTTCGTGATGAACAGCATTTAAAATTATTGGCCAATTTTTTTCCCAAAGAAACGTCAAATCCTCTAGCTATCCCGTTGTTAGCATTTATACGATGTGTTTCTTCGTGTGTTTTTTTTAAGGAGAATGCATTAAGGTCATACGCAACGTACCTTACCTACTGATAATTTTTCCAGATATTCTTAATTTAAGACTATAGTTTCATCAGATGTTTGTAGACAAAAAGTCAGCATGTATTACCAGGGGTTTTGAAAAGATATCAATTAATGAAAATTCTTGTATAATTCAAAGAAAAATATATAAAAATTACAAAACATATATTCTAGATGTTCTTTTTTTATCCAAACTTGTTTTAGAAGAAGTGTACAACAGCATATATAGATATTAAAATGTAGAACACAGTTCCTTTAAGTATTGGAACTCTTCAACTCCAGGGAAAAAGACAATAAAGTTCAAACTACGTTGCGTTTGTCCTTAATTGGTTTTTATGATCTGAATTATGCTAGATTGGAATAATTTAGTTCAAATAAAATGGCTAAGTACATATTCACGCGAGAAAATCTGCCTTGGTAACTCTTCTAATAATCGCTCGTCAAATTTACAAGAGATGCTCTAATTTATGATCTGTAATTTTATATCAAAGCATACGCATTTGAATGGGGCCGCAGTCAGAGCCAAATTGATTCTTATGAAAAAAGGTTATATGCTTCTGATAAAGTGGAGAGATTTCTTTAAAGTGAGCATCCCTGATGGGCGAGGAAGCGAATAACGGGCCTCAGTGGCCTAATGTTCGGAAAAAATAAATAAGCAATTACTCCCGCAAAAAACCCTGGCGCTACCGTATCATTAAAATGCCTAGCTATGTTTATAATTTACATTCACAAAGGAATTTGAAATAAAAAAAAAAAATCTTAATTGTAACCAAATGATTTAAAGTTGCATCAACGATAAATTGGCTTTTTTATCATACTGGTTAACATATGAAACAGTTTCCTAGCGATTTTATTTTGAAGCTCAATGAGCGTAACACCATACGTAACGTAAATAGAAGGTCTCTTTAGATATAAACAGTTGCCACGGATAAAAAGATATAGGATTCTTTTACGGAGTATTTTTATTTAATTGGAAAAGTACGTGCATTTATATGAAGATATTGTCACTAACAACTCGCCATTTTCCTGACTCAAAATTATCTGAAACCACTGATGCCGAACTAGCTTCACAGTATATTTCGACAAAAATCTTTCTATTTGTCAAACAACAGATCATGTTTGGTAGCACCCAACTCTAATCCTGGAGAAAATAACGAGACCTATTCGTCTTTGTCCAATTAATTTACATGATACTGCAATAAAATGCTTTATGTCACCCTCTATCTACACTATCAGTGTTTCTAACAATGTTAACTCATTTAAAATCAATATCACAGAGGTTTTTAATTGTATCAAAGCAGTCAAACTTTATTAAAATGACAGAATCGCCCATTGACAATTTCGGTGAACATAAAGGAAACGTTGTACAGAACCTTCATTAGTCCGCGGCGGTAGTGCGGTTGGGAGAAGTTCCCGGATGTCGAAGTAAATTACAGGCTATAAAATTGATGGAGCAATTTTGGCCCTGTCGTGCAACAGGTCATGTCTTTTGTAAAGAAAGCGTGATTTCTATTAGTGGTGTATAACTGTTCCTGCCTTGAAGTACTCGCCAGGTCATTTTACATATCTTTTAATGAAGAATTAATCGAATTCAGAATAATGGTGACTAGGAATGCATCGCCAATGGTGTTGAATCTGGCATATTAAGTGAATTATTGATCTGCTTTGGAGAGAAAACTCAAGTTGAAAGACAATAATAAACACATTGACAGTTCTTGGAGATATATATCAATAGTTCTCATAAAATCAGAAAAATATTTTCCAAAAGCATTTTCATTGATGGTCCATAACAAAATGCATGATTCCTGTAGTATATTACTCTTGTTTAATACTGGACCAGATGATATGCTCTTTAATTTGCGTCGTTAGTAGGGGGTGTTTTACTAAAAACAACACAGTCCTTACAGTAGATAATTGATGAAATTTGGAGGAGGATTGGCAAGGGAGATAATTTGACAGTCCCCTGTATCTGTGTCTTAGTTTGAATCTATCACTTGAAAGAACTTTTACAACCTATTAAATCCAATTTCCAAAATAGAACTACAATCAGTAGAGGAACTATTATTCCTGATAACATTTATGTCATTCAAACAATCACAATTGGAGAGGAAGCGACCGTAAACAGACAAAGTAATGGAAGCTATCCGGGCAACGCCCAGAGAGAGAGAGAGAGAGAGAGAGAGAGGTCACAATATTCTGACAAAATACTGAAAACTGAATTGTTTACTTGAAGTACATTTTTCACCTCGGGCCCCGTTTTTCCTTCATTTGGCGGATTAATCAGATATACCAGGACCAGGAGATAGATCATTTCAATGTATTTATTTAACTAAAGGCCTTTTTGGTTGTCCTATTTTACAGGCTATTGCTACTTGGAAGATTTTTTTACGGCTTGGAAATTGCTGTTAATGTTTAGGACTTTCCTGGAAAATTGCAAATATCTGAGTGACATGATCTGGAACGCGCTAATCTTCTCCACAATCAAGATTTATTGTCATAAATAAAAACTTTTTCTCCACTTTTCATGGCCACTACCGGGTACATGGAAGCATTGTGGGATACCTAATTTTATGCATTCGGTGACTATAAGATAGAACGATAGTCTTGTCTAGTCAATTCTTTATTTCTGATCATATATATATGCCAAACTCTAAACTTTTATTATTGATAACAATAAATTTTACGACATAACATTTTGGTACTGAAAAATGATCTTTTTCAGTTATTTCATATTTAGACCTACATTCACACATATTCCTTTTTGTTTCGATAATATAACACTGCATAGTTTAAAAGATTTACATATGATTTATTACTTAAGCTTCTCGCAATTTCGTAAAACTAATTTATTTCTAAATAAAGCGAACTTTTTTGTATGCTATAATAATCAATATGTTTCAAGGATTCGTAGTTCGTTCTGCAAAACCAAAAAAAAAAAAAACAAAAAAAAAAAAAAAAAAAACAAAACAAAAAAAAAAAAACCTTACTCATATCATTATAACCTACTTAGTTATATTTTTATTTCAAATGCAAAAAGAAGGTGAATTTAAAAAAAAAAAAAAATTATAGTCAGATGAAAATGATGTTCCTGCAGAATCAGCCGATATAACATGTACGACCTACCTTTTAAATAACAGCAGTATCAGCCGAGATATAACATGTACGACCTACCTTTTAAATAACAGCCAGGTGGTTCAACAGTTGACTTGGTTTTAACTGATAAAGACTGACAAGATAGAATGCCATTCAGAAATATTTATAATCATATCTACATGGCGATAATATGATAAGTCATCAACTTCCATACACGCCCATTCTACTGAAATAAACATAAAGCTAATCGTATTCTTTTCACAGATAATTTATTTATTTTTCAATAAAAAAGAGGAACATTGTCGAAATATAAGTGTCTTGTAATTAAGTTATGACTAGAATGAAATCTGAAGAATCTCAATAATTTAACTTTCAAGCATCAAAAATTGTGCATTTTAAAAGTTCCCATAATTATAGTATATTAAATTTTTATAAAGCATGGCCATTTTTCTCGATTAATTGGACCTTAGACAATGTTTACGTTAATTAGAATCAGAAGCCACATACTATTGATCATCCCAAATCCTACATTGGTGGCAAAGCATTGTTAAAACGCACTTTGAAAAATTACGCACTTTCAAATTTTTTTTCAAAGCGCGTTAAATTTGGGACCGAGTTAACAGGAAACAATTTTTTTTCTTTTCAAAGTGCATTAATATGGACCATATTAACGCACATTGAAAAAAAAAGTGTGCACGGCTTGGTCAATATTGTTGCTAATATTAAGTATGATAGATAATTATTTGAACCTGGTTGGATAACTTTTCGGTGATGACGTCACTTCAGGATCTGCGATATGGTAAATATCCCTGCGATATAGACGTTTTTACGATTTTTAGGGGTTGTCTTGTTCCAAAAGTTTCCCATAAATGTTATAAAAGGGAAATGGATCTTTTAGAAATAATTGTATAATAGCACAATTTCGTTTCTTTTTTTTTTATTGTTTTATTTTTTTTATTTGCTAATTGTGCCCCTTTTATAACTTATTTTTGTATTCTTATAAAATATAATTCAAAAACTTCTGCCGAAAAGAGGATGTCTCTTGCTGTGATAGTCAATTCAACGTTTAAATTGATCACAGTGTAATATTCCCTGTCCCTGAAAAACTTTATTTTGGGACTTTACTTTTCAATTTCTTGCTTATGTCATATTTTATTTCTCACAATATCATTTTTCACAAAGCTTAATATTTAATATACCAGTGACACTTCTCGGACATAAGATCCGTTATTACAAAGAGACACAGTGCTATGTCTCAAGAATTGTTTTTCTGCTATAACAACATTGTGTAATTATCTGTTTTTCATTCCAAACATCAACGAGTCATTAAGAATAAAATAACTCAATATGAATCTTTCACTCATTTTTCTTAATGACAACACCTCCATTTATTTACTCATTGTGTAGATTCTAACAAAAAATCATGTATAATTTAAATTTCTAGTCTGGAATATACAAAGGCCAATCTCGGCCATGTCAGTCACCAGGACTCGGAGTTCGAAGGCCATTTCGGCCAGATCTGACTCGATCACGTTTAAAATGTCTGTTTTTTGTTTTATCTGGAATTGCATATTGGTTGACCTTCGGGAATATGGCACATCTATACTTTTTTTTACCTTACGGCCACACAGCGCCTCTACCTATACCTCGTTCCCTATACGCCAACATTCCCCCATCCCGTTAGTTCTGCAAACAACGTTCCAGAAGAAATCTTGATGCCGTCCAAATCCATACACGGTCACAGATATATCGACGAAGTTGTATTAATTAACAATATTAATTTTCATTCCAATATTATACGTATTATATTCCACTTAACTCGAAATTAAGGACACCAAAGATTCTGACATATTTGCTTCATATTTGGATGTTTTACTAGAGAGACCCTGATGTTAAACTAACAACTAAACTTGATGATGAACTTGAGGAATTCAAATTTCCTATCGTCAACTTCACTAATTCATGTGGCAATATACAATCATCATCTGCATATGGTGATAATGTCACTCGGTTAATAGACAAGAGCATCTTTTAATTTTCAAACCAAGACACGCAGACTAATAGCAAACAAGTTATTGTTTCAATAATATCAAAGATCTAATTTAAAGTCAACATTTCGCAATTTCTTTCGTCGTTACAATGACCTTGTCGTTAAATGCATGTCGTTAAGTTGAATATTGACTCAAATTGTTATATTCATTCTGAATACTCCTTTTTCCGCATCAAGACGAAGGGCTCATGGTTGGTGTGACCAGGATGCGAGCTCCTCTCTGGCACATGACCCCACCTCTAATGTTTTAGGGGTTCTTGTATCACAGGCAAAAGTGGCTTACATAAATTTTATATGAAATTCACATGAATTTCATGTGAAGAGACGAAAATGAAGACATGTGAAATTTATGTGAAAACTTCTAGCCATTTTGACCTAACTTTCTTATGAATATTACATGAAGAGCATAAAGATCGTGCAAAGAAAACTTCACATGAATGTTCTAAAAATATTTGTCAATATCATACAAACTTATTCACATGATATTCGCATGGAATAATATCTATATAATTTTTACATGATTTTCACATAATTTTCAAATAAAAAGATAATCACATGAATATCATGTAAGCCACTTTTCCCTGTGATATGATCTGCTCTAAATTTGTGATGTTTAATTGGATTTTTGACCTTGTTAATATTTCCTATGAACATCCCAGTTCGAAGGTAAAAGGGGAACCTTTAAACAAGGAAGAGTCCTTGTTTTCTTTGGAACTGGAATGTGCAAATTTATTTTTTGTTGAGATTTAACAACACTGAAAATTCAAAGGGTGTAGGACAAAGATTTCCTGCTCTTTGAACTAAGCACTGCAAAAAAGTATCGAGCTTACTAGAATACTGCAGAAAATTCTGATATAGACTTACAGGAGATTAAGGAGATTAAGATATTTATAAATAAAATTCATTTGTTGGAATTTCGATAGATACTAATTGTGCTCCTTTATTAGCTGACCTGTTTTTATATTCCTATGAAGCAGAATTTACTTAAAAACTTCTGAATGAGAAGAAGAAACCACTTCCTGTGGCCCTTAACTCGACATTCAGATATATCGACGACGATTATCAATTAACAGTAGTTACTTCCATTCATATGTCGACTCGATATATCCCAGTGAACTTGAAATAAAAGACACCACGGAGTCTGCCACATCTGCTAAATAACTGGACGATTTACATACTATAGACGAAAAGGGCCTACTAACAACTATACTGTATGACAAACGAGATGACTTCAGCTTTTCCTTATTTATGTAGTAATATTTCGGTATAATCTGCATTCGGTGTTTACGTCTCCCAACTTATTCGAAACTTAATATTTACACCGAGGCAGGCTCATGACCGAAAAGTTGATGTTACAGGGATTTTTAACAACCTCTTATAAAGTCAGTATTACGTAAATTCTATTGTCGTTATAATGACCCTGCTAGGAAATATATATAACCTATCATTCAATATTTTGGCCGACTTGTTTCATAGTGTAGTTATTGTTAGGCCTTTGTTTTATACTGATTTTGACTACAGAATATTCCGTCTACTTGATCAATACATAAGGCTCACAGTTGGTGTGTCCGGTGATCAGGGGATGCTTACTCTTCCTGGGCACCTGATCCCACCTCTGGAATTTCCGGGCTCCGTATCTTATGTCCTTTTCACAAATTTGTACTGCTTGTAGATTTTTTAAGATCGATCACTGTTCGTTATCTTTATCTCTTTCATCTTAAGAGAGCCTATGTGTCGATCTTAAAAACTGTCTTAGAACTTTCATTTTTGTCCCAATACATCTCTTGAGATACATTAGAACAATTTTTTTTATGAAATTTGAATAGCATATCTCCTGAAAGAATGTTTCATGTTAATTTTGTGCATTTCATTTATGCTTCCGATCGATAGTATTAAAAAAAACTACCCCTTGTTTTTATAAGTTGCAATGTACAGAAGCTTATTTTGCTGTTTTGTTTTTTTTTAAATCGCGAAGAATTGCAGTATTATTTTACATATTTCACATTACAAATCTTTTTTTACTAAATATGCACTAAATCGATATGTATTAACTAAATACAATTTAATTTGTTATAGAAAAAGACAGACTTTTCGTATAAAGAGCCAAGTTTATTTGAAAACTCGGATGTAGGTAAACTTATTTTCATATTTTCCTATTAAACAATGCACTGAAGAGACATCAGACAACAATCTATTTTACACTGTAATTACATTAAGAGAACAGATTCGCCTTGCGCCTTTCACGATTTCACACTCCTCCGTCTGATATAATATACAAGATATTTTATTGGCTAATCAAGAAAAGTATCTAGGCATTTACAAAAATTAAACCTTATTTCACAACAGAATATGGAAGTTATATAAACAATAGTACAAAATTAATAAATCTACTTTGTGCCCAGTGTTGATGATACGGTACTTGCATGTACTATATGCATCTGTAAAATGTGTTATTTTACTGTTTTCAAAAATACATTTTCCAAGCAAGCAGAAAAAGTTTTTTTTGCTTTTAATATTTAAAACCTACACCAGTTTATCAGCCGGTATCATATAAAGAAAATTGAATTTGGTTTTGAAATAATTTCTTTTAATTGTAACCTTTCATTGTACATTTTGGACAAACAAGCAAAAATACACTTCATCCCTAACCTCCTGCATATTGTCAATCCAGGGGAGAAATCATGTGTATCTATATGAATTTATAAAAACTTACACGTTCTCCTTATTGACTTGCTAATACAAATGTCATGATATATGAAAAAGGATGAATAATGCACTCAGTATGACATTAAGATGATATTGTTCACGTACAGGAAAAAGACAATAACTCAACTTCTCAACCTAGCCACATGAACTGCAGAATAGTTCGTTATCCATCTTTTTTCATTAAAACAGTGCAAAAGTCATTGTTAAACATCTATTAATGTATCTTAAATTCTACTCACATGGATGTTTTTCTATGCATATACGGTTTGACTTTATATACAGTTGATGACCTAGGTAACTGATATCAAATCAGTAAAATTCTCTTTTTTTCAGTGAGATTCGATTTTTTTTTTCATACAGAATAGTTACCAAAATTACCACTGTGACAGTATAAATGAGTATTTATATGACGATACATTATTACTATTTTATATTTATAGGACACTTTTCCTATAAGAGATAGATAGAACTAAAAATAAATTTGTTAAGCAAATATTTATATTTCAATATACTTGCAAAGAATTCCAATGTTTTTGTATCGTATTTTTTCTTTTCCTTGCATTTAAAAACGACTACCAAAGGAAATTCATAGATAAGCTTAGCTTAGCTTGATGTCAATTATACAAGAGGCTATTAGCTAAGATTGTTGTCAAATCTACCACACGCAGCTCTTAGCTAAGCTTGATGCCAATTTTACTACATTGGCTCTTCCCTAAGCTCAATTTCAATTCTACTACAGGAAGCTCTTAGCTAAACTTAGTTGTAATTCTACATGAAACTTTTAGCTCAGCTTGATGTGTTACTACAACATGAAACTTTTAGCTCAGCTTGATGTGTTACTACAACAGGACACTCCTAGCTAAGCTTGATGCTATTCTACTACAGGGAGCTCTTAGCTATTTCTTCCACATGAAACATGATTACTTATACTTGATGACAACTATTCGGTTTCACCGGTAGGGGACTATGATGTGTACTGAAGTACATTTATATAACTAAAGATGGCTACATCTACATAAACATTTATTATTAAAAGAAAATGTACAGTAATTTATATGTTTTCTTGACTGTACCAAATCCTATTTAAAGGGTTTTTGAATATGGGTTATTTGTTGCATTGATGAATACTCAATAAATTCTTAAAATTATTCTAAAAAACGATATAATTTTTATGATAAGTACAAGGGTACTTGGCAATTGCAATTGACCGTACAGCCATGCATGTATTGAAGTAATTAAATTGATTACTTCTGTCCACGTTGATTCGCGCGTGTCTTCTCAGGCAGAATTGATAATAATCTTTACAGGTAAAGTCAATCACTACTGATTTTTGATAAAATGTCTCTGTGTTCAAAGAGACTGCTAGACACTTAATTTATTCTCTACACGAAGGACAGGATATTATAAATTGGAATGGTCAAACACTGATTTCTATGTATTCATTTTATCTCTCATTTGCGTCATTTCCGTCTTCATTCTTTTACATTCTTTTCTCACGCAACCATATTGAAAACAGAAAATGTGGAATCTAACAATTAACTGAATATTTCCCGACTTATTTAGTATTTTTCTCAGTATTTTTTTTTTTTGATCGACATAAGTTATATACCCCCCCCCCTTTTCTGTGGACTATTTTGCACCATTGTGTCACTTTATGACTGCATATCTAAAAAGTCGTTATGTTAAGCATTTCGCTTTTTCTTGACGAAAAACCAAAATTTTATATATATATATATATATATATATATATATATATATATATATATATATATATATATATATATATATATATATATATATATATATAAGGCAATTGTACGGCAAAGTTAACAGTTACTGGGTGTTTTGTAAGAAATGGACATAAAGGTTCCATTACCAGTGCGAGATAGCAACCAGTTTTTTTCTTCTCAAATTCAGTTCCTTCATTATTTTCTTTTATTTGAAAATAAATTAAGGAACAAGAGTTCAAGAAAACTGGTTACTAAGGAGCCCTGGTTATGGGAACTGTTTCTCCAATTATATTTATAAACAGTTGTTCATGTTAGGTTGAATTGTCGTACGACATATTATGAACACAGTTGATAATGGCATAAAATGTCATCCTTTAAACAGGCCATTTGTCACGTTTGAAAAACAAAATGTTTACTCTGCGTTGATGTTTTTAATAAAAATAAGAGCGTTAATACAATTCCAAGTATTAAAGTTTTTGTGTAAATCATGAATTCCGTATTTTTATATCGGTGCATAATACTGGAAACAGTAAAATAGCAAAGTGCTAAGAATTCACAAAACATTTGTGTGTATATTTAACCTCGAGTATCTTTAAATTCCCTTTTTTTCCTGGGAAAATGATATGATATATAAGAAAACTTGGTTTAATACAAATAGGTTGGCATTTATTATCAGAAGATTGCTTGTAATGTGAATAATATACGGTACTAATTTTGATGCACCAGATGTGCATTTCGACAAACTATGTCTCTTCAGTGATGCTCTTGCTGAAAAGTTGGAAGTCCGAAATATTTAAGTAAAAAAAAAGGAAATATCAATAATATTAGTCAATATTTTGAATTTTACATGTAATGAATAACAAATATCATCAAGCTCAGATTTTATTACCCGAGATACCATACAAAAATAAAACCTTCTCTCTCCTCCAGCAATGATATTTTTTGTACTTCTTAAATCTCTCACGTATTTAATTGTATTTCTCCAACAACATCCGGCTTCCCAACAATCAATTCAATCTTAATATGATAATTCGATATCCGTAGGTACTGATGTCCTTGGTTAGATAGAGAGGAACCTGCATCTGTCATAACCTCACTTATCTGTAACCTCACTAATCTGTAGAAATGCCGTGTTGCAAGGGTCAAAACAGAGCTATCACTAAGAGATATATGTACGGAAACTTTTGTTATTTTTTTCCTTCTCATCCACCTGACGTAAATAAACTATGCTTCATCCACAAATCTTAAAATTTCCACGTGTGGCCGCTGTACAATATTAATGTCTTCAAAACGGCACTTTATGCAACTGTTCATATTACAAAAATAATTCCACCTATCAAATACAACTCTACGATTAACACGGTTCTTTCTTACGTTATAAACAGAGACTTCTCTAAATTTTTTTTTTTTAGTATCTAAAATATTTTATACGCTAGAGTCGACGGCTTGGCGTCTATTTATTACTTATGCAAATCATATTTCCTCAAAATCCAGAAAGCAGTAATTAAAATTTTATAATCAATGGTATCTTATTGCTCCAATAAAAGATCTTTAATGAGACTATAAATTAGAAAAATGAAAGTGGCAATCTTAAAATGCTTAAAGAGACATATGACTAGCTTGAAAATACGGATAATTTATGTACTAGTATTTGATTGCTGTGGTAAAATGTATAAATTTATTTCAAAATTAAGAATTATCTCCCTCATGCATAGCTCTGATCCTTCGACGTATTTGGCTCCAGTCATTGACATCCCCTTTTTCAGCTCTTCAAAGTTTTTTTTTACTCAAATATTTTGGATTTCCAACGGTTCGGCAAGAGCATCACTGAAGAGACATAATTTGTCGAAATGCGCATCTGGTGCATCAAAATTGGCACTGTATATTATTTACATTATGACAAATGGGTCGAGGCTTCTGCTGGTGGACTGTTAATCCCCGAGGGTCTCTAAAGATTTTACACGTCATGCACCAAAACTTAGACCAATCTCCCTGACTTTATTAATTAAGGTGGAATGTAAAAGACCTACATGCACCGTAGGGATATGTGTGCAAGTCCGCTATTTGAAATAAATTGTTTCATTAATAGTAGACTGTCTATCCACTCAGTCAGTAGGCTGAGCGAAGATCTAGAGTTGTCCAGTTTTTAAAAATAATTTAATTTTATTGTCATCTACAACATGCCCCGGTAGCAAGCAATTCCAGTTGGAGGAGAGGAAAGGGGGGGGGGGAGGCACAACGTCATAGAAGTTTCAAAAAAGAAAGGTCACCAGACTTTGTTTTTCAGGGAGCAAAACCGTATTTTAGCTTTGTTTTATATTGTAAAGTATAGATTAGCAAAATTATTGGTGAAAGGGAAGGCGGAATATGCACAAGCTTGTCTTGCTAAGCTTGAAGATATTGGGCTGAACTTGTAATATTAAGGACATACGCAACGTACCTTACCTACTGATAATTTTTCAAGATATTCTTAATTTAAGATTATAGTGTCATCAGATGTTCGTAGACAAAAAATCAGCATTCATTACCAGGGGTTTTTAAAAGATATCAATTGATGAATTCTTGTATAATTCAAAGAAAAATATACAAAAATTACTGAACATATATTCTAAATGTTTTGTGAATCCAAACTTGTTTTAGAAGAAGTGTACAGCAGCATACATAGACATTAAAATGTAGCACACAATTCCTTTAAGTATTGGAACTCTTCAACTCCAGGGGAAAAGACAATAAAGTTCAAACTACGTTGCGTATGTCCTTAAGTAAATGAATTATAAACAGGCTCAGAAATAAATACCCAATTGCCAAATTTTTACCGTACTTGCAATTTAAATTTGTAAGTATTATGAATACTTTACTATATATGTACACTATATTTTAATATATTGATTTGCCCTATATAAGTACACAATATTTTAATATTTTAAGATATTGATATGTAGATATTGAATTTCAGTTTCCTGTGAGGTCACATGTTGTTGAATATCATATCGTGTCTGAGTTTCAAGCTTCATGATTAAAAGAATTACAGCCTTGAAATTCTGAAATATCTTTCTGCAAGACATTCATGTCACACACACATGTTATTTTTTTTAGTCCAAGCAGCAACTACCAGAGGATAACTTTTGATTAGAGCGGATGGATGATCTTAATCTAAGGAGCCAAGTGCGCCAGGAATCGATACCGCTTAATTTTGCGCCACGATATTTCAATTAAAAAAGTAATATTTATGAAATATGACTGGATTTATAGATAGTTATTTCATCTAGTTCCTGGAAAATCCAAGACATATTTAAAGATAAATATTAATTTTTGAAAAGAGAGTGAAGAATTCTTTCTACCAGTTTGATGTGGTAACCTTTTCAAGAACATTACATTATGGTAATGCTATAGAAAGTTGACCATTCATTCGTTTGAAAAGACATGATATGTCCTTGAAATATTTGACATTTTCGAAGCAATATAGACGGATGAACTTGTCGTGATGAGGAAATTATTTACCGCCGGTATTGGTCATACTTGATGTAATATTGAATTTGATCGGTTTTAAAGGTATTTCATCTTGAATTATGTGTCAGCAGTTCCATTAAGCATAACACATGCACTTGATAATGGTGCAATGTTCCTTTTATCTTATCTTGCCCTGTGTGCTGCGGTTGTTTGTGTTAGAAGGGCGTTGTGTACACAACAAAAAATAAAAGCGTAGTAATTATCAATAAAATCTCTGATTTCGCTCTATAACTCATACTTAATTCTGGTTCCTTAGAAGTCAAGTTTATCAGCATTACGGCATTGACAGAAATGAATTCCAAATATCTTGTAATTCACGACTGTGTCGTTAAAATGTGCCTATTATACGGGAACTTCAAGAGAATAATTCGTATTTATAGAGCTGATACATAGCCTTAAAATGTTAATCCTAAACATGATATATTAATTTCGCAAAACTATATTTATTTAAGGACACACTAACACGGAACAGACTACTGACGTTTGTCATCCTGATTCATTGTATCCTTAAGGTTCATTGTTACACTGAAAAGAGAGATAATTCTTAATGGAATAAACGTCTATTATTTCTTTATAAATTTGTCAAGTTGAAATGTCTTTTGCAATTTTGCCCCACAAGCTACAATCAATTCCTTTTCATTTGAATCTTTTACTCAATTCTATTGAATACTTTCTAGAATTTCAATCTTGACAGGACGCATTAAAGTGGAAAGAAGGATTCTATTCCATCATTATACCCTTGCTTTACAACAAAACACAAAAAATAAGCAAACACGGACCTCTAAGACATCAGAGGTGGGATCAGGTGCCATGGAGGAGTGAGCATCCCTTGCCGGCCGGTCACACCCGCCGTGTACTCCTTGTCATGATCGGGAAATAACGGAAAAATCCGTCGACAATTCAGTGTGTAAATAATGGCCTAACAATTAGTATGAAAAAAGTCAGTCAGCATTAATGATAGATTGCATTTGCTGACTAGGTCAAACGGTCACTGAAACTTGTTACTACCTACCGAACCCATAGATTTTTTTTTTTTAAATTATTATCATTATTTATGTGAATGTAGAGATTTTGATAAGGCATGGAATAAAATCCTGATTCAGTCCATGATAGTTAATCTTGGCAGTTCAGTTCTGGCATACCCTCAACTTATGTATATTTGTAGGAATAAGTTGTAAAATTTAGATAAAAAAAACAACAATAATACTAAGGACAGTTTTCAGCACTGTGTCAACGGTACAATAGGAACGTCATTATTCCCATATAAAGAGAGATATATAATAAAGAGTTTCATGGTTAAATTTTCGGAGTGGGTTTTGGGACTCTTGGGATTTTTTTGAAATAAAACAATCTGACAATTTAATCACTACTATTTATCAGTCCAGGAGTCTTTTTTCCTTTGCGGGATGATAAATCAAATCTTAAAAGCCAATAACGGATCCGTTAACTATTATCCAGGCTTCTGTTCTGTAAAATTGACAGAAATTTTCAGACAAATTTCAGTTCCATATCAATATCGTACTACAATTTTGTTCTACAAAGTTTGTTTGAGACTTATTTTATCACTTTATTAAGATATTACGTAATGTTTATAGGATTTTTGGAGTCTAATTAGAGTTTATGACTTCTTGGCTATATTTCCTGAAATCATAGTAAAGGGGGAGAGACTTTATAGGTTCCGTCTTTGTTACTACAAGAACGCCTGTCATTGTAAGACAAGACCATGGTTAAACACCATTATTATGGACCATAAGTGAATATTTACATCTAATTCGTATTTTACTGAGTACTTTGTGAAAGACATGCCCTAGTAATAATTCAGGATAATTATGTTTCCATAAACTTGTACGGTTGTACCTAAATTTCTTGAAAGGTACTCACTTTATATATCTGTCGAAATGTAAATGTCGAAAAAGTTAAAACAAAAAATGGCTTATTAATGGTGATTACGAGGGTTTTCCATAAAGTTTATAAACATTGACCGTTTTGTCAAACTGAATGGTCCTAGATATATGTATCAGGTCTATAGGAAGCAATTTTAGTTTAGGGGACAACCCAACATTTTCATTTTGGGGTGGGGGGCACTACCAAGCACAAACAATCCTTGACATGCAAATAAAATCCTTGACATGCAAATAAAAAGGGGGAGGATCAGACGTTATTATTGAGGGGGCATAGGCATAAAGTACTTATGTTTTTTTTTTGGGGGGGGGGGGGGTGGTCCCCGTGGCTCCCCGGTTGCTACCGCCATCTATGTAATCACCAGAAAATGACAAGACGGATGGCGTTTTAAATTTTAAGAAGTCTTTTAGGTTTATTTTTGCATGTACTTTTGTTCTCTTTCTCTGTCGAAGAAACTAGTCTTGTAGATGGAAAATTAATCAAAGCCAAGAAGAAAGCACGGCGTATATTTCACGAAAATTTTAATCTGGAATTATAAAGTTCGACGACGCCAATAATGCAGATTCTAATGATGTGCGTGAACACTCAATATATATTATTCATGTCACAAAAATTGAGTTTCGTCCTTGTACAAAATAGTGTACAAATTATCAAATGAAAAAAAAAATAATTAAAATTTTATTAAAAGAATTGTTAAAAAATCACTTACCTGTAGTGAATAGGAAGAAGCACTTTGAGAGTGTGAATAACACCGTTATCGTAGATTATTGAGAGAATCAATCAACGATCCCTTCTCTACGTCTTGGTGAACATCAAAAAGCTTTCATCTATCTAACACTGAGCCTCTGCTCTCAGGAGCTCAATCCCCCAGTATCATACAAATATTCTAGTTAATGGTGCAGCAGTCTTTTTAATATTACGTCTTCATCAATATATTCATACATAAACAATCTGTTAGATGCTGGCTGTGGATTACAGCCTTCCTCACTAAGTCCGAACTATTTTAAAATTCATTTTAGCGCTGCCGGGAACCTTATATCCTGACGATATTATTTTTTTTTGTTCTTTACTCATTTCATGACCACAAGTTGTTATTCTGCTGTGATATTTGAGTCATTCTATTTAGATGACAATAGGCTAACCGCTCGTAAGACAAAACTGTTAAAAAATTCTGCAAATCATACTGTATTTCTTGATTTATATTATAATGAAAGAGTTTGCCGTAATCTATTAAAAAATAAATAAATAAATAAAAAACGCGAAAGTCGCCATATCGTCCATAAGAAAAGAAATAATATTAGATAACAAAAAAAAAATTATTATATCAAATCAGTAAAACGTAGGTGTTTATTTTCTCTGCTTGTAGAAGATCTATAGGTAAAAATTATTGCCAGTATTTTTACATTGTTTTACGTATGCCCCCTCCACTCCCCAAAAAAATTAGAAATGTTAAAGTTTACAATTCTGTGAATGGTTCATTAAATTTAAAAAATAAATAAATAAATAAATAAAAAAAAAAACAAGTTCCAAGCAATAACACAAGGTAAAACAATCTTAACTCCCTTGTCGGGGACTAATCCTGAAGAGATGTTTTTATATTTCATATTGCATACCGCGTACCTGTTGCACTTTCAACAATAAGAGATTTAGTGCAGCTTCAAAAGAGATATTTCTGGAAAGTCGTGTGTTTTTTCTTTCTACGTTTTGAATTGATTGCAAAGCTGGATCCAGGAATTTTTGTGTATATCAATTAAATACAATAATAAAGTGCAAAATTTCTAAAAAGGCTTCTTTACATATAGTCAACTAAGTAAGTTAGGGGCAGGGGACGATGTCGTTTACAGGGGAGATGCCTTGTCTATTTAACAGCACAAAATTCTACGGAGAGTGTCTGGATACCCCTCCCCGTAAGACGAATACTAGGAATAAATACCACGAACTGTAATTTTAAGTACTAGAATCTTTAAGATGTTAGATCTAAACTCAATAAGCATTAGCTTTACTCTGCACAGAGTTAAAATGTCAAGATTCACTTGATCTCCGCTACGCTACACATGTTGGAGAGTCGCCCGCGTGGCGCAGTGGTAAGAGCGTCTGCTTCTGCTCTAGAGTCGCGGAGTAAGGAGTTGATCCTTACGTCGCGGGTTCGAATCCCACTGTGGGACGTGGAGACCGGTCCTTCGGATAAGACCGTATAAACCGAGGTCCCGTGTCCTAGTAGGTGCTGGCACGAAAAAGATCCCTCACTGCTCAATGGCCCTAAGTGCCGAGTATAGGTCAAAATTTGCAGCTCTCCACCGGCAAGTGGTGGCGTCTCCATATGAGTGAAAATTCTCGAGAGGGACGTTAAACAACAAACAAACAAACACATGTTGGAGAGTTTTTAGCTTCTGGTTATAAAGTGCTGGTCACCTAAATAGAATTGTGTTTTAGTATGTTGTATTCTGTTTTGGATCTTGTTCTGCGTTCAGTGGTCTTGGTTTTCTAGGATGTGGCTCTTAATCATCATTCTTCCTTAATAGTTATTATACCCTTCTGTCTATATATATAAGTAATAATCATGGTAATGGTCCATCGAGGATGCGGCTTTTAAACGCCATTTTTGATAATACCAGTAATACCAGAGGGACTATGTTTCCTCCTCCTCTGTCTGTTCAGCTGTTTAGCTGTCCGTCTGTTTGTCCAGCTGTCTGTTTAGCTGTCCGTCTGTTTGTCCCTCTGTCTGTCTGTTTGTCCAGCTGTCTGTTTAGCTGTCCGTCTGTTTGTCCCTCTGTCTGTCTGCTTGTCCATCTGTCTGTTTAGCTGTCCGTCTGTTTGTGTACCTGTCCCTCTGTCTGTCTGTTTAACTTGTTTTTTCGCACTCTTGCAGAATTGAGCTGATTTTCAGTATGTGAATGTACCTTGATGAATTGTAGATCAATGTCGCATTTTGTTCTGCTTCAATGATTTTAAATATAATTATGGGATTTTTAATTTTAAGAGGAACCAAATTACACTTGTCGGCAAGGTACTCGTATTGCTTATGCAATACTCTCAGAATGCTTGTTTGAATTGTCTTTCTAGGTTGTGAGTTTTAAGCAGCACTTCTTTCCTGTATTCATAAGAATTGTTTCTTTCAGTCATTCTATTAAAACATGCCCAATTAAGAATTTTTTATGTCGCTTACAAATTTACCGTTTTAATATCTTAACTATAAATTTAAAGATCGATTTCAACTCTAAGACTTAATATACGCATATGGTTTTGTAAATTTGTCGATATATATGCAGTTAAAGTTTTGATATGAACACAATGTATTGTTGAAAAAAGTATTTCTCTGCAAATCTTAATGTCGCTTCATTCATTTAAAAATTTTAAGATGAAATTTTCAGCCGTTTAAGCGTTCCGAATAGATGTTGAATGAATGAATAAATGTTGAAAAAAAGTTGTTTTTTTTACCTATTTATAAAGAAATCAAACCACTTCTCGCAAAGAAATGCATGGATCTTCTTTCAGACGAAATCATAGCAAATCGCTGAAAATCATTTAACTTCCGTAACGATTTTGTTTTAAATTTCACGCACAGAATGCAGATTTCAAAAAGAACTGAAACTTTTCTGAAAGTGACCATGGAACCTTATATATCATCGATTCTAGTTGCGAGTCAGCTAATGTAGACCATAACATTTTCAACATAACAAAAAGATTTAGACAAAAACAGTTGTCTCTATTTAAAATTTAACTTCCGTAACGGTGATTCAGGAAAAATTTTGTACTGAAGGTATAATTATTTTGTTTTTACTATTTTTGGAGCGAAATGCTTCATACTTTTGTTTAACATTCTAAAACAAACGTTAATTTTTAATAATGCCAAGAATTTAAACTTTTATTGCTGGAAATTAACTTCCGTAACGATTAACTTCCATAACGATATTTCCCCCGAAATTTTAACTTGATATTGGATTCGTGAATCATACTAGCTTTCTAAACTAAACATCAGAAAACGAAAAAATGGTCAAATTCAGCTTTATTTAAAAAACAATAAGACTTGATCATGTATTAACTTCCGTAACATTACCTTAAAGTCAATGTTATATTAAATTTGTTGTAAAAAGTTAACGATGCCAGATTTGTGGACAATTCTTTTTTTTTCAAGTTCACTGATATGTCCTTTAGAGAATTATGATGTTCATATTGCTATTTAAAACAATTATTTTTTTTTTCATGTTTTATACCCTGAATTGGTCCTTTTATAGTAGAATGACTGCTTTACGATGCGGCTTTAAGTGGGATTCCTCTCCAATGCTCAACCGAATTGTCTATCTAGGATGTATTTGGTATTAAAGCACCTTCTGTCCTCTTTCCTGATCTGAAATGTTCTATTAGGATGATACAATGAAACTTATTGTTTTTCAATTTTTATGACAACTGGTTTTCAAGGATGTGAGATTTAAGCACCATTTTTATGCGGATAAGAATGCATGTCATTCAAACGAGTTACAATTAAGCGGGGGTCTCATTTACGCTCGGATTTTGTAGGAAATATTTAGCGTCCAGAGATGATAGAGTAATCAAATATATTTTATGGTCAATATCTGTTTAGATAAATACCGATGTCTAAAATATGTCTTTAAATATGATAAGAAGTAATGATTTTCGTACTTCGTATTTATATCAAGCTTTGGAGACAGAAAATATGTCAAAAACTTTAAAAGTATGACCATAGATATTGCAGCACCCTATTTTGTGGCATGCTCAATTACTATTTATGTTAGCAGAAGGGCGTTGTTAAAAGAAAACCCCCAAAGCAAATCAATTTTTTTGCAATAAAACAACAAATTCATGCTTTTGATGCTAAATTATGCAATACACTATTATTGTTTTTTGTTACGCACTCGCTGCTATCAGAAGAAAAACAGATTGCCAGTTACAAATCGAATAATTTATACAGGTATCTGTTAGTTTTGAAAAAAAGAAGTGGTATATGGCTTTCAGGTCATTTAGGGGAATTTTACAAAGTCAAAGCAAATAATAAAACAAATATTGTCAGAAGTATTGGTACATTTTGTAATTTTTATCAACCTTAAATAAAAGACGATATTGCCGGTCCAAAGTATTAAAAATTCGATCAACAATATATATGTTTTAGTGTGATTAGTCCAGAAATACCTGATTATAAAAATAGAACTGAGAGAGAAGTTTGAAAATCATTTATAAATTCAAAAGTTAGAATAAAAACCATCACAGACTTTGGTGTTCAAAATACAAGTATTCCATGAATGTGAAGATAACAAGCAGTGATCATTCTCAAAAATTCAATGCAACAATACTAGTTATGACCAGAGCAAACACGGACCTCTAAAAGGTGGGATCAAGTGCCATGAAGGAGCAAGAACCCCCTGTCGACCGGTTACAACCGCCATGTTGATGTGTTCCTTGTTATGATTGGTAAAAGAAAAAAAAGACCATTCAATGCGAAAATAATGGCCTAACAATTTATATGAAAGACTTCAGTCAATATTTGACTAAACTACAGATTGTATTTGCAAACAAGGTCATTGTATCAACCATAGAATTCAAAATATTGACCATAAACGAGATCGTTGAAATATTTGTATCATCAACTTATTGTAAATAGCCTGCCTCGTTTACGATATTGTTCGCACGTAGAAATTATTGAATCATTTAGGAGACATAAATTCCACATACAAGTGATAATACCATATTACCACTTAAATAAAGGAATCTGAGGATAGAAAAGTTTAAGACATCACGACAATCATAAACTTTATTCAGACTCTCTGGTGTCTTTTATTTTGAGTTCAATAGGACAGATCGAATCAACGTAGAAACAAAACTGAATATTGTTAATTGTTATTGTTAATTAAAACGTTCTCGATATATCTAATGAAAAATTTGGGTAGCGAAGAGTGATAAAGCTCAAAAAATTCACAAACTATACAAATCTGTAAACGGGCTCTTAGAGATTTTAGAGGTGGGGTCAGATGTCTTGGAGGATAAGCATCCTCTGTTGACCACCTGCTGTGAGACCTATATATTGATCAGGTAGACAGACCATTCTGTAGTCAAATTAAACATAAAAACAAAGACTTAACATGGTATGAACTAACGACCAAATGATAGGCTGTATTTGTTAAAAATGTAATTATAATAGAATAGATTTTACGAAATGCTGAGTTTAAACGAGGTTGTTGAAATTCCTGCAACATGTCAATAGCCTGCCTTGGTTTAAATATTGATCGTCTTCAGAAAATGTTCTTGAATATCGAATAAGCTGGGAGATATTAACACTATATGCAGGTGATAACGTATTATACTCAACAAAAAAAGTTAAGGGTTATGAAAATCTTCATTTATAATTTCTGTATCGAAAAAGTATATTTAATCAAAATAAATCACAAAATTTCTTCTGTAATTAAAGTTAAAACACATTTGATAAAAAATTAATGGTAAATGTTCACTCGCAAAGAGGAACAAGACTAAAAATTATGGACACCCTCCTAATCAGAGGGTTTAATCCTTATCCAGTAATTGAATAATTTGTTTAATTCAAAAATGACAATTGATCCAACGAATGTCAATACTTTGCGTGGCCTCCCCTTGCCTGAATAACAGCCTGCATCGCCTCGGGAAACTTCGAATGAGTGAACTGATGGTCCTTTGGGGAATGCGATCCCATTCCTCTAACAGAGCAACTTCAAGTTCATTAGTATTGGATGGAATAGGATCCCGTTGCTGAATTTGCCTCTGAAGAACATCCCGGACATGTTCAATAGGATTGAGGTCTGGTGACTTTAAAGGTCATTCCATTCTCTTGATAGTCTCAAGGTACTGGTTCACGATTGTTTGCTCTTTGTGACCTGGTGTTATCATCCATCAAAAGGAATTCTGTACCTATGGCTCCGGCAATTGGTCTCAGGATTGGTTGAAGAATCTCATCTCTATATATGATACGGTCAGTGCTCAAGTTCTGATGATATACAACTCCGTGGACCCTTGAATAGAAATGTTTCCCCACACCATAAGAGAACCTCCACCAAAGCGATCGTGTTGAGCAACACAGCATCACTGAAACACCCATTCTTCTGTCTCCACACTCGACACCTTCCATCATTAAAATCCACACAGAATTTGGATTTGTCTGTAAAGAGTACTGATCTCAAGTGACGGATTTGCCAATTGTCATGATCTCTTGCAAACTCCAGTCTCCTTACTCTGTGGTCTGCAGTCGAAATTGGGCGTGTGGCAGGCCGTCCTGCTTTCAGGTTAGCTTCATGAAGCCTATTCCTGCAAGTTTGATTAGAGATGTTTAATCCATGTGTATTGTGAAGTCCCTGTTTAAGGCAACAGCCGAGTTAAATCGGTTTCGCTTTGCGTGCATTACAAGTTGGTGGTCCTGCCGGGCCGTCGTACACCATGGTCTTCCACTCCAAGGCTTTTCTCGGAATGATCCTGTTTTTTGAAATCTCTGTCATGACCGACCAATGACGCTTTGTGACCTGTTCATCAATCAACCAACTGAATCCTGTGACTTTCCAGTTTGAAGCATCCCTAAGGTCCTACCGGCTTCCTGTACATTAAGAGATGTCTTCTTTGAGGCATCACATGTAATTCATTTGTGTTTAAAAGATGTTTAATTGTCCTTATTTATTGTTATCATAAAGTATTGACAGTGGTTCATGACATGCTTACCAGTTTTACTCTGCAATGCTGACTAGGGCTAAGACTTTTGCGTTTGGCTTCAAACACGAGGACTGATAAGTCAGCGAAGTGTTACATACAACATTTGTAGTTATGGTTAATCATACACTGCATTTTATAATAAATTTCAGAATTTAGATTTTTTTAATTTAACTATATTATACATAACCCTTAACTTTTTTGCTGAGTACTACATAGATAAGAAAAGTTGAAGATGGAAAACTTGAAGTCGTCTTAGTTGTCATAGTTGGCCTTATCGTCTCTAGTCACTAAAAATCCAAATATGAAACAGAAGTGGCAGACTCTATGGTGTCTTTTATTTCAAGTTCACTGGGATATATCGAGTCAATGACTGGAAGTAACAATTGTTAATCGATAAAACGTTGTCGATATATTTGATTGTTGAGTTGAAGGCCACAGGTGTTTCCTTCTTCTAATGTTGACGTTTTTGGATAAATTCTGCTTCAGAGGAATATAACAACAAGTCGGCTAATAAAGAAGCACCGTTAGTGCCCATCTGAATTTCAACATTTTGTTGGAAGTCCTGGTCTCCGAAGACTGCATAAATGTTGTCAATGAGGAACTCAAACATCCTTTTAATATCAACTTTAGAGTACTTTTAAGTAGAACGAGAATGATTTTTAACAGAATAATTTTGTTGATGACCAATTTCATAATTTCCGAGTTCCATTTTTATTTTAGAAGCAGTTGTCTATGATATCATTAAGTGTAGTTTTTAACTAGTGAGGAATGGTTGTTTTTTGTTTCTTTGTTGTTTAAAATCCCTCTCGAGAATTTTTCACTCATATGGAGACGCCACCACTTGCCGATGGAGAGCTACAAATTTTGACCTATGCTCGGCACTTAGGGCCATTGAGCAGTGAGGGATCTTTTTCGTGCCAGCACCTACTGCGACACGGGACCTCGGTTTTTTCGGTCTCATCCGAAGGACCGGTCTCCACGTCCCAGTAAGGATCAACTCCTTACTCTGCGACTCTACCACTGTCCCACGCGGGTGACATAGGAATGGTTGTAAAAAAGTGTAGAAATGTCGTAAGTTTTGATGATATTAATTTTAGAAAATTGTTATGCTTTTCTAAAAGTTCTTTGGAGGTTTTGAGAATCCACTTGTAATTAACACAACTTCTAGATTATGCTATAGCACAATACGTCTGAATTTTCTCCTTTATAGCGGTTATTATTTTTGTAAGGACTAATTGGTAGAGCATTTGCTGGACCTGGTAATATATATTTGTTTGTAAGACTAACCCCTACGCCACGCGGGCGACAAATGTCGAATTAAAGGCTACAGCGAGACTTTTTGTAGTAAATTTACTTACCTTGTCATTGGTAATTCGCAAAATTATTCTGTTGAAAACATTCTGATTGTACACACAAGTACTCCGAAGTTGATATTAAAAGTTGTTTGAGTTTCTGAATTACAATATGTATGTATTTTTTGGAGATCAAATCTTCCAACATTCTGTCGGAATTGCCATGGGTACTTATTGCTATCCGTTCTTAGCAGACCTATAATTTTTTATATTCATATGAAGCAGAATTTATTCAGAAACTTATACATGAGAAGAAAAAAAAACTTCCTGTGGTATTCATCTCGACATTTAGATATATCGACGACGTTACCAACATGTCGACTCTATATCCCAGTGAACCCGAAATAAAAGATACCACAGAGTCTGAGACATCTGTTTCATATTTGGATATTTTACCAGAAAAAGACGTTAAAAGTAACCTAACGACAAATCTTCAACTTTTCTATCGTAAACTTCCCTTATTTATGTAGCAATATACCCTTATCACCTGCATATAGAGTTGACGTCTCTCAGTTGATTCGATACGCAAGAGCATGCTCTACATACGAACAATTTCTAAAACTAAAGAAGCTACATGTATTAGCAAAAAAGTTGATGAAACATGGATATCAACAGCCTCGTTTGAAGTCATCATTTTGCAAGTTTTAAGGTCGATACAATGACCTAGTCAGCAAATGCAATCTATCATAAAGTCGAATGCTGACAGACGTTTTTCATACTTATTGTTAGGCCATTTTTTATACAATGAATTGTCGACGGATTTTTTCGCTTGCCCGTTCATGACAAGGAGCACATGGCGGGTGTGACCGGTCGACAGGTGATGATTACTCTCTCCTGCTTACTCCTCCATGGCACCTGATCCCACCTCTGATGTTTTTGTTTACTCTGCTCCTAACTTGTATTGTTTCAATAGACTTTTGAGCTTGATTACTGTTCGCTATCTCCTTATTTCTTGTAAATGTATTTTAGCCGATATCTTTTGGCTTTTTGGCATCCTTTAAAAATGATAATTATGCTATAGCACAAACCAAAAATTTCTAAATTCAATTTGGCTAAAATCCTTCCTGGTCACTTTCTTTATTAAAAATTTGATTTTTGTTCACACATACACAAACACAAATTCAAATAATCTGTTAATATTCAAACAATGTATGGACTAATGCTGTGTGCTAATTATTATGTTTATTGCCGAATTTGTAGCATTTCTGTATGCTTATTGAACTATGTACAGTATATTATTGTTAATTGAAAACAATATATGAAATCTACATGTATTTTTAACCCGAGTAAACAGTACTTCGGTATACTAATTTAAATTTCTTACGGTATTGCAAACTAAATTAAAACAATTTAGCAAATCTAAATTATACTATTTCGCCCCCCCCCCCCCCGTGTTTAATTTTAAACTAAATCTATAATTAATACTCGCACATACACCCTCCCAAATATGCATTTAATTAAATTAATGTTTTAACAACCCCTTTTTTCTTATTTAATTTTATGTTAAATCTATAATTTATGTTCAACAATTATTGAAGAAATACACCCCCCCCTTTTTGTTACTATTTGCAATTTTATCTCATCTTTGTTTTCTCTATATATTTAGTTGACATTGTACTCCATGTATGGTCGGCCACCAAAAAATGATTGCTTCAGTCTTCTTGGCTGGGTAACACGGTGGTTATTTATTTATTTATCATTTATTTATTTTTTAAAAAATAATACGTAGATGTACTACGTATGTCTACACGATCATACAGAGGCCTGTTCACGAGAACAGAGATTTTGAGGCTGGAAGCACAAGGTGAAAAATAAGAATAATAAAAATTCTTAGCACCAATGAATGATAAATCATAGTTAGATTTATCTAAATATTTATACACATAGAATATAAGTAAGTTCCCATGGAAATTCTAACAGATTGTTGGAAGACATGGTTCCCTAAAAAACAACATAGATATTGTCAATGAGAAACTCAAGCATCTTTTTAATATCAAATGTCATATTATTGTGTTTGATTGATGGTTGTGGTAGATTGCCAAAAACAAAGTTTTACAACCGCCAATCAATTCCCTGTATCAAGGTCAAAAGTCAAAGCCTATATCAGTTCCGATGGTAGTTCTCCCTGTATCAAGGTCAAAAGTCAAGGCCTATATCAGCTCCGATGGCAGTTCTCCCTGTATCAAGGTCAAAAGTCAAGGCCTATATCAGTTCCGATGGCAGTTCTTCACTGATGTTAAAGACTGCTCAAAGTATTAGAAAATTAAAACTGACAAACCATATTCTCTTTTCTAGGATATATTTAGGCACATACGATTTTTTTAAAGTTAAGAAATATAAATCTTACATTAGGCTAAAGTAGTCTCTAATAATGTTAATATATATTCAGCTTTCAGTTCCAGGCCAAGCTTTTATGTTTCTTAACACATAAAACAAGGATTTAAAACGAATCATTATGAGGTTTTGGTCTATTTACTTTAAAGGCCACAAGCACTTGGAAAAAAGCCTCTGGAAAAGTTCCCATCACAGAAGCAGTCCATACAATATAGTAATTGTAATAAAACATTAGCGAGGTAATTCCAAATCCTTTATAATGCTTGAGTGCTGTCCAAGGGAAACATAAACCGCTCTATATACCAAATACATTTTAGATAACAATCTTTTGGAGAAAATATTTGTCTGATTACCATAAAGTGAATAAATCGTGAATTCCTTCAATAATAAAATATATAGAGAACTCTCTCCCTCTCTCTCTCTCTCTATATATTCAGCTGTTGGACTTACGTTATTAATTAAACAGGGCTCTTGACTTCCTTAAAAAGATAAAAAAGAAAGAGCCTTGGCATACCGACGCAAAACTCAAAAAAATAGGGGAGGGGGTGGTTCTAGCATTTAGTTGTTATGTGTTTAGATTACACTTGCCACCAAGTGTTGAATTAAGGATAGGTAGCATACAATAACAATAGGAAACCATGAAAAATTGCACATTCATTATTATTAAATTATTATTTGTAGAAGGGTTTAAATGTGAAATAAAAACTAAATTAGTCATGCATACCATATACTTCAGTTTTATAAATATCTTTCGTAACATCGATCTTCTGTCGTTTTTTTTTTTTTTGTTTTTTTTGTTTTTTTTTTTGCTTATCGTCCCTTCGACACATATTTCACTCATATTGAGACACCACCACTTGCCGGTAGAGGGTTGCAAATTTTGACATGCTCTCGGCAAATAAACCCATGAGCAGTAAGGAACTTTATTCATGCTAGCACCTACTGTGACACGGGACCTCGGTTTATACGGTCTCTTTCGAAGGACTGGTCTCCACGTCCCGTAGTGGGATTCGAACCCACCTTCTGTCGAAAAAAAAATTCTTTCAGAAGTGACATTCTAAAATGTATTCTTATAGAACTGACATTCTTAAAGGAAGTGTTCAAAGACCAGAACATACTTATCGAGCATTCTTAGATCTCTAATATTATAAATTCTCTTATAATTTAGGGGTTTTTCATGTACTGGATATCTAGTCCGTGTTTTATGCAATGTTAACAGATTTGTTTTGTTTGTGGAATGTTTTTGGAACAATCACTGTTCGTTTCTTCACCTTTTCCATTTACAAAACATGTATCAATTAGCAGAAGCAATCCTTGCCCAAACACGTAGGAGAGTTTATTGATGTTGTCAATCTGCACTTAATACATTATGATCAGTCCTGTTTTTACGTGTTTCTGGGTGTGAATAACGATTTCCTGGACGTACCTGGACTAAGCTTAACCAAGTGCTGAAAGGGCAACTCAATATACAATGGACACAATACAAATCAAAGAAGCAAAATAGATGAATAGTAATTAGGCTTCTGATTTACTTTCAAATGGACAGACTAGTGCATTGTATCAGACTACAATATCCTCTATCAAATACCAAAGTTTTTGTACAGATAAAAATTTTATGTTTTTTATAACACGAATTCCAAGGCAATATGATACTGAACTAAAGAGAATACAGAGGAGTTATGTTTCTTTTCAAAACGACAGTGGATTCTTCAGGTGTGAAATACGATGGGTCGTGCATAGTCTCTCACATCAATCGTCAGTGATAGGATTCTAAGTTGATATTATCATTAATACAGAAGCAATTTAAAAGATACAAATTGCATGGACCCCTCCCGTGTATGCATTTGCAAAGGATTTCTGAAATCAAATTGAATGTCGGCATTTGTTAAATAATCGAGGAAATTGATTTTGAGAAAAAGTCTGTTTTTTAAAAAGGTAAACCTCAAAAGACGTGGTAATATTTTTTAGCTGCGAAAAAAAATCTCAAAAATCTTATGATTAACAGTGAATATGTATATATATATATATATATATATATATATATATATATATATATATATATATATATATATATATATATATATATATATATATAACACAGACAATACAGTTCATGATTTTACACACTTTTTCTCACAAAGAGATTACTTATTATCATTTGCAGGTCTCATACGAAGAATAAGTAATAACCAATCCTAAATTAATTAATTTTACATTTAAATATATTATCATCACTGTTGTTCTGATGACGCAGTATTTGTTGTACCGATCAACTTCATGAATTGTTTGTTATTGAAAAATTGTCTCCCTGATGAAATGAATTTAATTTGAATCTGACATTTAGTATCAATAAGTCATCAGAAACTTATTTGTTCACCTTTAAGTACTAGAAAATTTCAAAATACGTAACTCTATTTTAATAACAACACATTGATAACTCTTTTTAATAACACCACACTTCATTCTTCTCTTTATAAAAAATAAGTTTTAACATGTTTTTAACAGACAGCAAATTTAGTTTCAAATGTTACTATGGTTGTAATACATTTGAAACATTACAAATACTAAGATGTGCAGAAATGACAGATGAAATGTTCAATAAAAACTTATTGATAACTTACAACTAATAAACTGAACGACAAATGAGATGAATATCTTTTAAATCGGTAAAGTAAAAATTTCAACAGGTTAACCATTTTTTTTATTCTGTGACATTGTTGAAACCAAATAATGACATTTAAGGTTTCTGGAAAACCTTATTTGTTTTTATATAACATTTGACTAGGGATTTTTTCCGTTTAAGCGATCCATACATAGGGCTCAGGAAAGATTTGACAGGGGATGTTTACTCCTTCTAGGCACCTGATCGCACTTCCAGGGATATGTATTTTATGCCCAGTTTATAAATTTGTATTGTATATAGACTTTCAAGATAGATCCCTGTTCATTATCTTCCATCTGGAGTTTCTCCAGCATTTTGTTACTCAATGCCTTCCAAACTCAGTTTTTGCATCTTGTATAAACATCCATCAATGCATGAAATGTCTTCTTTAAAGTTTTCTTAGGCTCATAAGTTCTGAAATTTAGAATATTGTAGAGTTGCTTTCCTCTTTTTACAATCAGAGGACATTTACTCCAAAATATTATAATTTACGAAAAAAAATAAACCATTCTCAATAAGCCTAACCTCCTTGATTGGCGAAGAAACTTCGATCTGTCTCTTTTAGGTCGCGGTAGTGATAGAGCGCTCGCTTCGTGATCGGAAGGCCGGGGTTCGATTCTCTTTCGCCGCGCATACGCAAACATAGGTAGTGACTGTTCATACGCCAAGCGCCGGGCATTAGAAATGAAAGTCAAAGGTCATTAGGACTCTTTGTAGGATTTGGCATGCTAAAGAACCATCACTGCTCAATGGGCCCGAGTGCCAAAAAAGGTCTAAATTTTAAGCTCTTCACCGGTATATGGTGACGTTTCTATATGAGTGGAAAATTCTCCGATTGGACTTAAAACAACATACACTTAAATTCTGATAATCTGTCTTTACATACTTTGTAGATATGTAAATATCTGCTTTTCAGTGTATCATATGAAACGCCATCCCCTTAAGCCAACAATTTCATTCATCATATTTCATTTGAGTTTTTTTCCTCATTTGTAAATAAACAGGCAAAGTGTACGTTTGACAACAGTATTTTGCATATGCATATTTAAATTTGGTATCATCCTTGATGGATACAAAGCAAAAATATATATAACATGTATTTTCACGATTGAATATATTAATATCAATGATTTTCTCTGTACATAGAACACTTGTGCTGACTGGTCGGCACATCTTGACTAGTATTATTAGAATTTTTTAAAAATTTCCCTAATATTTTGAACTATACTGAAATGAAGAAAAAAGAAACGCAGGGTAAATTTCGGAAGTGGTTTAATGTAATTTGTCGAACTTTTTTTTTTAACAGTAGTGTTATGTAACAATTAAATTCATCTTTAATCAACAAATAACCAGAAATTTATTTGATTTTAACCCACAATCCAAGAGCTATTAAAACTCATATGATGATACCCCCCAAAAGTGAAAAACAAAAAAAATGCTCAGTATCTCCTAATCCTCCCTCGCACATCTGTATCAACCTTGATTCTCTTCTACACTGAGTTCACCAATGCTTTTATCTTTCTCAGAGGGACATTCTTCAGCTCTTTCGACAAGGCAACCCTTAGTTGGTCAAGAGTAGCTTGAACATTTCAATGCCTTTGAACCCACCGTCCAGTTGGTCCAAAGACGTTCGATTGGAGAAAAAGGATGGACTTTACGGAGGCTAGTTAAGTCGGTTAATGAGATTGTTTGCACGACAATCTTGACAAACTTTGGCTTCATTTGACCAGGGTTAACATGCTGAAAAATTAGGGTTACGACACACACGTGCGCGAGTGAGAGCAGCACCGACGTAAACCTGACGAGCTCAGAAACCCAAATCGCTCGATGGGTTTCTTTCAGTTTTTTCGGTGAATGTAACTATCATGATTGCCTACTGTAAAGCGGTTTCAGTGATACTGATGTGGCGTTTACACAGGTGGCAGACACAGGTACTTGTGGACAGAACTCCCCCCCCCCCTCCCCCACGATATTCAACCCCGGGGCTTGCTGGACATTTCTTTCACAAATTATATTTTTTACACTTATTTATCATGTGTACCATAGGAAAAAATCGGGAAAACCCAAAATAATCGTTCCACAGAAAAATACTCCACTATACATTATAAGAGAGAATAGTGGGGTATTTTTTGTGTGAAACGATTGTTTTGGAGTTTTCCCGATTTATTCCTATGGTACACGTGATAAATAACTGTAATAAATATAATTTGTGAAAAAAGTTTAACAAGCCCCTTGGTTGAATATCGGGGGGGGGGGGGGGGGGGTTCCTGTCCACAAGTACCTGTGGTGGCAGGATGAATAGCCCAATTGTGACGTAGTGTTGTTACACGCGTCATCACGTTTGGTTGGAAACCCTTCCACTTCCTCTCTGACGACGGATAATACGTTCTCTTGTGGAAAAATTCACAACAAACTACACAACAATGTGTTGTTGCCTTTTTCTTTACTCGGGAAATATAACAGTCAGACCCTATGGAACTTCCCTCAGCTTACCTTGATTGCAAAAAATTTGAATTATCTGTTTATATCGAAAAACGATGTGTATACCTCTAGTGCATCAAGTAGTATAACACAGGGATGGGGTAATGATAATGTGTAATGGTAATAGACAGTAATTAATATCAAATTTTGATGAAATTGAAAATAATGTGTAATTGGCCAAATTTTCAATTACATGCAATTGTAATATAATTTAATAATTTCGAGAAAAGGATTGTAATTCACAATTACTTTTCCATTACATTCAATTACACTGATGTTTAATGAATGAAAAATAGCTCCTCTCCCCTCCCCACATACAAACTATTCAAGAAAACTTAAGTAACCTTTTGGACAAAATATTTTGATGGTTAATTTTTTTTTAAAAGGAATTTACATATTTCCCCTTTTTAGTAAATTTTTTTTAGTAAATTGCTGTTTCCCTCTTGCACGTTCCTTAAAACTTTTGAATCAAAATAATCTCTCTATGTTTAATTTACAAAAGTTAAAAATTTAATTGTGCTGTTTATGAATTGACAGTTAAAATACACTTAGTTCAATGGCTTCTAATTCTTTGTTTGCCATATAGAAGTGATTAACAGGTATTAATTAGTGCCCTAAGGTGACGTACACATTGACAATGAAGTTTAATGAATAATTAACACATACTCTGACTTTGCATTAATGGAAGTTTGACACACAATGTGTCATATACAGTCTGAGATCGCTTAAATTGCGGACAAAGGAAGCATCAAGGCAAAATACGTACATTGTATTACATAAATGTAGAAGAAAGCTTAAAAATGATATCCAGTTTTGTAACACATATGAATTAAGGTAAAACATCAGAAAACTTGCTACTAGTCAATATCTATCTATTCCTATCACATTTTCTCCAGTGAAAAGTTTTTTTCTGTGTGGCAGGAAAAACCTTCAAACCTAATAGATGTAGGTTAGGGGACTCAATATTTGAAAATTTCATGAATACTTTAATTAAAAGATGCAAATATTTAAAAAAAAGTTGTATCTGAATCTGATATTAATATAAAGGAACATTTATGACTAACTTTTTTGGTAAATGTAATTTGTAACTTAATTAATTATATTTGCAAAGTAATTGTAATTTAATTAATTTCATTTCAAAATCCTTGAAATAGTAATGGTACTTTAATTGAAGGTTTTGGGCAAATAATTGTAATTTAATTAAATAAATGACTCTCCTATGTAATTGACCCATCAATGGTTTTAGAAGATGTGTTGACGAACTGTCATCACGAGTTTTTAATTTTTAACCATTGCATTTTCCCTACGTTATACATTTCACAGTTGAGTAATTCTGAACGCCGAATTTAGTGCACAGTAACTAAGATACCCTTCTAGCCACTTTTCATGATTTTCGGCCATGCAGTCACAAAATTTGTGCAAATTATGCTACCCTGCGTTTCTTTTTCCTTTCAGTATATTCCTGAAGAATTTGATAGAAAAATTATCAGCTCCTATTAATAGAATATCTTGGGAATCAATAAATAACAAGCATAAAATAAGAATGTCATTCTTTTGATAGTTATGTACCATAACTTGTCTTTCTGAAGAAAACTAATCGTCACTGAATAACCCTAAATATAAAGATGATTTCAGAGGAGCACAAAATTTTTAGGTTGTGTACGCCATACCGAACTGATGTTGTTGACGATGTCTGAATTTTATTTTTTAGTTATTTTGAATTGATATATGGTTTCCTGTGATGAAGACTTACGAATATAATCTCTTGGCAATTGCTTTCGATAATGAATATTTTTGCAAACACTTATCGTGTGACGCAAAAACGGTTGTAAACAAGGGAATTGAATGTTTAACCATCCTTTCTTATTGATAAGAAAGAAACTGATAAAACATTTCTTACCAAACGTATAAAATATTTATATAAATTCAGAGTTTTTAAAACCATCTTTCTTTTCTTGCTTTAAAGAGGTTGATTCCTTGATAAACTCTAATGTTTAACCTAATACATATATCAGAGTTTAAAACAATCATGGATTATTTCTTAATTAAGAAAGGAGAATTTTCACACGTCTGTATTTTGCATTTAACTCAGCTAGGGTTCCCTATTAAACAAATTAGTTGGTCGTCTTCACTTGACGTTATGTTGTAAAAAGAGGTGTTGTAAGAAGAAAACTTTCATTTTCGAAGACAAAAGGAAATTAAAAAAAAATTAATATATTACATTCAACAATTAATCAAGTAACATTCACTTCTCATTGTTAACTCCATTGTGTTGACTTCTAATTTCTTTTTAACTTGTCTGTTCCAGAATTAGTACAAAAATTGGCACAAATCTAATTCACCCTGTCTTCTATAATATACTGTTCTAAACGGTTTCCAGCTAATACGTTTTGGACATTTATATATCGAGACTGCATTACTTTCTTTTAGTTTCTTTTAATAACATATAGGGTGAGTTAACCATGCATCGGACACATACCTTGCTTCGGACAACTTTAAGCAATAAACTTTTATTGAACCCGAGTCTCCCCGTGTTTTTACTTGTTTCTGTCTTAAAGGTGAAGATTTAAACTTTTTAATGATGCCGATTTTTATTTTCATGTTGTGATAAAAATACCACAAGAATGGCCTTGAAATTACGTCATAGTTTGCATCATCAAAGGGGAGTAACCAGAAATTTACGATTTTGCAATTTTTAGAGTTGTCTTTCTTTTAAATAGACGTCAACGGAACGAGTCTGACCTAGGTAAAATTTATCAATAATTGATAATTTTACAGAAATTTTCAAAAAATTTACTTCAATTTTTGTATAATATTTCTTAGAGTTGTTTTTAACGAGTATGTTTATTTCACCGTACATCGGACACAAATTAACCATGCATCGGACACTTTCCGATGCATGGGTAATCACTTCCATTTTCATATAAAACACAAATGACAGCTGTTTTTTACGGAAATAGAAAATAAAAAATCTAAATTTTCAGTGAAAATACAAATAATCGATATATGACGACTAGAAGTGGACTCTATTTATTTCTTTAAACTAGATGATGATAACCCACGAGACAAAGGCGCGAGTTGCCATATTACTATAGTACTGTAAAGCCTTTCTAAGGCGATGTGATGCAGCTAAAATCTCTTCACATTTGTGGATCGAAATAGTCATTCAAATTTAATCAGAAGGTTAATTTTTAAATAAAATATAAAAATGTTTTGATATCACTCATTTTAAAGCACCGAGATCAAGGTATGATATTTTTCTGGTTTAAATATCGTATGTCCGATGCATGGTGAATATTGTCTGATCCATGGTGAATTCTGACTTATTCCGAAAAAATCGAATTTTAATGACATTTTCTCAATAAATAGGGCATGGTTGTGTCAAAAATTTATATTTTAACCACATACTACATATTAAGTTCCATTTTGATAATATTCGGTCGGTAGCGATATTGCTAGCACTTGTTGAAGTGCGAGGGTGTCCGATGCATGGTGAATTCACCCTAACACTTTTGTATTTTTTCAGTGATTTTCAATCTCTCTGCATTTCATATCATGGAAACTCATTTAATCCTTTGTAATATTTTCATTGATTGAAGTCTTGGCATTGGCAAATCCCTACTCACTGAAGCTACATTTACTCAAAAACCTTTTAATTAAGCATAGAAAACAATTGCTGATACCTTAAATTCAACGTTTATTATTTCTGAATACAATCAGTTATTAAAAAAGGCTACTGACAAATAATATGATTTACAGGGCTCTAAACAATTGAGAAGAATCGTGAAAGTAATACTAAGACTATGCAATTTTTGTTGTCATAATAGAATTTAACACGTTGGACGTAAATTATATCAGATTAAGTAATACTCCTGTAGGACTCAAAAGTCCAAAGGTCATGCCAAAGTCCAATGGTCTCGCCAAAGTCCGATGGCCCGTTTTGTAAGAGACACGCTGCACTAAAATGCAATGGTTTAATACGCCAAAGTCCCATGGTACAGAAAAAAATCAACGTTTATGATGTTACAATGATCCGACGTCAATCCTTGACGCCTTTGTCCAGCATTCAAAAGCCAACAGTGTAGTATTAGTCCTAGCATATAATTTGACTGATTTGGGCTACTGCTTGCGCCCATTTAAGATTTTAGGATTAGTCCTTGTACACCCCTCGACTGATAAGGATAGTCTCCGCACAAGTTGGAATGATTATGGGATACCTTTGTACCCATCCAAAATATTTAGTGTTAGCCCTAGCAGACTATTCGAGGAAACAGGGTATGTCTCGAACCTCCCAAAGGGATTTAGGCTATGTCCTTGTACACTTTTCGCCTCATGAAGGTTATTCTCTCTTCCGTATAATTTTGTCAAACACTTTGTTAAACGACCGATTAGGGTTAGTCTCGCACCCATACGAGAGATTAAATTTAGTCAGGAACCCATTCCAGGGCTAGTAGAACAATCATATTTTGGCGCATTCTAGTAACGCATTTCACTTCCGCGATCAAATAACTAATATTCATTTCTATTGATTTAAAACCATCGGACCTCTACACGACGCGGTATCACAATTTGACGTCATAAACGATTATTTTCCCGCACCATCGGACTATGGCATGTCAGAACATCGGGGTTTGGTGCAGACCAATTTTTTTTTTAAATTTTGCGTGACCATTGGACTTCTGAGTCCCATCGCCCTATAGAATCCTACACTCCTGTAATAAGCATGAAATATGAAGATTACGAACAATATTCAATCTCGAAAGTCAAATGAAACGATACAAATTTGGAGCAGATCAAACACCGACCTCAAAATTTAGAGGTGGGATCATGTGCCATGGATATGCTCCTTACCATGATCGGAAAAAAACTGGAAAAATCCGTAGACAGTTCAGTGTATAAATAATGGCCTAACAATAAGTATGAAAAATGTCAGTCAACATTTGACTTCATGATAGGTTGTATTTGCTGACAAGGTCATTGTATCGACCACAGAACTTGCGAAATGATGGCTTCAAATGAGATTTTTGATATCCTTGGTTCATCAACTTGTTTGTTAATTGCTTGCTTCGTCTAAAAAGTTGTTCGTACTGTAGAGTATGTTTTGCATATCGAATCAACTTTGAGACAAAAATCCCACATGCATGCAGGTGAAAAAGGTATATTGCTAAATATGTAAGGGAAGTTGACGATTGAAATGTTGAAGTCATCACGTTTATCATAAAATTTTGTTGTTTGGTTACCATTAACGTCTTTCTTCTAGTAAAATATCCAAATATGAAACAGATGTGTCAGACTCTGTGGTATCTGTTTTTTCAAGCTCACTGGGATATATCGAGTCGACATATGAATGGAAGTAACTATTGTTAATTGACAATACGTCGTCGATATATCTAAATGTCGAATTGAAGGCTACAGCAATTGTTTTCTTCTTCTCATGTAAAAGTTTTTGAATAAATTCTGCTCCATATGAATACAAAATAGGTCTGCTAATAAGTGAGTGCAATTTGTACCCATGGATATACCAACAAATTGTTGGAAGACCTGATCTCCAAAAACTACATAGATATTGTCAATCAGAAACTCAAGCATCTTTTTAATACCAACATCAGAGTACTAGTGTGTATAATCATATTTTGTTTTTAACAAAATAATTTGCAAATAACCGATGGCAAGGTAAATGTATTTACGAGTTCTATTACTATTGAAAAAAAAAACCCAGCTGTCTATGATGTCAAACAGCCTGGACTTTAATTTATCGTGGGAAATGGTTGTATAGAATGTAGAAAAGTCGTAAGTGTTGATGTTATTGATTTTGCTAAAATTTTGGGATTTAAAATTTTTCATGAATAGGGCCTCTTCCAAAAAAAAAAAAAAAAAAAAAAAAGAAGAAGAAGATGTCAAGAAAATGTAAAAATGTATTTTGAAACCAATACTAGTAACCGGTTAATTGATCGGAATATCTTGCAGTTATCCGATTAATCGTATTCGATTGCCATCCCTAATATTAATAAGCATTTCAGTGTTTAATACTTTAACATTCCAGTCAACCAAGGTGAGTTCCATCTACCCTTCCTATGCTGGATTCCTAAACTTCATAAAAATCCTTACAAATAAAGATACATGGCTGGGTCCAGTAAATTAAATAGAAAAATAACATTTGGATTCTCAAAAACTCCAAAGAACTTTTAGAACATATAAAATCAGCCAATAGCATCAAAATCGACGACTTTTCTACACTAAAAAGAGGTAAGTTATTGACAAACAAGTTGATGAAACAAGAACATCAGCAGTCTCGGTTAAAGTCATCATTTCGTAAGTTCTATGGTCGATACAATGACCTAGTCACCAAATACAATTTATCATGAAGTCAAATGCTGACGATTTTTCATACTTATTGTTATGCCATTATTTACACACTGAATTGTCGACGTTTTTTCCCCCCGTTATTTCTCGATCATGACAAGGAGCACGCGGCGGGTGTGACCGGTCGGCAGGGGATGCTCACTCCTCCATGGCACCTGATCCTACCTCTGATGTTTTAGATGTCCGTGTTTGCTCTGCTCCAAAATTTGTATTGTTTAATGAACTTTTGAGCTTGAATACTGTTCGTTATCGCCGTACATTTCATTTATACAACCATTCCTTGCAATTCATTAAAAACTAAGCTTTTTGATATCATAGAAGACTGTTCCTGTCATAAAAATGGAACTCGAAAATTTTCTTATACAATAGTTACTTCCATTTTTATGTCTATTCAATATATTGTAGTGAGCTTGCTATAAAAGAAAAAGAGTCTGCCACATTTATTTCATATTTGGATGTTTTACAGACTAAGGACAATAAGAGCCAACTAACACCTGAATTGCAAGACAAACGAGATGACTTCAGCTTTTCCATCCCAGTGAACTTGACACAAAAGACACCAGAGAGTCTGCCACATCTTTTTTATATTTGGATATTTTACTTGTAAAAGTCGTTAATGGTAACATAACAACAAAACTTTATGATAAACGTATGACTTTAACTTTTCTATCGTCAACTTCCCTTATTTATATAGCAATATACCCCTATCACCTTATCACCTGCATATTGAGTTTATGTCTACTATCTGATTCGAAAAGCATGAGCATGCTCTAAGAACATGTAATTCCTTAAACGATGCAATATATTGAAAAACATGTTGATGAAACAAGGATATCAACTATCTTTGAAGTCAGCATTTCGCAGGTTCTATGGTCAATACAATGACTTTGTCAGCAAATACAAACTGTCATTTAGTCGAATGCTGACGGACGTTTTTCATACTAATTGTTAGGCCCTTATTTAAACACTGATTTGTCTACAGATTTTTCTGTTTGCCCGATCATGAGCACACGGCGGTATGACCGGTCGACAGGGGATGCTTACTCCTACATGGCACCTGATTCCACCTGTTATCTTTTAGAGGTCCATGTTTGCTTTGCTCCCGATCTGTATTGTTTCAATGGACTTCTGAGCTTGATTGCTTTTCGATATCTCCATATTTTATTATACCTGCAGACCCCAACTGTGGAATTCCCGAGGTCCGTGTATTATGCCCTGTACACAGATTTGTACTTTTTTTTTTTTAGAGATTGATCACTGTTTTTACCTTTACTTTTTCACATATCACACTTTTGCAATTCCAACCTTTTCCTTTTTATAGGAAGAAATAAAACCTTTCAGTGACTTTTCAGTGACCATTCAGTCGCCTTTCTATTATTTTTCAGTCTACATTCAAGGACTTTACTTCGGCTTTTCTTTGGTATATATAAGTAATCTTTTCTGAACAATTTAATAAAATAATTTATATCTTTTATTGTCTTTCTGTTATTCTGGTTGAAATTTACACGTTGAACTGGTAATGGCTAAATGTTCAATTATGCTTCAACTGGTCACTAAAATTTTAAATTACAATTATAGACCATAAGATATCTGTCTAAATAAGATAATAGATATTACAAATCAAGTGTATAATGATACAATAT
Source organism: Saccostrea echinata (assembly GCF_033153115.1). Lineage (NCBI taxonomy): Eukaryota > Metazoa > Mollusca > Bivalvia > Ostreida > Ostreidae > Saccostrea > Saccostrea echinata. Next base: position 2,584,934 of record NW_026889805.1, on the reverse strand, counting down.
AAATTTATTTTAGAATTTCTAATTCGTTACCCAAAACTAGATTGGAAGAAGAAAATTATTAAGCGATGAAATATTAGGATCCAATATTAAATATCAGAATTCAATAATTTGTTAAAGAATTTGCTCTTTTTCTTTCTGTAAAATCGCTAAATCAGGGACAAATATTTCACAAGCTTATTCAATCTAGTTGTTAATTGAATAAACAATCTGTCAAACTTGAAAAAAAATCAAGGATATCGGTGATATTAATTTTTAACAATTTTAATTTTAATTTTTTTTAAATATCAGCTCTAATAATATTTTCTGCATTATTCTTTTGGCTATGTAATGTGGTTAGTTTTTAATGAAATTTTTCGGAGTGGAAGCAGGGACAGAATTAAGGAACCTGATCCCACTTCTGGAATGTTAGGTAAAATGATGTTTTAGATTTAAAAAAATCATTTTAAGATTATTTAATATAATTCTGTACAAGTAGAATTCATAATATTCTCTAAGGTAAAGATTTATCTCTAATCATTTCTTTCTTTAAATAAAAAGAATGTATCCGCCCCCTATAATTGTAATTATCCTGATTTGTAATAATTATTCTACCCCCACCCCCAATCTTCACAATGAACAGAGAATATACAAGCTGTATAGAAGTTATATACACATCTCCAAGCTCCTCTGTAACAGGTAACTTACACGTCCCTTTTCGATTTCTACACATTTATTAATATTATTCGGCAGTATTTTTCATTCCGTAGCGTAATAGATAAAGTTACAGCCAATCAAGCCGGCCGAAAGGGAATTGATCCCAGGATTTGTCACGCATTTTTATAGATTTACTTTTATTAATTTTTTTATTCGAAAATAAATAATTTTGATACCATTACGATAGGAAAAAAGTAAAATAAAAATTATTAAGTTAAAAAAGGATAAATTATTCAATAAAGAAAAGAAAGATGGGAAAAAAGCCACTGAAAAATACCTGCCATTCAGTCGACTGAATTGTTACTGAAAGATCACGGATAAGTCACTGACAGGCTTCTTTCACTCACATTTCAGTAACCTTTCAGTAGGCATTCAGTTACCATTCCGTCATCTGAATGGTGTAATTTCATCCTGTGTTTTTTTTTTTGCAAGAAATCTCAAACATATAACGATTTGATATATTTATTTGAACATATTTTGATTTAATTATTTATACATTGTGTTTTTTTTTAATAAAAAAATTATAATGCCTCTTCTTTGACCGAATTTAATGCCTGGAGAAAATATTATTTTGACATAAAAAGTGAGTGTAATCGTGCAGATTAGAATGTTTTCATAATTTTTACTTTGTTAAGTGAATTAGTAGATTAGTGAGCAATTATAAACTGTGAACAGAATATAAGAACGTCAAATAATATATATCATATAAAAGATGCCTGACCTATCATGTAAACCCCTATTTTTGTTTATTAACACCTTATTAATGAAAAAAATTATATAGCTTAGAAATAATTACTGTTGTTATATGAGTCATCAGAAATTATTTATACATGTATAATCGTTTTTTTTAGATTCATTTCTCGATGAGATGAACAAAATAATTTATATAGTCAATACTTATAATTCAATTTCAGTGAAAAACATGTTACTTTTCATGTACATACTCATTATTTAGCTAACTCAAAAAATTGTGCACAAAATTTACATGCCGACAGCTGTGTAGAAATATATCGATTTGAAAATTACACGATTCTCGGGAGAGGATCTAAAAACCTGTAGTACACAAGGCTGGTATAATTTTATCTTTTAAAAGTTATAAAAATAAAGAATTCCCCGTTATGTTATATTGTCATTATAATAGTTTACTTAGTTATCGATTACGCAAGTTATGAAAATCTGCACTGGTAATTAAAAAGCGATTACAACATAAAGCAGGCAGAAACTTGCTTTGTTTTAACAGTAAGCAAACGATAAACGGTGACATGTCGAATGGAGTGCAGTGGAATATTAAAAAGAGATATCTTCAGGTTAAAAAAAATTAGAAATAAACTTGCTTGTCGATACACCTTAATACACGTATACCTTGTTGACAGTTAACATGGTTAATACCCTGTATAAAGTTGATGTGCAGACGAAATACTTGAGAATGTGAGAACAACACCCACATCAGGAAAATTTAGTCTAAGGCCGTTCTTATTTAATTTTCGTAACCTACATAATAAATTTTACTTTTTTTTCTAGTTTGGTTTTCAATTTGTACTAAATTCAATGTAATTTGTTAACTGTTACAAATTAAAAAAAACTCCGCAAAACACGTGTTTCTTTCCAGAGTTATTTCCCTTGCCATCCCCTGCATTACCCATTGACAACAATTACCTCGCTTAATAATTTATTTGAAAATTTTCTTTTCTTTGCTCAACAAGAATTTGTATTGTATAATTCAAAAATAGAAATACATGATTAAAATATTTCCTTTAAAGCACACGGAGAGAAACAAAAGATTTACAGAAGTTGAATTTTAATCATGAAAAGAACATTATTATTCGTTTGAGAGAGTATTAGTTTATAACACAGTCGCGTTTCAGACTTTTTGGAAAGACAATCATCGTGTCAAAATGTATAGTGAAAAGTAGTTTGGTTACTAAAGCTGTCATTATATTCATCGGAAAATGAACAGAAAATTTTCACCGTAGAAAAACATTAGTTCAAAATGATGAAAGTATGGAAAATTGATATATATATATATATATATATATATAATTCAAAAGAAGTTAAAAGATGATGTCAAACAGTGAAGTAAAAATATTCATGAAAGGAAAAAGCGCAGTTTCTATTTCATATATATATCTTAAGTCCTCTGATCTGAACTGGTACGTCTATCATATTTGTAATAACTTACGTTTCTAAAATTTTCATAAGTCTCAATAGTTTTGACCTCACAAATAAGAACTTTTAATGATAAATCCATAAGAGTTAATTGTGAATTATTTTTTTAATTCCCAAACATTAATTATCCCGAAAAAAAAGTTAGGCAGATCATAATGTTTATGATCCTATATTTTTTAATACATGGTGACAACAAATAAAAGGTCGCTTTAGATCTATACTACTGATTATTTTTTAACAGTAAATTCCAGTGATGTCGTTTATAGCCTTAGTAGATTAGAACTTCCAACAATCTGTTGAAATTTCGATGTGCACTAATTTTACTACTTTATTAAATGAGCCATTTCAATATTCTTATGAAACAGAATTCAAAATTTTCTGCTCTAGAATAGAAAAACTCTGCCGTGCCCTTCAACTCTACATTTTTATCAATTAACAATAGTTACTTGCATTCATATGTGAACTCGATATATTCAAGTGAACTCGAATTAAAAGACACTAATGAGTTTCATGTTTGGATGTTTTATTGATTATAGACGATAAAGTCAAAGTAATAAATTAACTGTAAAACAAACGGGATGACTTCAGTTTTTATATCGTCAACTTCACTTATTTATGCAGTAATCCAACATCATCTGCAAATGGTGTTTGTGTTTCCCAGCTGGTGTGATTCGCAAGAGCATGGTATGACTATGATTAATTTCTTAAACAACGCAAGTTACTGACAAATAAGTTGGTATTACAAGGATTTCAACAACCTCGTTTAAAGTCAGCATTTCGTTAATTCTACAGTTGTTAGAATGACATAGTTTGTAAATACAAACTATTGTTTTTCGTTCTTTTGTCTGACATGTTTCTTACCATTTGTTAGATTCTTGCTTTTATCTTAAATTTGACTAATCCGTCTTCCTTATCAATACATAGTGCTCACTACTGGTAATACCCGTCAACTGGGGATGCTTACTCCTCCTTTGCATCTGATTCCTCCTATGGTGTTTCCGAGAGTAAGTGTCTTTGCTCTGTTTATGATTCTTTTTTTCTGCTGTATTTAAAAGATTAGACACTGTCCATTATATTCACCTTTACCACAATATACATTTACACTTTTTTTTACTTTGTGGCCTTTACTGGTCGACAGAGGATGCTTAGTCATTTTAGGCCTCTTATCCCTCCTCTTCTGTTTCGAGAGGTTTGTGTTTACGCTGCTTTTTATTATTTGTATTGTTGTTTGTTTTCAGGGCTTTCCATCTTGGTCAATGTTCGATATCTTCAAATTTCATTTCTTCCGTCCTACAAATATTTAGCTAAATTCTACTTAAAGAAGGAAACAAAATCAAATTCTAAAAAGCTTTTGTTTAATCACATCTATATTTGACTTTATTGATGCACCTGATCCCATCTCGGATGTTTGGAGGTCCGTGTTTGCTCTGCTCCTATTTTGTATTGTATAATGGACTTTTGAGCTTGAATACTGTTCGTTATCTCCATATATTTCATGTTAGAAATAGAAAAAGCTTTGTTGTAAAGAAAATGTATTAGTAGTTACAATAGACGTCATAAGATAAGGAACCTACTTATTTTCCTTTTTTTTTATTCATTTTATAATCACACGCCTCTGCAAATTCTTATTTATTCCACAGAAACTACCCTTGGTATAAAAACAATAAGTGTAAATTTCTGAAAGTTTAAGGAGGAATGCCACACCAGATTTTTATTTTATAGATCTTTAAGACACCCCTTTTAAACTATGGTTTCAGCTTTGAAAGACCGATATTGGCTCTTAATCATTTTATACGATTTTGTTTTGCATTTTTCAGAGAAATTGAGAAAAAAATGTATTATTTGCAAATAAGATGCTTTAATTTTTTTTTAAATTTGCTGTTAATAAATTCCTTATATAAATATCTAATAAAATATGTAAAGAAAGAATGCATAGACATTCTAATTTTTGTAAATAAAAAATATTCATGAAAAAAAAAAACATATTATCTGTGAATATTTTATAAACCTATAGATAAAACTCATAAAACTAGTCACAACTAGGGAGAACATGTTAGTCAATCATGTTTTAAAAAGAAAAAAAATGAAATTGGGATATTTTAGAGAAAATAAGTATTTTAATATTTGTATGCTTTTGCTGGCAATAGCAACGTTTATAGTATTTTTATTGTTTTCATTGTATTCAAATGCGTCAATTTTCTGTAAAATTGAAGAACTTTACAATTTCTCAAAGCCTGATTTCACAAAAGAAGACTTTGAGAAGTTCTTTTCCATTATTTAAAATTCAAAGTTACAATACACACAATTATAGCTAAATTTTACATTCATATTTATAATATCAACCAGAAACAAGATAACTTCAAAGTTTTGAATTTATTAAATATTCAAAATTGTCCTTATTGTTCTAACACTGGTCTAAATGGTTTCACTTAACCTGATCCAATCAGATTCGGCGACTCGTAAAGAATGATATTTTCCTACAAAATCAAAACACCTGTTTTGCTAAATATAGAGAGGATCTATGGCAGGTGTGAATTGTGCTATATAGGTGTCAATATTGTCATGCCAACAAAATATCATTACAATTAAATTGTTTTTCAAGCTGGAAATTATCAGCCAAAGGGATTGGTCTCCACATTTCACGATTAAAGCTAATACAACTATGTTCATTATATTAGCAATGTCAATCCTTCATATATAAATAATATTCTGCAAGTTGTTTTTTTGGGGTCATAGCGTTATGTATCCTTATGGAAATATGGCACAAAGTTGAGAAGTAACATCAAAATTTCGACACTAGAAAATCGTTGTGAACAGAGCCAAGGCCAAGGTAATCAGTGGTTTTCGGGGAGTATTTTTTTTTTAAATTACTCTCAACTACCTGCAATATTATATTCGTTTTATCGTGAATATTATAAACATAATCTACATAGAACCATACATATATAAATTCAGAATGTGATGACTTCTCTTATGGTACACTTGTCAAATAACGTTTCCTATTTATAAATGATATCACCCTGGGGGAAGTAATGTCTGTAATTAAAAAGGATAAAAATGATTTTCAGCCAATCACATTCAATTGATTTACATTAACGTATAATAATATAAGACAATAAGCCTTGCTCCTTAAAACAGTGGCATTTGTCATTCCAATGATGTAATATTGGAGATAAGACAGCAGCATATGTCATCTCAATGATGCAATCTGGGGATAAAACAATAGCATATGTCATTCCAATGATATAATATTGGAGATAAAACAATAGCATAAGTCATCTCAATGATGCAATCTGGGGATAAAACAATAGCATATGTCATTCCAATGATATAATATTGGAGATAAAACAATAGCATAAGTCATCTCAATGATGCAATCTGGGGATAAAACAATAGCATATGTCATTCCAATGATGCAGTATTGGAGATAAAACAATAGCATATATCATTCCAATGATGCAGTATTGGAGATAAAACAATAGCATATGTCATTCCAATGAGATTAAAGCATTGTAAGCAACTTTTAAAACTTCTCCTCAAAATCAAACTTTCATAAGTTTACAGTAACCATCTTGGAAATTCAGAATTCCATATGTTGGGGATTAGTATTATTTAGCATGAATTAGTTTGTTTATTTGTGTGTTGTTTAACGTCCCTCTCGAGAAGTTTTCACTCATATGGAGATTTGCCGATGGAGAGCAGCAATTTTTTTTTTTTACTTATACTCGGCACTTAGGGCCATTGAGCTTCAAGGGATCTTTTTCGTTCCAGCACCTACGGGACCTCGGTTTATACGGTCTCGTCCGAAGGACCGGTCTCCACGTCCCACAATGGGATTCGAACCCGCGACGAAATGATCAACTCCTTACTCCGCGACTCTAGAGCAGACACTCTAACCACTTGGCCACAGCAGAAATTAGTTTTATATTAGAATTCAATTCAAAAAAAAAAAAAAAAAAAAAAAAAAAAAAAAAAAAAACACTTGTTTCCATGGCAAGAGTGACTGTTTTTTCCTACAAGATTTAAATACATGTAATTCTGTCGGTGTAGAAGATGTGTTACGAATTTGACATTCTCCACTATTGTTATGCATAAGTAAACAAGATGTTTCTTGTTATATGAGTCATTAAAATGATGATTCGATGGATGATTGAATGAATGAGATGTATTGACATTTATTCTTGCTTACCTGTTATTATTTATTAGAGTTATTTGAAATCAATGATGTGCTAGGTGCAAATTGTTCACCAGGTACCGAATTTCCTCCACGTTTTGAGGAATACGGAACGTAAATAAACCATTCACTGGTCTACAAATGCTTTTATATAATACTAAATATTCTTACCTTTGATAATTGGGGTAATTAATAAATCCATTCACTGATAATTAGAGTAAAAACCTTACAATTACACTCTGCTTTTTCATACTAAGCGGCAAAAGATGTAAAGTACATTCGGAACACCTCGGATGCGTATAATAGTTAAATGTATCCGAAGCTTTCCGGCTATTTGAAGTTATGGCGCCAAATCTCATGCAATATACGTCATAATGGGTGTGAAGGCTTTATATACGAGCTCCCCGGGCTCTGACAGTCAGACGTCTGCTGTCTCACTCACTGTGCGGTCGCCAAATCTGATAACGATGACCTTACAAGAACAAGGCTCAGAAGAGTTTAGATGGGTAATTATCCCTCAATTTGTATTGACTTGTTAGCAACACTTGATGGCTTTATTAGTTTAATGAGTTTTATTCAGACACAAGTAGTGATCTGGACTCGTTATTGTTTATTGTTGAATAATATTTACTAAGGCACAAGAAGTGACCTGAACGTGATATTTATAACTCCTGACATTATTATTAACAACAAACTAACAAATGCATGGTGCATTGTATTGAGTTTTGTTGAGATGTTAGCATAACTTTTTGTCCCTATACAATTAGTTGTTTGCTATAACCTGACATTTTATATTTATACTCACTAAGTGAAGAAATCACTAGTTGGAACTTTATTCAAGACCTAAAGGCATTAGGTCTATTTACACTCATTAAAGGGTTTGTTTAAGGGTGGTTTATAAATTAACATTTGTTGGAAAGGGTGGTTGGTTTGCTTTTATTTCAGGTGAGGACAGCAGAGCCAAAGAAGAATATTTTTGTATGTTTATTGAATAAAATCTAATAAAATATTAAAAACAAATTATATCCTGTTGTCTTTCGTTCAACATTCAGATTAAGGAGCCCCACAATGTTACGCCGCTAAACATAAAGCTGTAAGTCGTAACAGATGTTTCAAACTTTGATCCCTCAAAAGATTTCCATTTGTTTCATGAAATATTGAGATAAAGAACAGTATTCAAGTTCAAAAGTCCATTCAAAAAATACAGTTCAGAAGCAGAGCAAACACCTCCAAAAACATCAGAGGTTGGATCATGTGTCATGGAGGAGTATGCATCCGCTGCCGACCGGTGACACACCGGTGTCACACGCCGTGTGCTCCATGTCACGATCGGGAAAAACGGAAAAATCCGTAGACAATCAATGGCCTAACAATTTGTATGAAAAACGTCAGTCAACATTTGACTTAATGATAGATTGTTTTTACTGACAAAGTCATTATATCGACCATAGAACTTGTGTTTGTTTTATGTATTTAAAAAAAAAAATTGCAATTAATTCGGTTTCCTTGTTTTGATTCTTTTGTTCTTTTTGTTGATTATTTTTTTCGTATTTCATTTATTTTTGTTTATGCTTTTGTTATTTTGTTTGTTTCTGAGTTATTCAATAGTGGTGTTTTTTTTTTTTTGGGGGGGGGGGGGGGTCGATTTGTGTACCTTCTACAATGGAACCTTGTTTTAAGTTTTATTCTTACTTTGTCCTTTTTTTTCTTTTTTTTTTTTGTGTGTGGAGAAAAATTGATCTCTTTGTGTACCTTCTTTAATTTGTTCAAAAGAAAGTAAGGGTTCTTCGAAATTTTAAATTTTACTTATCCAAAAAAAATAAATAAATAAATAAATAATAATAAGATAAATAAATCGAAAAAAAATAAATAAAAAACAAAATACAAAAGACGTCATTTTCACAACTAAAAGCGATATCACACCCACAGAAATCCAATACAACATGGTGTTAAATGTGATAAAATTTCCAATGGTCATATGGTTATTCATTATTTATCAACACGGCTTTGCTAAAAAAAAAAAAAAACTCACAGTGTGTTTTGCAGATAATGACGAAGCAGCTCTGTATTATGTATGTAACTCAATCAGGTCACACATCTAAGATGCCATGGTTATGGTTTGTCGTTTTGGGTTTATTTCCTGTTTGTTGGACATGTGAGGAACAGAACAGCAATATGTTTCCTGTGTGTTTCTGTGATGAAAGATGTTTTAAATACAGGGATTGTTGCTTTGATGTCAAAATGCCTGAGAATTTTACGGATATTGATGAAGATAGACAAGCAAAGTGTCAACGCACATATTCAAAAAGCTATCCTACTTACTGGATGGTTTCTAAGTGTCCATTTGACAGACAAGACACATATGACGATAACATTCTGGTTGCTGGATCGGATACTGTTGTTTATAAAAGCCCAGATATTGCACTGTGCAATAACATAACCCAGTTTGTGCCTCTAGATTTGTATGTTCTTCCTCAAGAAGGAACTTTATGTAAAAAAGAGAGTTTGATGGAGATTCTCAATCTTCCACTTTTAAATATGTCCATAGCCCTTCGAGATTCGCAATGTGGAATAACGTGGTACCCAAAACAATCAACAAATTCATCCATAAGGCCTCGATCATGCATTTTAAGATTTGTTTACACTTCGAAGCCTCAAAGTCAAAAGTGTCTTTTCTTTCAAGAGCCAATAAGAGTAAATTGGGTAATGTACAAAAATGTTCACTGTTTTGAAGATGAACAAGGGGAGCGGCCTAGTGTACCTTTGTCCTTTGTAGACAAACTCCACGACGTTAAGGAACTTGATGGCAAATATGTCATAAAAGTGAGACTTCCGGATAGACTAGATGTCGAAAGAAGCAGAACAAATGCAGATGTGAGTATTATAAATGTATTACGAGGCTACAAGACGAATTTACGCAAAATATTCAGTCAGATTGATGTCATGGCGTAATTAGATTCTTCCAATTTAAAATTAAAATCTAGTGATAAAACAGCATAAAAAGTTGTAAATAAGACTTGCTTGGATAGGAAGTAAACGTCAATTTCATATCTGTATGATTTTGAAGAGTTTTTTTTAATTAAACATACAGACATTGAACGTGATGAATCGGATATGCTGAAATAGAAAGTTAAAAGTATATTATTTGTGGAGGAACTGTAAACTGATTTTAAGAAGCTTATGAAATGTAATTCAAAATGCCAAATCCTTCTTATGTATGACAAGCAAAGCAAGTTACCACCCGTCATATAATTATTCTAAGTAAAGCTAATTAAAAAAACCCATTGTGTCCTGTCAAACAAAATAAAGATAATAATTGGAAGGATATGAATTGATAAGAAATTAGGAATTGATTTATCAGCATTCTCCATACATTTTCAATTCTCGGAGACTATTCTCCGTAAAAGTAATGATATTTAGTCGCAGCGTTACGTAATAATGGGCTGTCGAGCTTGCTTAATTGGGGAAATGAGAAGTAACAAAATGAATATATATATATATATATATATATATATATATATATATATATATATATATATATATATATATATATATATATATATATATATATATACAATTCAATACATTGAAAAATCACTAGAACATGATTTAGTACACAATAAATATCTTAAATTTGAATCCTGCAATATGAATACTAGCAATGCACTAAACTGACCAAGGTCACTCTCATGCTTGACGTCATTTTTGCCACTCCTTTATTCTCTCAGAGCTTAGTCCATGAGAAGAATTCATAAATATTACAATCATTCAGGGTATAGTACATATATGTAAGTAAAATACGTCAGCATATTCTTAGAAAGAAAGACACCAAGAAACTTTTCATTAAAATTTTGACAATAATTTCAATGTTTCAACCATCGCTGGCAATTTTTCTTTCTTCTTTCAGTTTAAAAATATATGGATAATTAAATTCTATATCCTTAATCCTATTGCATAATGTATACATCCTCGAGTTTTCTATTTATATTACTCAAAATCCCTGTTACGATTGGCAACCAATGATTGTTTGATAGATTTTGTAAAAGCATTTATGATTTCCTAGCTTGAGGGCTTTATTAAAATAATACCAGGTTTTAAATCACAAATTGGAGTCTCCATATGAGTGAAAAATTTCCGAAGGGGACGTTAAACAACAAACTGAAGGTGGAGAAAAAAATAAAATGTGTACATTTTCAAATAAAAAAAGAACATATTAAAGTCAGTATTTCATCCTGACCTGATGAAAAATACATCGTAATATTCTAGTTATGACGTAGTTATATTCTGGAGGAAGGAAACTCTGTTACAAATATACTTTCATGATCAGTCAGCAACCAATAGAAAAAAATGAGGTTAAATTAGTCTTTGATTAATTTACTTTCACAAGCTGTTGGCAACCAATTGCAACTGTAAAAATAGCGATAAATTAAATTTTTTGCCCAATTAAATTTCATGAGATGTATGTAAGTAACTGTATAACTGTATAAGATAGCGATAAATAAAACACTGTACTGAATTAACTTTCATGAGATGAATATAAGTAACTGTATAAAATAACAATAAATTAGAGTCTCTGATTGATTTAATTCTAAGCAGTTATTAACCAACTGTAAAAATTACAATATATTACAGTTTGTGTTTATTCCATTGTAATAATAATAATAATAATACATCTGTACATAAATCAATAATAATAATAATAATAAACAATTAAAAACAATAATAAAACATTCAGAATTAGTAGGACTACATGAGAAGTATGTTATGACTCCAGCTGACAAACCTTGAAGCAATATTTTCCAACTTCATGGAGATAACGAACAGTGATCAAGCTCAAAAGTGAGTTTTATATATTGTACTTATTCTGGATCAAAAACGTCATAAAAATCAGTACAAAGAAAGAAACAAAGATATAAAGATATTTGCAGGGTGCAGTAAATGTATTACCAACCCCCAATACTTTTTCCTAACCAAACTTTTAACTGTTGTGAAGGAGAACCTTCAGATGTACTGTCCAACATTATTCAAGAAGTACTGTAAAAGAAATTTGAATTCTAAATAAGCGTAAGCTACTGCGAATTTAATTTGAGCTGCGTTCGCACGGAGAATTCAATGCAAATTAATTTAATTCGAATTAATTTACTGCACATCAAATTACTTCACATTAGCTCCGTGAAATTGCTGAGAGAAGCTGAATGAATTTAATTTTGACGCATGTGTAATGGCAACATTTTGTCACAATCCACATATCGGTGGTCAAATATAGGTACATATGCTATATGTCAGTGAAAAAAAAGGAGAAAAAAATAATGTTCGTCTACGACATTATGTCAACTATGGATCTGCTCTGCATGAGGTGACATGATTTGCAACTGACGTCAAGATAGTCTTACTAAAAGCCTTACTGTTAAAATTAAATTTTAATGTGCATTAATTTACTTCGCATTTACTATCTTGCAATTTGCATTGGTTTAATTCGCAGTATTCGCATTAATTAACAGCGAATTAAATACTCAATGCTCATTCATATGAAGAAGACATAATAGCAGGCTTTTTTGCCATCATAGACAACTGCTTCCTCAATAAAAATATGGAAGTCATAAATTTTCATATCTTGTGATCGGTCATTACTTTGATAAAAGTCATTTTCATTCTACACACAAGTATTCCGATGGACACTAATTAGGCTCCTTTATTAGTAGACCTTTTTTTATATTTAATGAAAAATAACTTATTTATAAACTTCTGAATGAGAATATGAAATTTCTTATTGTTGCTTTCAATTCAACATTCGATAGATAACGTTTTATAATTTAACAATAGTTATTTTCATTCATTTGTTAACTCGATCTTTTCATGTGAACTCGAAATGAAAGACTCCACAGAGACTGCCACATCTGTCTTATATTTTGATATTTTACGTCAATGGCCGACCAACACCTAATATATGACAAATTGGATGACTCCATGGTCACTTTCCCTATTTATGTAACAGTACTCCATAATCACCTGCGTATGGTGTTTGTCTCCTAACTGATTCGAGATACAAGAGCATATTCTGAGTACGAACAAGTTATAAGTTACAGGGTTTTCAACTATCTAGTTTAAAGTCGGTATTTTGCAAATTCAAAATCCATCGTTAGATCGTATTTTGACTGACATGTGTCCAACCAATTGTTGGGCCACTGTATTTATCGATTACTCCGTTAACCTTATCAAATCAGAGGGTTCAAGGTGGATTTGATTGGTAGACAGGGATTTTTACTCCTCGTAGGCACTTGATCCCGACTCTGGTGTTTCCAGGGGTCTGTGATTTTGCTCTGTTCACGTATAGTATTCTTAACTTGATAAAGAACAATGCCCTTATATTAATAGCATCAACTTTTGAAACCAAAGCAAAAGTTTGATAAAAAAGGAGGCTTTGGAAAAATTAAAAGGTTTATGGCCTATTAACTAGCAATTATAAAAATTACAAAAAAAAATTACGATAATTTGTAAAAAAAAAATGTAGATAAACTACACTCTATGTTCAATTAAGGTAGTCAGATTCTCAGGTTCTGAAAATCAGGCATTGAATAACCGAAAATGCTCACAAAAATGTCTCTGAATTCTCAAAGTAATGAGAATTCGCCCACGGTAATTGTTCAAATTTCATCATTAATCATATTATATAGGAAAAATTAGTAAATCTCAAATAAATTTTCAGGAAATGCAAATAAAGACACCTACTATACATTTTCTAATTGGAAAATGATCAACAAAAACATTTTAGGATAAAAAACTATAGGTATCCAGGCAATTGAAGAGAATTGCATGATTTTTATACTTATACGGTACTTTAGTTTCTTCTGTGTACTTTAATTATTTTATAATGCACAGTTTATAAAGTGTTTCCTATCATTGCAAAACACCATAAATCATTTTTAATTTCATTTAATGCTAATTAGCATTGGTATCTAAGGCTAAATTAAAGGAAAAGTTGATTTCTTAAAATCTGTATTTTTAACATACCTTTATAGGGTAAATATATCAACCTTTTAAAAGACTGTTTCTAAAACTTCAAAGAATCTTGAATCACATTGAGATGTATAAAATGAAAATTGTTGCATGAAAAGATTTCATATTTAAGCTTCACTTTTTGAATTAGATAATAAATTATAGAGTTATCCTTCCTGGCTGAGAATCGGATATCCTTAACTCTCATAAAATGTAAGTAACCATTTAAAGAAAATAGGAAAATGCTGATATTCAAACAATAATCATGTCCAAAAGTCCAATTACACAATACAAATTGAGAGCAGAGCAAACACCAACCTCTGAAAACATGAGAGGTTGGATTAAGTTCCATGGGAAGAAAATAAATTCAATTAGTTTAATTAGCTGATAGCAACAAATCGTAAAAAAGTACTGTAAATTACAAGAAAAGGATAAAGCTAACAAACACTTACCACTCTGATAAATCCTCTAATCAATGCTAATATTGAACAGGGCAAAAACATTGACCCTAGGAAACACTAGAGGCGGGATTAGGCGTCTAGAAGGAGTTAACATCCCTTCTTGACCGATCACTCCCGCTGTGAGCACTCTATGCTAACCAGGTAAATGGAGAAAGCTGTCGTCAAAATGATTGTAAAAGCAATGGCCTAACATTAGGTATAAGAAAGTCAGTCAAAATCTGTTCCAGCGCAGAAAGGTATTTATAACGACCATAGAGTTTGCAAAAGATAACAGAGACCTGTTTTTAATTGTTATTTATTTCCATGAGTAACCAACTGCATCTGTAAAATAACGACAAATCACACTCCACTTTCCTTCCTCGAGCTGTTAGAACCAACCTAAAAAAATATAGTTTTGTTAATTTACTTAATTTCCTTTCACGCACTGTTAACACTTCATCCCGGTGACGTTTTGTTGCCACACCTCAGGTTCTTACGAAAACTGAGTTATTTCAGATTCAAATGTCATGATATTTTGCTATGATAATTATTATTACAAAAGACTTAGTGAGTGTTTGTACAGAAAGTATCGAATACTGAAATTGAAATTTACCCTGTAATTAATGTACGGAAGCGTAAATGTCTCTACACCTGTTGTGTTATATTTTTGTACATTGTCTTACTTTTTATTGTCTTCTAAACATATAATCTGTTATGACTTCTTATTGTCATTCATTTGTTGTTTTGTATTTGGGTATTTTCACATAATTTAAAGCGACTTTTCTGTGTGGTGGATTTTATTGCTTAAAGTTAAATCGACTTAGAAAAAATATCGATATGACAAATATTGATTAATGCATGAAAATTAAAGATATCGATGTAGTTAGCTCGACACACACAATGAAAATATATGCATAAGAGTTAAATTGATATAAATATGCCGGTATTTCTAGGGGAAAAGTTTGAAAATATTGTTCTCCAACTAATTTCGCGGGCGCGGGAATTTTAATGAAACGTCACATCTCTCAGATTTATTGACGGCACATGCACAATGTCACGGTGTCATGTGTAAAGCGTTAAATATTTTTTTGTATGGTTATAGAGAAAAACAAATTAAAGACGAAGGGGGTGAGAGGGAGGTGATCAGTTAGATTGTTCCCATTGAAGTAAATATCAATTATAATAAAATCATTCTGATTAATTAGAAATGAAATCTACTAGTATATGCATGTCTAGTAATAATTTCATATTTTTTCTTATTGATAAATAAAAATCATCAAACTCTCTTTGAAATAAGAATTATATGTAGCAAAGTATGCATAACAAATATGCTCTGACTAAATAATTAAGGACAGCCCCCCCCCCTCCTTTCCCATCTTTTCAATGTTCCATTCATAAATTATACATTTAGTACTTTTCCTAATTTGTGGATGAAGCGAAAGTAGAAAGTAAAATATTATAAAAGTGACACTGGCTATATACTCTGTAAATACTTGATGTTTTACCACTCTGTGGTAAAAATAGGATGTGCCACATAGACGTGAAGCTCCACAGTCTCTCTCTCTCTCTCTCTCTCTCCCGAACTCAAAAAAATTAAGCAGTAAATCATGATTGAATATATATATATATCAGATAAAAATTGACTATCAGCACATCAAATCTACATGTAACTTCTAATTACTTAAAATAATGTAAAATAATCTTCATTGCAGCCAATCTGCATAAGCTTTATAGTCACAGAGTTAAAAGAGGGAAAGGTAGGGGTTAGCCAAATAAAATATATCACAAGAACCCCCCCCCCCCATAGATTTAACTATCCAACTGCGAGTAACTTCTTTATTATTGGGATATATTGGTGGATCTCTACTATACTCAGGTTTAAGAAAAAGCAGGAGGAGGGGCAGAAAGATACTATTGCCTCTTCCCCTCTTCAAAAGTGCTTATAGTACAATATATAGCCACCTATAACTATGCCTCTGATCTAACTGTTGATTTCTTTCCATCTCCTTTTTAAAAAATATTTTTGAATCTGTATCAGCCTATAATCGAATACGATAGCAAATACATGGTACAGGAGCTTTCACTGAATCCCAAGTGAAGTGAAGATTCATTAGAATTCCCGCCCCCGCGAAGTTTATTCAAGAAAAATATTTTCTCACTTTTTCTCGGAAATATTCACATATTTATATCGATATAACTACATGTTTATTTTTACATATCGACATTACTATATTGATATAATTAAATATCTTGCTTTGGTCAATATCTTAAAATCAATATTTTTTTTAAGTCGTTAAATCTTATAGCAATAGAATCAATTAAATAAATGAATGTGCCTTAAATTATGTAAAATCATCTAAATGCAATTCAAAATATATGTATAAATAAGGAGTTATTACACTTTATATGATGATAGGACAATAAAATATAAGACAATATACAAGTTATAACACAACAAGTGTAGAGCCATTTACGCTTCCGTATTAATGTCATCTAGTTGTACACACTTTTGACACAATAATACAGCCTTTGTCAAAATGTACTATGATTGTCAAGGCAACATTATCACTTAAACCTTCAAAATGTTATTTTTTAAACATGTAACATAACCGCTTTTTAAGAATGTTATGTCAATGTCATTTGTTTATATAATAGACTGTTTTGTTACATTTTCAACATTGAAATACTGTAATTTATTACATTTTCAACAGTGAAATACTGTGATTTATTTATTGAATAAAAGTGATATTCTCTCACAGTGTGAAAGAATACCAAAAATGATATTCTCTCACAGTGTGAAAGGATATCAAAGTAAGTAAAACATAATTTCTGGCCTGTCATAAGATAGAGATAGTAACTAAGCATCTTGATAGAGCTAAAACTGCAAATTTCTTCCTAAATATGTTGCTAAAATCCATGCTATGTAATGTTTTCAATCTGACACACAACTTCTAAGCTATGACATCTCAACCGCTCAACTATGACGTCAAGCCTATGACACTGTGTTAAGAAAAGACAGAGGCAAAGGGAAAATCAAAGAAAATGTAATAAACAGAAAATTCAATCATCTACAAAACATTGAATATCCTCTATTTATTAATTGAATAAAAGTTGAATAAAAGTGATATTCTGACACAGTGTGAAAGGGTATCAAAATGGTATTCTCACAGTGTGAGAATATCATAAGTACGGCAAAACTCACGATTTTCCTTCCCTTCACGAAGAATGTTTTTTAAAAAAAAAAAAACAAACAAACAAAAAAAAAAAAAAAACATGGTCTGTTATAAGATAAGAGTTTCTGCCATCCTGACAGAGACTAATACATGTAGTTATACTGCCAAAGTTTTTCCAAATATGTCGTTAAAAAATCCATGTTTACAACGTTTTTCAATCTCGCAATCGCTTATAGCTATGACGTTTCAACCGCTCAACTATGACGTCAAGCCTATGACACTGTGTTACGAAAAGACAGAGCCAAAGGAAAAATCTAAGAAAATGTAATAAACAAAAAAATCAATGTTTTGTAGATGAATATGGAATTTATTTCACTTGTGAGACAGGGTTTTTTGATATTTTCACTTGCTTGTGCTTGGCACTCGTGAAATTATTTAAAAATTCTGTCCCACTCGTGAAATAAATTCCATATTCATCTACAAAACATTGAATATCCTATATATATATAAGGATAAAAGCAGCGAATATGCACATTTTACTGATAAACTGCATGATTTTTTTTTTCGGGGGGGGGGGATTCACAAATACTTGGGTCTTGGTTTATAAATATGTATGTACCTTATTTATACGTGAAATATGTAGTATACTTTTTTTTACATATCAATAGGGTACATACATATTTATAAACCAAGACCCAAGTACGGGGTCTTTGTAAAAATTAGTTTTTAACGCCCTATGAATAGGCCGAGTATTTGATACAAAAGACTGTACTCAGAAAAAAAAACCTGAAATGTATTGATTAAAGCACAACATTTTACACAGCTTTAATTGTATTTGAACAATACCTTATTCATTAATTTTCTCTTTTCATGTTAGCTAGTTTATTACGAAGTACAAATTCTACTTCTGGTTCGTTGCCACGATGCTCTCAGTAAGGAATACATGTATATAATTATAATTTTACCGATAAATTTATTAGAAAAACCTACTACATACATGAAATAGTCTTTCAATATATAAATATATTCAAAACTTATAGTGTTATTAATGATTTACCATTATTTCAATGACCATTCATACAAAAGTTTTTTTTTTTTAATGATCGCCTAGTTTTTCTTTTTAACATCGGGCTCGATGCTATATGATGTTCTAGAAGCTTCCGTCAATATTAAGATCGGTGAATGAGGAAAATAATTTGCAAATTTCCCTCTTTAATCGGTTATCACAACTTATTTCTTTTATATCATTTAAATCAAGTTTTGATTGAATAATTCAGTGATGACGTTTAATTAAATAAATAAATGATTGCTTGTTTTCAGTTTCATTAAAAATTGCCAGAATCTTAGATCCGCCAACCGGAAACGCCACCGTACTCACGTTTTTGCTATTTCATGGCTGTTTATAGAAAATAAAAGTAGACTTTTAATTTTATGAACGACACTGACTATGCGAGTGAAATCTAAATATAGTTTACGGACATCATCTTGTATCTAGTGTATTCATTGAGATGTTAGTAAGAACTCTGGTGCACCCGTTTCGGAGTTTATTTGCAAAATTTATTAATTTATAAGTATAGATATGTATATATATATAAAGCACAAAGAAATTCACTTTTTACAAGTATACCCACTTCCGCCCCAGCCCGGGGTTGAACTCTCGACCATCGGAATCTGTCTCCTAGCAGTACAGGAACAGCACGCTAGACCGCTCGGCTATCTAGGCAAGTCAAAAAACTTTCTTTCGATGTCGATGGAATTCGCGCGGCGCTGCTCTACACTACACGGTCATTGAAAATGGAAGTGAGATACAGTTATTTGGACATTAGTTTTATTAGAGGATTGTTACAAATACACGTTGTAATGAAATTTAATTTTTATTTATAAAGCACATTTTACAACAACTCTTAAACTAATATAACTGCCCTAAGTGAAGAAATATTAATATAGAAAGCACAAAGAAATTCACTTTTTACAAGGATACCCACTTCAGCCCCAGCCCGGGGTTGAACTCTCGACCAACGGAATCTGTCTCCTAGCAGTACAGGAACAGCGCGCTAGACCGCTCGGCTATCTAGGCAAGTAAAAAAACTTGCTTTCGATGCCGATGGAGATAGATAGATAGATAGATAGATAGATAGATAGATAGATAGATATAATTATTTTTTGTTAAATTTATTTTGCATAACTGATGAAACATTATAATGAGTCGACATGTTCGTTTGTATGAAAGCATAAAGTTGCAAAAAAAAAAGGAAAAAAAAAAAAAAGAAAAAAAGAAAAAAAAAGAAAGAAAGAAAGAAAAAGAAGAACAACGCTGTCTGCATGTACATTTAAAAAAATACCCATTAGTATACTCATGTTTCAATATCATGAAAAAGATGAAGATAACGAACAGTTATCGATCTTTTAAAAAAAACCTACAAACAGATACAACTCTGTGGACAGGGCATTAAACACGTATCTCCAGAAATTCCAAAGGCGGGATCAGGTGCCTAGGAGGACTAAGCATCCTTGTCGGCAGGCCACACTGGCCGTGAACCCTATTTTATTTTCATATATTTTTGCCATATCCTACGCCATTGCATATTAATGAATCTTTGGTGATTGTAATATGTTAATAAAACAAGGTTTTGGACATGTCTCGCATATGAAGTCAGCATATCATGTGAAAAAAAAATTATCAGTTACCTGATTGAACAAATCCATGTAAATTAGAATAAATAAAGAAAACAATATATAAAATGCGTTTTAAGATGAAAATTTCAAAATCTTAAATGTTAACTGAACTTCTTGCCTAAAATGTTTGGTATAGCTATTGCTATATAGTACATATGTTTAAAAAAATTAAGGTAGCGCTGTTTGAAATCAATCTGCATGAACAACAAACTATGTCATTTTAAGCGTTAATGTGTTTTAACTGATTTTTCTGTCAATCAAGAGATTGGAACAAAATGCCCACTTTTATTCTTTGTTTATAATTGTATTTCATATGTTTTACATTTTTACAGATCATATGCAACTCCACTAATCATAACAACTGCCGCACTACTGAGATCAGACACTGGAAACACCCACTTAGATTTTCACTGGGGACTTTTTCGACAGAGTCAGCTGTACATCCAGAGGTTCATGTAAACATGTTCTTACACAATGTTTTGAAAAACCCCCTGGGTATTCGCATTGCCGATACAATCTCTATGTACGTAGTGTTAGGTTACCAGAACACAACTGCGTGCTCCAGTATACTTGTGTCAGCATCTGTCGTCAGTGATGACGTCATGAACTACACAATGTTCAAACTACGTCATTTGTTTCTTAAGCAGCTCTCTCAAGTCAATTTTACGAGTGTTTCAAATGGTCAGCAACCACTGAAAGTGAACACACATCAATGTAACCGAGAGTGGAATACTTTGGAACCATTGCAAACTAGGCGATTTAGAGCTTACACGGTCGATAAACTACAATTTGAGTTTTCTGAGTATGATAAGGATAGTCTTTCACGTAATTACTCATTTTGCTCTGATCTGGTTGTTTCCTATGAAGAATCCCTCGTACCTAACCAGCATTCGGAGATAAAAATCACAGACTGGTCATGTGCGACTGAGTACACGGCTCTACAAAATAGCAAAGAAATGACTGAGAAGCAGCATGGTAAAGTGTTGATCATTGTGAGTTGTATCGCAAGTCTAGTTATATTTCTGTTTCTGGTACTGGGATGTCGATTTTTTCTTCACAATCAACGAATGCATAGTCAGTGTATGAACATTTTATGCCGTCAGCAGTAATTTCCCAAAAGAGCAAAGTAAATAAATATGTACATGTTTATGTAAAATAGATTGATTGACAATGTAGAATTGACTTTTCTTTTATATCAAAAGTTCATGATTTTGTCAAGCATATAAATTTTACTGAACTTAAGACGTTTGCATATTATTTCAT
This sequence comes from Saccostrea echinata, assembly GCF_033153115.1. Classification (NCBI taxonomy): domain Eukaryota; kingdom Metazoa; phylum Mollusca; class Bivalvia; order Ostreida; family Ostreidae; genus Saccostrea; species Saccostrea echinata. Next base: position 2,563,353 of record NW_026889805.1, on the reverse strand, counting down.
TTAAATGAGTAGTTAAGTAATATGTTTCATATTATTTTTACACGGTGTTTTATCGTGATTAATAATTGTTCGACATACGTTATCAAAGTATCGGTGTTATATTTACCTTAGATATAATAGGCTTTATCATTCACACCTTTTATTAGCCTTTTCATTATTAACAGTAATGAAACATAACTGATTATTAGATATATTTATTTTAAGAAAAGGTATCAAAGTGCATAGAATTGAAATTTAGGTAATATCCCATTAAAAAATACAAAAACAATCAAAAAGTACGAAATACGAAGCAGTTTCTTTTTATTTTTAATCCCTTAATGTGTCCGTTTACCTCTAATTACAAATGTCGCAAGTCTTTATCCCACTACCAGAACGCCTCAGCATACCTCTTTAAGGGGTGCTTAAAAGACACTGATGGGTCGAACTCTTCAGTATACACCTGGAATTAACGCGTTTTCCTGCGATTTTTTTTTTCTCTTTTTCTGAGCTTGGAAATAAAAAGAAAGGTCAAACAATGAGATCTGGGAAATATGCTAGGACTGTAACTGTTAAAAAAAATCCTTCACATTTATTTTAACCTCTGTTAATATCGCAAGGTTGATATGTACAAGATTTCCCCCAATTAACCCCATTAAATATTTCTTATGCATTATAATTATAATGCCACTCTCTGGTAAACTGTTGAAGCATTAAAAACCCCTTATTCTTGAACTGTGTGGAAGTGGCTCCACAAGTCTTTCATTGTTATCTGCATACATTACACATTCCACTGCGCTTTCAACAATACTCTTTCCCAAAATTACTCGTTTTTTCATGACTCAGAAGTGATAATTAAAGTGTTTGAAAATAACACAGAATACAATTTCAGATGTTTATATCTTACCCTTTTAATGTTGTTTTTAGAGGTCCTTGTTTGCTCTGCTCCCGATTTGTATTGTTTCAATGGACTTTTGAGCTTGATTACTGTTCGTTATCTCCTAATTAAAGAAAAAGGTGAAGATAAGGAACAGTGATCGAACCTTCAAACAATACATATCCGGAAATTCCAGAGGTGGGATCAGGTACCTAAGAGGAGTAAGCATCCCCTATTGACCGGTCACACCCGCTGTGAGCCCTATTGAAATGAAGAAAACATATCTCCTATGTTTACTAAATAATAATGCTAAAGACGCAGCATATAGTATGAATGTACATCGTTTTGCATGTGACATTTAATTCCAAAACAGGATGCCCCCAACAAAGTTTTTGGAAAATGTTTTGAATACAGGATCTGTCTAAGCTCCATATTAACAATGTAATGTTGTCCCTATCATATCTAACAGGATGATAAGAAAAGATATGTAAGATGAACAAATTTGTCATTGCTTAAAATATGTTGAATGCAAACATTTTAAACAAACCACTTTATACGTACAAATTGGATTAATATTCAAAACAGACACTGCCGATATAGAATGCTTTTTGCTCCCCTTTATGAGAGTTCTACTGAAAGATAGGTCTTTTCTCAGTTGTGTTGTTTCAAAGCATTTTTTCAAAATTAAAAACTATTATAATATTTTTATCACAATATTTTTGAAACATTTTCAAAACACTTGCGCTCAACATTTGATTTTAGGCAAAGTAATAATGATGAACAAAAGATGATTTCTTAACATGATTGTATATAAATGTTGTATGCTATGTCACTTAAGAATCTTATTTAACATTTAATATTTCTGTAAATGTTACAAAAGTAGTTAGCAAATTCAAAGATATACAATTTTAAAGTTTTCGAATATGCTTGCAAAATGCTCTAGTTGTCTACAATGAACTCTATCTCAAACAGATCATTGATGTACAAGATTCCAGATTACATCCAATCAAAGACAATACGTTCTTTTCTACAGACCATATTACAGTTGCTCCATATGGTCGTTGCAAAATATCATCAGGTGACCTTTTTATCAAAATTCAATTCACTTTAAATTCTTTACAACAACTAAACATTTCTTTGGAAAATAATAGTAAAACTCTTTGTGGCTTTAGAACTTTCCATATTGGTGATTGAACAGATTTTTCCTTGAATAATTCAAATCTGGAAGACCGAAGAACCCAACCTCATTTCATTATGTATTTGATGATAAGCTTACCAAGATATTGGCATTAATGTATTTTGAAGGGTTTGTATCGTTTTAGAGATAGTGAATTAAGTACAAATCTTTCTTTGTGTTAGAATAAAACATGGGGAATGTTTCTTTCCAGGTTAGATATTTCTAGATTAAACTTCAAAAAAGAAAAAGAGAAAAAAAACAAGGAATAGTGCACATAAGTTGATGTGTCCCCTCGACATTAAAAAATTCCATTCGGAATATTGCGTACCATTTATACTGTTCATTGATAACTTTATCTATATTTGAAACGTTATCTCTATCTAAAATACAAAGGGAAGCGTTTAAATTAAAGTCTAACATGGCATTCAGCGAGAGTGGTAAATATTTACTTTAGTTTTATTTTTTCCAACACTAAGAGTGATGAACTGGGTGGAATAATATTTCTAGTTATTTTTGTTTATCGTTGAATTCAAACTGGTAATTCTTTTGTTAAGCAAACCGAAACAAGACATTATATTATAATTCCAGTAAATGTTCTAACAAGCCTATTTCTTTACTCCTCACTAAAATATCAACAGCAGTGAAAGAGAAACTTCAGGAGTACTGTGCAACGAGAAATGGTGTAAATCAGATGTAGATACTTAAAAATTATAAGGAACATTTAGAAAATATGAAATCACGGAATTTTACCAAAATCAATAGCATAAAAAGTTACAACTTTTCAACACTTTATACAACCGTTCCCCACGATAAATTTACGTCCAGGTTTTTTGACATCATTGACAGCTGTTTTTTTTAAATAAAAATGGAACCCGTAAATGTACTGACCTTGTCACTGGTCATTTGCAAAATTATTTTGTTAAAAAACATTCTGATTGTACACACAAGTACTCTGAAGTTGATATTAAAAAGATGCTTGAGTTTCTATTGACAATATCTATTTGGTTTTTGGAGACCTGGCCCCGGGATCATGAAACATCTTAAGCTCAAGTCAAAATCTTTATGTTGTACTAAATTTTTGTAGAAGTCAAGCAGAGCAAAATTAAAATATTTTTCAATATTGCTTTACAAAGTGTTGTTATCTGCAAATTTAGAATTTAATTTAATAATTAATAAACATTTTACAGGCGAATGAAAATATGACTTACGTCTAAGTCTGTTTCATGATCCTGGGGCCAGGTCTTCCAACAATCTGTTGGAATTCCCATGGATACCAATTGCGTCCTGTTATTAGCAGACCTATTTTTGTATTCATATGAAGCAGAATTTGTTCAAAATCTTATACGTGAAAAGAAGGAAAAACTTGCTGTTGTCTTCAACTCGAGATTTAGATATATCGACGACATATTGTCAATTAATATTGCACCAATAAAGGGTGCAGTTGGTACCCATGGGATTTATAGATTTTTGGAAGACCTGGTCTCCAAAAACCACATAGATATTGTCAATCAGAAACTCAAGCATCTTTTTAATATCAAACTCAGAGTACAGTAAAGTTTGGTAAAATTTTGTGATTTTAAATTTTCCGAAAGTTCCTTGAATTTTTAAGTAACCACATCTGATTTCACCACTTCTCGAATATATTGTTGTACAGTACTCCTGAAGTTTCTCCCCCTTCTCACTACTGTTAATATTTTAGTGAGGAGTAAAGAAAGAGGCTTGGTAGAACATTTACTAGAACCGCTATTTAGCTTTGTAAGGATTTTTATGAAGTTTCGGAATCCAATATAGTTATGGTAATTCAAATTAATAACATATTCCATGAGAGACAAATGAATGCATCTTATTCATTAGCGAACAGTAAATGGATTTTATTTTGTTTGTAACCAGTAAATGATTTTTACTTGGAACCATTAAATGAATCTTATTTTATGACTATAAATATTATTTCGTGTAAAATCAGTCAATGAATTTAATGTCATTTGAGGCCACTGTGTGAATCTTTAGTTAAGTTGGACCGCTTACAAAAAGAATGTCAAGAAAACTTTATTTAATACCAGAGATTTTGTGTATGAAACTCCTCAGTTGATATCTATCAGAGTTTTAACATCGTCATTTCAATAAGGGATCAAAATGAGTACTACAATTATTGTTTTAGTACATCAGCACTTGTGTCTCCAGTTTGGGTTAAATCCAATTTTGAGATTGTACACATATGCTATTGTGGCATATATAATACATTTTATTGCGACTCAAGGAACCTACGAATGTCCTAAAAGTTGTGTCACAAACCTTTTTGTCTACAAAGTATATACTTTGACTTTGAAGGCAAAGGTCAAAGTCACACGGGTCATGATGGTATTTATGTGAATCAGATCATTATGATAAACATTATCTTATTAATTCCATGACCTAGTTGTAAAAATAAAAAAAAAAAAAAAAAACAGTTCCCATTCACTATAATAGAGGTGAGCAAAACAACACACTCATTTTGATGACGAACATATTTTAGGATTGAATTACATACCTACTAAAGTTACACTATTTCATCTCGGTAAGGGCAGTTTATACTTTATAAACCACGAATCATTTTCCTAAAAAACGTAAACTGTTCCAACCCAGCTTATACAATATAACTTGGGTAGTCATTAAATTCATTCCTTTTAATTAAAGTTTCTATATTTTAATATAGTAAAAAATTTTCCTTCCAACTGCTTTCAAATTGTATCAATAAAAAAAACGTCAAGCGGATTGATGCGTCTTTGACATGTCATTGTGACGTAGGCAACACGAGTTATAAAATATAAACGATTTTTTAACTTATCAAATGAAATTTTAAAACCAAAATTTAATTATTAATAAATATCCTTTATTCCTCAATATTCTATTCCATCTTCCATCAGAACCCACAAACGCAATGTATTTTCTAATTCCCAGAGTTCTCTGCGTTAGTTAACTATCGACTACTTGATCTATTTTTGACACATTATCTGTGTTACCTTAAACAGGAAGAGTTTATCTTACAAGCTATCATAAAGGGAAAAAAGGATCATGGCTTGTAGCAACGAGAGCGGTAAATATTTCATTTGCAACTCTTAAATATTATTGATAAACGAAGAATTGTGAATCTATCTCGCTACTGACATATAAAAAATGACATTTTTTTTTTAGGAAAAACATGTTGAAAAACAAAAAGAAAGTAAATTTCATAAGAGATGATAAGATGGCAGATAGGATAGCAAGAATAAAATGTCTATTTTAAACGTTTTTTTTTTTTTTTTTGTAGAAAACTATAAATGAAAAATAATAGGATCAGTCCCGTATGTGAAGTAGCTATGTATGTTACTGATTTCCGTATTCCACACACACACACACACACACATACGTGTATGACGTGCCGACTGAACACCTTAACTTCCCACATGCAAATGGACACTTCTTGTAAAAGGGAGTTAGAGGGAAGAAATGTTATCTGTTTGACTAAAAATAACAACTAAACATAGAATCAGACTTAATATGTATCGAAAAAGGTTTATTTCATTCCTTGATTTTTCACATACCAAATGAACACTTAACTGATACACAACCAATTGAACACTTTCATTTACACACTATCAACTGAACACTTCTAAAGCACACAGTCAACTGAGCACGTCTGACACACACTGTCATCTAAACACGTATAATACACACAGCCAACTAAGCACATTTAGCACACACACAGTCAACTTAACACCACTGATACACACGATCAACTGAGCACGTCTGACACACACTGTCATCTAAACACATATAATGCACACAGCCAACTAAGCACGTTCAACACACAGCCAACTATAATCACTTCTTAAAGACATGCATGGTTACCTGTGCACCTCCAACACACAGTCAACAAACCACATGTGACACACACAATCAAATAACCATATCTGATACACGCAGTCAACTAATTAAAAACATCTTAAGTATACGATTAACAATACCATCTCCGGAGTGCAGTGCAGGTTAGAGCGTCTTCTCTAGAGTCGCGAAGTAAGGAGTTGATCCTTACGTCGCGGGTTAGAATCCCACTGTGGGACCTAGAGACCGGTCCTTCGGATGAGACCATATAAACCGAGGTCCCGTGTCGCAGTAGGTGCTGGCACGAAAAGATTCCTCACTGCTAAATTACCGTAAGTGTCGAGTACAGGACAAAATTTGCAGCTCTCCACCGACAAGTGGTGACGTTTCCATATAAGTGAAAAAATCTCGGGAGAGACGTTAAACAACATACAAACAAACAAACAAACCATCTCCAGATAAAAAAAAAATTAACAAGATAGAAATATTACGTCGATCTGCCTCGTAAACATAGTCAGGTATACATATTCTTTATAGACAAAATTTAGCACATCCCGGAATTCATGATCACCGATCAACCGAATCGTACAAAAAGTACCCACTCATGTGTTTTGGTTTTTCATGGTGAGAACACTTACATTGGAAAACGTTTAATTTTGTCAGTTGAAGCACAATGATATCAATAGAAATGAATCTTTTTTTTTAAATTTACTTTGAAAAAGTCCATTAATTTATTTTATTCTGAATTTTAGCACAGCCAAGAAATGTAAATAAACATATTTTGAAATATTTTAAGTAACTACATAGATATATTAGGAGACGTTCTACTTTCCAATTTTTCCGTTTGCACAACTTTCATTCATCGTGCGTTCAACGTCTGTTCACCATGAGCTCATAATGCGCTCATTTCACAGTTTTGCGTTCAGCGTTCACCAACCGCTTGCGTTAACTGTTCACAAAGCATTGTTTTAAATATATTTTATTGAGTACACAAAAAGATAGGAAACAAGTTCTTAAAACTAACTAGTTATTTTCCTTATATATTACAATATTTCATGCAAATTAAAGAAAAATAATACAATTGATACAAGTGAAAATGCTATTAAATAACATATCAACTAGAGAATCTACATGTTTCGTCAATAAATATATGAACGTTAACAGCAGCAAATATACTGCTATTTATCTGTAAAGGCAAATTAACATCATTAATAGTAGATTTATATCAATAGTGACCAGTTCAAGCATGAACAAGCGATTGAAAAGATTACTTTTTGCATTAGAATAATTTTTGCATGCTAAAAAGAAATGTTACACATCTTCATGTTTTTGAACATAAAGGACTATTAATAATTTCCTTTATATAGATCATAGTTTAGTATATAGTAATGTCGTAGCTTAGTATGAATGATATTGATATCTCGCTTTACCGAAAGAAAAGTAGGATGGTGGATTTTTAATTTTTTGTTATCAATTTTTTTTTTCGAAATGTATGTTGAGATGGCTTTTCTGACCTCTGTTTTTAATAGTCAGGTACGACGGAATTTCTAAATAATTCTAATCTACATCTTGGAATTAAATAATCTTGTTTGTCACGGGTATTGCATATGGATACATTATCACGCTTTTTGGGAACACTATTATGCAAATATTCAGGTACTCTTCCCCTGAGAATTTTGAATATAGTAGTCATTTTTAAAGTTTCCCAACCATTTTCAGAATGAAGTGCTTCTCTAAACAAAAAATAGGTAGTCCTGTTACAATTCTAGCGGTGGAAAGTTGTATTTATTCAAGGTTTAGAGCAGCCATCCCAAACAACTGAAGCATATTCAGGATAGGTCTGATAAAGAGCTAGGTTCACTTTATGCATAAAATGGCCCTGTCCTTATATCAATTAATTGACTATCAACCTCTGTCCCATATCATATATCAAAATAAAGTAGAGACTTGGTGCTTTCATTTCCTATAACAAAATTTCTTTTTGAGAATCCAGGTATTGGAAAACAGGCTTTGGAAAATGCAATGTTCTTGAATTTTGCAGAAAACATGCGTATTTGACTACCTTCAGCAAAGATTTAAAATATGAGCACAGCCCACGATCCAAAAATTAAAACATGTTTTGTGATCTTCAGAAGCAGATCTTTCATTATGTAATTGCATATTTTGGATCAAAGGTTGTGCTTTATATGAAATATTGAAAAAATACCTCAACTTTTGGCCATTTTTAAGGGAATTTACAGGATATGGGAAAAATGAGGCATTTTATGACGTCAAAATGCATTGATAGAGAGAGAATAACGTCATGTTCAATAGATATACTGTCACCAAGGGTCCACGTTATAAATGTTGCATTTTCAACTAAAACTGAGCAGTTTCGATTTTTCAGAAATTCTCAGGGCCAAAAAAAGGCCCTAAGTGGCTCTTGCTCTTTAAAATTTTTGATATTTTTCCTACCCATTTTGAACATCATATTTTTAGAGGCCATTTTTTTTTAATTAGCACTGCATACCGTTACAACACCAATAAACATAATATCAGACCTAATATGTCTTTAAAAGGTTATGTCATTCCTTGATTTTTCACATACCAAGTGTACAGTTTACTAATACACAACCAATTGAACACTTTCACCTGAACACTTCTAACGTACACCGTCAACTGAGCACGTCTGACACACACACTGTTATCTAAACACGTACAATACACACAGTCAACTGAGCACATTTAGCACACACACAGTCAACTGAACACTACTGATACACACGATCAACTGAGTACGTCTGACACACACTGTCTTTTAAACACGTATAATACACACAGTCAACTAAGCACATTTAGCACACACACAGTCAACTTATCACTGCTGATACACACGATCAACTGAGCACGTCTGACACACACTGTCATCTAAACACATATAATAGATGTATTAGAAAACGTTCTATTTTCCCATTTTTCCGTTAGCTCACTATTCTTTCACCGTGTGTTCAACGTCCGCTCACCATGAGATCCTCATGCGCTCAATATTCACAGTTTTGTGTTAAGCGTTCACTATCCGCTCGCGTTAACTGTTCACAAAGCACTGTTTTGAACATATTTTATTGAATACATCAAAAGGATAGGAAACAAGTTCTTATAACTTACTAGTTCCTCTCCTTATATATTACAATACAGTATGTCATGCAAAGAACAAGTCTCAATAAGTCTTATCTGTGGTCTCCGGTTACTCATCAAATTTTGAACTTTTATTAAAAACCTTAAGAACTAAATTATATTATTAAGTGATGTTTTTATTATTTGAGTCAACATTTGAAAATGTCAAACAATAGGTATAGACAACATAAGAAGCTGCGTTTTGAAGGTTGGGTCCCTTGATTTTCATGAATAACAAAAGAAATCAGTTACAGGTGCACACTTCAAAGCTTTCGTGAACACCGAGCACAAGTTTGTTCAGAGTCGAGTTCGAAATATAATGTGTATATTATACATGTATGTATAAAGGTCCAGTGAAAATATCTTTGTTGAACAACCTTGTGCTCTATGTTTTCTAATTAAAAGTATTGTGATTTTGAATATCTTCATTTACTTGCGATTAGCCTCATTGTGACCTGCTGAGAATCATAACAAGCCACGTGGATTTGTATCGTCACGGGTAAATGCCTCCAGTAAATGTGCTCATTCGCAGTTGAAACGTGCTCAGTTTTATATCGGTCAGCTTTGAGTTGTTTCGTTCATCTTATTGTATAGCGTTTATTGCAAACAATTCGTAAATAGGAAAAAAATATTTGTAGTTGATTGTAAAGCTTGAACATTTAATTTTTTGCAAGAAAAATTTCAACAATGTTTCTTTCTGTCTCCTCTTTGAACCATTTTTTTTTTCACTCGAAAGGTCCGTTGTTTGTTTTTATCATGTAATTCATTGAACCTTGCATTTTTCGTTCTTGTGAATATTGTTTATTTCCTAACTCTTAATGCACCTTGCCAAAACACAATAAAACGTATAATTTGTACGAAAATACCTATAAATAACAGCGCAACACCCCCATCCTAATAAAGAACGTAAATAAATCATATATGATGTAAAAGAAAAAATAAAGATATGAAAGATGTGAAAACCTTTGTTATAAACCAAAGTTATAAACAATGTTCTATTATTTGTTTGTAATTTTTTTTACAATTATTTACAATTATTTGTAAAATTACTTAATTTTTGTCTGCAATGTGTACTTTCACAGTTTCAATTATCTTCTTTCTATAGTATCTAATTTAAATGTCTCCGCCCATTTTCATGTACCGTAATTGAGAAACCGTAGTCTGTTCGGGGGGAAATGTTTCGGAATTTTTAAGTGTGATAGGTGTTAAAAATTGGCTTATTTTTGGGATATGTTAAATTATTCATCATATATACACGATATTTTAATTAGAAACACTCAGTTATACACAATGAAAACTTATAAAATACCATGTGCTAATATTTAACCGGTAAACTAAGGGTGAAAAAAAGGGACCACGCTACTATACTTAAGTGGACAACTCCTTAAGAAAAATAAAACAATTGATATAAGTGAAACTTCCAATATAACATTGTTATATTACTTGAATCTTCCAAGTAGGTTTCTATTTTGTCGAAACAATTTGATATCGTATTCTTTTTCATATTGTTGACTAAATTTCGGACCTTTCTATATGCGGACCAATCGGAATCTTTTTTTTAGTTTATAGTGCTTATATTAATCCCCAAACTAAATTTTAGTCAGGAAAGTTGCTTTTTCAAGCTTTATTTTCAGTTTCTTTTTCTTTTTGGTCGACTTTATCAATGTAGCAGGCTCTTAGGGCTTCCTTCTCTTACCATGCTGTTTTGTTTATGAAAACTACGCATGCGTGCATAGCATGGAATGTGGAACCCCGAACACGTTGCGATGTATATATTAACGTCCCATAAATAATTATTAATTTTAATGAAATAATCAAAATTATTTAATTGTGAAAGTTGTAATTTTCTGAAAAGTTATACATTTATGAGTTGCAAAAAAAAAATCCAAATTTTGTCGGAAAATTTTATCAAGTCAGTTTTTTGATGAGATGCGCCGTACTGTCACTTTAAATATTCAGGAACAGTCCCTTTGTGAATTTTGAACATAGTAGTCATTTTTGCAGTATAGCGCCTAAATTTTAAAGTTTCCCAACCAGTTTCTAAATAAACTGTTCCTGTAGACGCAAAAATAGGAAGTCCTGTGAAAATTCTAGCCGCAGCTAGTTGGACTTTTTCAAGCTTTTTCAGAATCATGTTTAGAGCAACCATCCCAAACAACAGAAGCGTATTCAAGCATTGGTCTAACAAATGTAGTGTACAATTTTAAATTTAAAAGTTATTTCTACTCAATTTAAACTTTTGTTTTTTCAAAAGCCCAAGTTTTTTTTATAAGCATTTTTTACAATACCGTCAATATATGCAGACTAGCTAAGATTCTGTGACAATATTAAGCCCAAGTGTCTATGGACTGTAACGCACTCCAACCTACCTCCTTTAAAGAATAATTTAGGCAGGACAGAAATAGATTTCGTGTTAAAGAAAACAACCTTTGTTTTAGATGTTCTAGTCGGTTCGAATTCAATGATATTGTTAACAAGTTTGTGTGTTGAAACAATTTCATGAATTATGTTTGTTTGTGGAGCATTAAGAAGATCTACATGTACATTCAAGTCACCTACTAATAATATTTGAAGTTCGCCTATTTTGTCAATGGACCATGTGAGTTATGTCCAAAATCTTCTATCCCAGTTTGGAGGACGAGATATGCACTAGAGGTATTGTGGGCACTGAGCTCACAAAATTATAACCCCCCCCCCCCTCCCTCGCGACCAAGCCTCACACATATAATAGTAAAGTCCTTTTTTAGCTGAGGGAAACTCCAGATATCTGTCAATCAGAATATAAAATAGAAGGTGCACAATGGTACAGTGTAATAAAAAAGATTCTGTGAAAGTTTCATAAATTTTATTCAGTGGTATATGAGGAGTTGCAGAAAAGAGATGGGAGTCTTCAAGTGATGCTGACATAAAATAATACACCCCAATCATTATAAACTCTGCCTTTCAAGCGGAGGTGTAAAACTACCTGTTTAATAGTTTTATCAAAGTTGCAAACTTTGAAATGCGCCTGATACAATTAATGCCTAAATGCGTATTTATCTCTCTTATGAAAGGATGTGATGGAATTACTAATCAACCATTAATTATAAGTTTTAAAGAAGATGGGCTAATAGGGCGAGCGATATTCCTTTAGTGCAACAAATATGAAGGTGAAAAATTAAACCTCAATTATAACAAAATTTTCTTTGATATTTCATCTGACATAAAAGTATACTTGATATAAAATCTCAACAATTTGCAAAAATCTAACAAAGAGTGAAATCATTTGCCCATGCATAGAATAGCATACACACAATGAAGAGGGCAAAAGGGATCATTTTCTTATAATAATTATTATTACCTATAAAACAGTCATAACCCCTCCAATTTAATTTAAAATTTCGCCAAATGACGTTTCATGTATCGACAGGTGAAATATAAATCTTTATGCGCTACAAATGTACAACAGTGCAATTTTTAATTTAAAAAAAAATGACTATGTACTGTAAACGCGTGAAAAACCATCTTCGCTAGCCAAGGGTTTACGATTCGCTCCACCCGAGTAGATTTTGGATCGGAAACCCTTGGCTAGCGAAGATGGCGAAAAAGTGACATTCTCCAAGAAGTATGTTTTATCTAAATATTATAGCTGTATATTTTTAAGGATCATCCGAAAACATATAATTTTTGCATACATGTATTTATTGGAATATACGAAATAGTTTTTATCTGCAGAGTTTTACTGGTTTCATGCAAATAGCGAGCTCACAATAGAACCTGTCTGCAAACTTTTCTAATAACCCTAATATATTTCTAATCAAATGAGGAATAACGTCTAATGAAAACACTAAATGTGAGTGTCCAAAAAAGGTAGGTATACATGTTCTGATAGAGCTCTTTATGGATATAAGGCCTCGACGGAGATTACGCAAGTTGGTAACTGGTTTGAGTTTGGAATGGGTTTTTTCTGGGGCAGAATTGTCTGAATTAAAAATAATATTAATTACAAATTCTGATTTTATTTGTGTGATTTTCTTTTTTTTTTTTTTTTTTTTTTTTTTTTTTTGAACAATAATTCCAACATGTACATTGTTGAGATCAACCATTGAACTGTTCAACTGATGTGCGCATCAAATAAGTTAATGAGAGCAAAAGTTAATTAAATTTGATTTTCGATTGCAAAAATGAAATTATTTTCGCAATAATTAAATTGATATCTTGAAATAATTCTTATGTATCATATTTTCATGTAAATTAGGTTAATTAGTTGAATTTGATTTGTCGGGTTACATTTGTTGAAAAACTTTATTACCATCTGAATCATGAAACCCCAGCATGGTGTAGAACAGCAATAGTCACCATTAGTTATGCACGTAGCATCGTCTCTGAAACTGGGGGACAGGCGGAGAAAAAGTGACAACTTACCTGAAAATCTTTGACCAAAAAAAGGAAACTTGTCCAAACTCGATATCATCTTTCATGCTGATGGTGGTGTGGTGGTGGGGGGGGGGGGGGGGGAGGGGGGTTAGGGGAAAGTTTCCAAGAATTTTCTTTTAAATAACATTCGCATCGGAGGATTTGCAACAAAATGTGGGGAGTGGGCCGCTAAGTCGATGAACTTTTACTATATACTATATTAGCAGTTAAAAATAGGGCACCCCCCCCCCCCCCCGATGCATGCTACGTGCCTGTTGCCCTCAACTACATGCAATATTTATGCAATATTGCGACAGAGACGGTTATAAGGGTTTGTACGGTTAACGCATTAGCTCGATTAGTAGAGGCCTGGACAGACAAGACATCTCAGGTTCAATCCCAAGCACAAACGGATTTCTGTTACATTTGATGTCCAATGTTGTGATTGGGTATTCTTTATCGGGTAAATGTGATTAACCCCCCCCCCCCACCACCCCACCCAACCCCCGGCTCCGGAACTACCCTACATGTTTTAGCACTCCTTAAGAAATGAGGTCACATCTATCTCTGGAGGGGTACAGTTTTATATTGTGTGATACACTGATTCCTTGGGTTAGTGGCTTAATTCCTTGGCTCGATTGATAGAGTATTGGACTGGCATGTTAGAGATTAATTCTGGGTCCAATCCCAAGTGGAGGCACAAATCGTTTTGTTACAACATGTACAATATCTTCAATGAGCTCCATATTTCATCCCTGCAAACGTGCTTGGAATCTTCTATATTTCGGTGTTCAGTAAATTATAATACACGAGGAATCATCAGTACATGTCACTCTGGCAAGACTACAACAAGACTACCAATTAGATAGATTAAATAAGTCGATTAGATAAATTATTCACGGAAGTAAACATAGCTAGAGAGTAATGTTTATTGACTAGCATGTTATGACTTGTAAACAGGAGATTATTTCGTTTCAGTTTTCACCATTTTGCAAAACTACCTGAACATCTTTCTGGAGTACTCATTCAAACTTCTTCAATCAGTTATTTATGTCCCCGGGGCCCGTTTCATCAAGGTCGACGCCAAGTCGTAGCGCCACGCCGGCGTAAAGTCGGGACTAGTACAAAGATTTGCATTTCATTAAACAGCGTATCCTAACTCCGGACTAAAGTTAGGCCAAATTTTTACGTCTACTCATGGGTAGGTGGAAGTTCGGGCGTGTACATAAAATAAAGCGACTTTACTGATCTGAAAACAATTTAGCCATTCCTTAAGAAGAATTACAGTAAATTCTACGAATTTAAGTCTTTTTAATACAAACGATGCATTATTTAACTTCACAAACTATGAATATTTGGGGGAGCGGAAATTGGGGGGGGGGGGGGGTTACACCCATTTAGGGAAGTAGTTGACATGCAGTATTTACATAACTTTAAAAAATTTCTTCATAAAAGATTGTCTTATTAGGGATTCATTTTTACACCATGTCTTAAGTTTTGATAATCCTGCATTTATACACATTTGATTGTTGTATTTTGAGTACGAGGTATTGTTTATACATTTTGTGTCATTCACTGAAAAGAAACCTATTAAAATGTTTATTTTGAAAGAAAAAAAATTTTCCCTAACATTTTTTTTAAAAAGGAAGCACAGTTATCTCCTTAAGGTTTGGTTAATATCTATATTCAAAAAAATATTTTTTTTTAACTCATCGTAAAACCAAGTAGGCTTTTTAAAAACTTTATCGTGCTCGAAAACTCCATTTCTTATTTACTCCACGTCCACATGCGTGGATCTCGGGAGGGGGGGGAATGGAGAGTGTCCAGTCCTCTTCGCCGCAATTTGCGGAGTTATATATTCAGGTATACAAATCAAGAGTAAAGAAAGTAAAAAAAATGCAAATGACCTTGGACCCCTGTTAAAAAGTTAAGTTAGTAGGAAGAACCATATATTTATCAAGTTTAAGAATTGAAGGGAAGGACGAAGGGAACACCCCCTCCCCCCCCCCCCCCCCGAGATTTTCAGTTTTGGGAAAGAAAATTACGATGTTTAGCTTGTCAACAAGTTTCTCAGATGGAATTTTTGTTTACTGATGACCTACCCTCCCCACCCCCTTGAAAAAAAAATCGCGGAACCGCCTGCGCCCAGTAAAAAGTTGTTAACGTTCAAAAGACGAAAAAGATTCCGGTTGATTTCGTAAATATACTTGACTTATTATGAAACGGGCCCCTAATCAGTAATGGTGTTTCCACTTTCAATTAAATATCATAATGATTGTTTTTTTTTTAAATAAAAAAAACTTTTTAGAAATACTTACATACGTAGTTTCAAGAGAAATGAGCTTTATAAATTACAAGTAAAAGACCATATAGCAGTATTCTGTTTTCTGTAGAATGTTTTTGAAACTGGTTATAACCTAGAAGATTTAAAATGGGCCAAGAGAGACCTGTAGCGGCACATATTTTTGCCTTTGAATATATTGTCGCTGGCGACATTATATAAAGAATTGAACTTTGGCACATATTGTCGCCCACCGGTACAAATTGTCGCCCAGGGATAAAATATACCTGCACACACTGTCGCCGGCGACAAAGTGTGCAGACCCTTGTGACACATATTGCCGTCCTGAACATCAGAGTTTGCATGATGGTAATCGCTGATTGCAATTAAAATTATTTTTACTACTTATCAATTAATTGAAAATTCATTGCACACAACGTAGCCTGCTGCGTCATTGTGCAAAATTGTAACTGCTCACGATGTCACTCGTTCAGCAGAAGAAAAATAAGGCATAACTATTATATCAGCACATTATGTCAACGACAATATGTGCCAATGAACGACACTATATGTCACTTTAAAGGATGAACCTTCATAACATTGCGATTTCGCCCGCTTACATTAGTTAATAGCTCTAAGCATGGGCTTCTCCATTACGGCTTTGTAGGTCATTGTTTTATTTGAATAAGACGGGGCTTAAATTAGTGTGTGTTAGAGATGATCTAAGTTTTATTAACGAAATTCAGGTCATAACCTTAAATTCATTTGCAACTTATTGTGTCAAAACCCTCTATTGCAAATGTTTTTTTTTTTTCACATGCAACAGTATCTTGTTCGGTCCTAGTGAATCAGCAAAACATATGGTGGAACTCTTTATCAGACTCATTCAATGTTCACCTAGAAGCTGAACTACATGTATTCGGTCTACCAGAAGAGGAACATACTTCTTGGACGACCAACACTTATCCTGTCTGAAGCTTAAGGGGAGGAGATTGAGTTTGAAAAATTCAGTGCTCAAATGTTGTCACATCCAGTGCACTCTACAACAAGCTGCAAGCAAGAATTTGTCAACGAAGAGTCCAACCCCCTTGTCTGGCTAACCTTTACTATAAAATCGTGTTCTAAAATAAGTGTTATTTTCTGCTTGTTGCATTTTTTTGGTATTTTTTCTTTCGTATTTTAATTATTTAAGGGAGCCGACTGGGGTTTATTGTGTGAAAACTACTATAGAGAAACTCTTTAATTTTATTCCATATGTACCTTACATTGACTTAAGTATATATGCCAAGTTTAGTGAAAATCTACTGTCTGGTAATTTTGTAGGGACCATCTCAAAATACAGGTACATTTACTATAGGATTATACATGTATAGGGAAATACCACTTTTTCGCACTTCGGAGCAAATTATACAAATGCTACTATAGACTTTTTGCCAAATTATATTATTTGATGGGTAATACTATATTGTACATTTTATGCAAGAAACACAAAATTCTACCTTCTGGTTTTCAGAGGGAACATCTCAAAATGCATGATATATTCCTGTTTTTCTGGAGTACAACAAAACATGACCTGTAGATACCACAGATTTACATAAAAAATGATAAAAATGATTGTGAAATTCTCAATTTACTATGCTTAAAATTTCAAGAGCATCTATTTTATAAGTAAATATGCCTTATTTTACTATGCTGCGCGAAGTATTGCGCAATGAAAACCCCAGTCGGCCCCCTTAAAACGCAGAGGGAAGGGGGGGGGGTCTCTCTCTTTATAGCGTGATTAATTTGTAATTTATTATGGTGCAATTGCCTTGCTAAAAAATCTCTGTTACAGAGAAAATCAAAGATGAATGAAACGAGTTATATTTGAAATGATAAATTTACTGGAAATTTTAAATTAGAATGTACACATTATGAATATAGAATGGAATCTGTAAAAAAAAATGTTCTTGGGGAACTGAAATCTTGCTGACTTCGCCTCGGGAAATAGGCTTGCTCTTAGAAGTACATGTATATCTTAATACTATTGTCGTCTTAAATGATTGATTAAAGGGAACATTAAGTATATTCGAATATGATAATGAAAATATCCGCAAATGCTTTTGTTCAACCTCCTCTTTTTCAAGAAGTGTGATTGCACTGGTCTGTAAAATTATTTCAAAGTCCTTGCAAGTAATCTATACTTCTATTTTAATGATGTGCACTGTTTACGCCTCAAAAACACGTGGAATTTATGGAAATGCTGTTTATAATCTTGTAAGTCGTGCCTCAGCGTGTGGACGCTACGTCCGTCCTGCAAAATGTAGGTTTTAGACTTCTAAGACAAACCTTACCGTGTGTACCGGCCCTAACATCGACTACTACCGACACACGTTCCTGGGATAATTTTTTTTTTAAGAAGACAAATTTGGAGTAATATTAAATTCAAATCCGTAAATAATAACTCCAATCTTTAATTAAAAAGTTTTAAAACTAACGTTGTTACAAATAAAAACATATCAAAGGGAGGTTGTATTGAAATAGGTCGGCCAAATGGCTGAGGGTGGAGTGGAGGGATGTATATCGAGTCATATGTTTTGGAGGGTGCGTATCATTACCGCTACATTTTCAAAATTTTCATCACTGCTGCATACTCATTACCACTACAAAAAAGATAACATTACCGCTACATTACCTCTACATTGCCTCGTTCATTAGCCAGCGGTTTTTTTTTATGTACATATTGATTAAAAGTACAACAAACACGTGTATAAGACCTTTTTTTCTGCTCACCACGAGGGAAGTGAATATTAGACTTTGAGCAGATTTTTTTTCACTTTTTTATATAAAATCTATTTTATGTAATAAAACATTTTAGAAAATATTAAAACAGAGAAATTGTTCACGGATAAAACACACAGTCTTCACAGAATTGATAGATCTTTGAAGGCCATTTGCTTGACGTAGGCCTACTGCTGTCTGGAAATCTCGTCATTTTCTTTGAATTTCGTTGATGAAAGGTATTAAATATACATGTATCGAAAATTCTTAAATTTAAACAGCAATTCACATAACTTGTCGTGTTGACGTGCTACACGCACTTTTGAAGAACTTCTTGAGACTATTGTTAACAGATACAGTACACTCCGGATACAAAGTAAAACAGGTGCCAGGGACGAACAACTTTGATCCGTCATTATACCGCATAAACGAAAAAAGTGACATCTTTGATTTTAGTATCCATGGACATCATATCATATAAATATTGCATGTATATAGTTATATAAATGTTACCCTCTACTACATGAAGTATTTATTATATCATTCTATATTATATTATTCTGAATGTTTTATACAAATACAAATAAAGATGAAGCGCTCGCGCATAGATTGTGTGTGTGTGTGTGGGGGGGGGGGGGGGTGATATCATCCGTCCTCAAGCAATGTTGATTGTTGTTAAATTCTATCTGGAATGCGCAGTTTCATCATTCAGAGGATAACGGTGTTTTTTAACAAATGTTTCTCGACGAATCAAATTCCAGTAATTTACATGAAAGTATAATACACCAAAGTAACGATGTTGTATTTCAGGGCCCTCAGATACTCACTCTTGCTAAAATCTATAGTAATTATATAGGACAACGCTACTGGACTAACAAGCTCACTTCATAAGGCCACAGTAAATTAATGCTTTGTTTTACGTCTCCGGGCGAGCAGTTTTTTCCTGAATATTAAAATCCAGTAAAACTGAAAACAGAACTTCCCAGAAATACAAATAAATTGAGAAGTAATACTTCCTTTAAAGAGAAGTGACTGATGCTATCAAAACAAAGGATGCATTAATTAGTTTTAAGCTCTACTTTTCGATTTTATGTGATAGAAAGATCTTATGCAATGGTAGTGTCCGTCATTTGTAAGTCTGGACTTTCCACTGTCTGATCTACTTGTATTTTTTCAAATTGCTTCTCCTCTTACAGTTTTGCCCGATTTAAATAAAACTTGGAATACAAGTAGAGTACGCTAAGATACACTCAGTTCTTTGTTTCACTTTTTTATTTCAGTTAATGGTGTTGCCATGGTCACAAAAAAAAAGAAGAATTCCTCTGAAGTTCAAAAATGCAATACGATTGTGAGACATATATTATAGGTATAACACCATGATTGCCTGACGTCACGTGCATCAGGCAGTATAAGGATTAATATTTCAGGGATCCGAAACTAAGCGATCATTCTTAATGAACTAGATTTTGTGCAAGCTGATTTACATTGGAATTTGTTACCTGCATTTAAACAAATACAGTTTGCAGGAGAAAGAATCATATACCTGATGCAAAATAATGATGTGTTTAAACCCTTCAGTTTTTTTGCATGCACATGTTTATTCTTTGCGTTTCTTTGTACGGACATGTCCGTATAACATTTTTTCTGCGTTTCTAAACTACTGGATCAGTCCGTTTGCCTTCTACGAAAGGGGTGACACAATCATTTCGCGCCAAAAGTCACGTAAATTATCTTCGCACCTTTTTCTTGGGTTGTTCTATTGAATGGGTGTGATAACTTCTATGGAAATAAGTAAATTATAAATGTTCATTCTTTTAACACGATTCTTAAGCTCCAGATTTTTTATTAACAGTAAATTTTATCTCATTTTTTTAAGAGAACACATTGTATATGGACAGGCAACACTAAAGCAATGGATTTGCTGATTATTCTTACTATTTATCCTATAAGTGGACTAGTCTAATCATAAACAAACTCCCTCCACCTAGTAATGGGACATCCCTTCTTGATTCAGTCTGTTTTCCACCTAGCCTTTATTTTCAGTATATCATTTATTAATAATGTACGTTACAAGGTTAGGTTTTTAAGAAAGCTTAGAAAGTCAGCGAGTAGCATATTATTTCATGCTTTGTGATGAACAAGGATTTCCTTTTAATACAGTGACAAGATTGTAGGTCAGTGCCCTTAGAGGAATGGGCTTCACTCCACGACATCATGATCTGCACTGGTTTTCATTTCATAAAAAAACAGGTTATTATAATTATGAGAAAGCCTAGGTCCTGAAATCGGTTGAAAAGAAAAACTTAACAATTTCAAAACTGTATATAAAGATGTATTTTAAACTCAATTATAATACATGTACACTTATATGGTAAGACCATCATCGCCTGAGTTTTGTCCGGGGGGGGGGGGGGGGTGTTATTAGTATCTTGTTTTGTGCTAGCTATAAAGTGTACAGGTCATTTAGTTTGATTTCTAGAGCAGCATTGAAGCATTTTTGTCTCAAGCACTTCAAGACAACTTTCCCAGTTAAAACTGTTCATAATTTACTTCATCGTCGAGTGTGCATGAGGCGCGCTCTCTAGTAAGAGAGTACATGTAATATGAATTTCTTAAGAATCATCTATTTTTCTCAGAATTATCAGTGGCGGATCCAGGAATTTCATAACGAGAGGGCGCAGTAGAAGGCAGGGGGTCTGGGGGCTGTATTGAAACCCCAGTGGGTCCAGGGCAAAGCCCTGATGGGGGTTCGGGGGCGAAGCTCCCGGAAGCTGACGAATTCTTACAAATAGGAGGTGTTTTTTCCTTGATTTTAGCATAATGAACATATAAGTTCTACATACAAAAAATTCAAACGGGGGTTGGGGGGGGGGGGGGCGCACGCCAGGCGCGCCGGTGCTGGATCCGCCTTTGATTATAATCTACGCTACGCTAATAAATGACCAAATAGTGGCATGTCTTAGATATTCGTTAATCTGTTGTATTTGGTTATGACATTTGAGAAAGTCAATTGTACATCTTGTGTAATGAAGTATCGCAACTATGTCACTCCTTGATGACGGAAAAATCTTGCATATACGTTCCATAGATATTGATTGATTAGTCAGGCAAGCTTTTTGAAAAGCTATTACTTGTACACATTAAAATTGCACTACTCAACGTTGTAGTGGTTATCTACATCGATAAAATTTCTTAGATACCACTGGGTTATGATCTTGATGAATGCATTCTATAGAACACATTGTCAAAGAGGAAGGACAACAATTTAATACCCAGTCTTCAGATAATGCGTTCATTCGTTGAACTTTAGGCTTTTTTTTGAGGGGGGGGGGGGGGGGGGGTGGCACTGAAACTCGTGCTTAATTATCTTTTTTTTTTTAAATTTTCATTTTGAATAAATAATTAATGAATTATTAATAGGGAATAAAATCAAGACACTTCAACTCCTGTAGCATGAAAATTGAATTTAGTGAAAAGAGGTTTTGTGGATTTATGAACTCCGCAATGTGCTCTCCACAGAAGAAAGAAATAATCAAGATAAATTGGTTTCTTAAGTATTTCCAAAATTTCTTTAATGGGGTGTGCTCCAAAGCCCTGATTCAATCACACCTGTATCCAACCTTATTAATAATATATTATTTTTCTTAACCCCTTCCATCAATATCATGCAAAGCGGGAATTATGAAAAAAGGGGAGGATTCTCATATAAGTACCCAAAACGTGGAGCGGGGGAGGGGGTGCATAACATTTTCACTGATTCTTTTGTTGAACGTAGGACGGTAGCAGGGAGAGTGTGGCTAATTTTGGTCAAAATTTGAGGCATGTTACTGGATATTGCATATGCAAACAAAGAATTTTTTAAGCTTGGTTACAAGTTCTAAAAAACTTTTGACCGACACAATCAAACATACATATATATTTGATAAAATGAATACGAATTTACTTAATTAATTCATTTATGTAATGAGAATACTTTAGCACATTAAAGAATACGGGCTAGGCTAGTGGATCAAATAATAAAATAATAAAATAGACTGAGATTTGAAATATAAATAGTGAATAAAGCCTATCTCTTTACATATTTTCAAATTTGATTTTAAAAAAAAAGATGAAAAAGTGATTGCAAAATAAAAAACCACCTCACCAGAAGGCCCACTTTAATCTTAACAAATAATTTCATTAATAAGGCAACTAATTCTGAACAATATTTGCATATATAATATACTGTTACATAAATAGAGATGTGTGTCATGTACAACCAAGTACAAATTACTTATTAAATAGGTAAAACCCCTTATAAAAACTTCAAAGGGAAAACTGGACCTTTATGACTATAGGCTTAATTCATCTTTTTCCATTAAAATCATTTATTATTTTAAAAAAATCAAACTCGCTGTGTTTCTTCAGAATAGGGTGTACTTTTATGTTCCTAAAATTATAAGAATGAAATCTAATACACTGAAGATGCCAAAGCCAAAATGCTTGCCTGAGTCATTTTGTGTCTATTGCTCTTAAAGAGATTATTTTTAAAGATTTTTCCCCTCCATATTCCCATGAAAAATGTTGACACCTATATACATGTAAAATTTAACCCCTAATTTTAGTCCTTTTCTAATCCAAATGTCCATAATTTAAACAAAATTAAATACTGACACATAGATACATGCAAAATGAAAACCCTACTTTTAGCCCTTTCCTAACCCCAATGTTTATAATTTGAAAAAACTAAATCTATATGATGTTGTAATGTTGGCATATGAATTTGCTTTATAAATGTCACCCTGCTAATTATCACTTATACATATTTTCAGGCAAAACTTTTAACCCCTCTGCAGCTCTATCCTCGCCTTATGGGCAATGAAAAAAACTTGAATCTATGCTCATTAAGAAAACTCTTGGATAACATTTGTCTTGTATGATCAAGTTGTTCTTAATTGTTCTTAAGGTATTCAATGTATAATGACCATATTCTGTACCTAATAAATGAATGGTCCAGTGTTTTTAATCAAATTAGCATTTTGAAGATGTTATCAAATAAAAGTACACAACCAAAGGAATTTACAAAATTTTGATTATTGTCCAATTAATTGCACCTTGAATATTATATTGAAGTCTATGGGCAGTGCATGTTTTGTTTAGATATTCAAAAAGGTAATTTGAACCTCATACAAATCTCTTGTGAAAATATGCATAAACTCTCTCTTTATTGAAATATGAAATAAAATAAGTCATCTACCACAGATATATTGACAAAATTTAAATTTTCTTCTTTGCATCAAGGGCAGATAACTCTTGAAAATGTTTACGGTGCAAAATGGTCATGCAGTTTCTAATATGTTATCAGTCATGTGAATTTGGTTCATTTTACTTTCATCATTAATATCTAGCAATACATATTTAACTAGTTTAAAATAATTCAAAATTGCTCAATATTCCTTCATTATACATTGAATACCTTAAAATAACAGATTTTTAATGACATTACCCCATTTTTCATATTTCTTCATTATCTCCCCTTGAAAAAAGATGCAGCACCTTTATTTGAATAAGCTTTATTCCTTTTAAGCAGAGATACATTGTACCAAATGTGGTTTACATTGACCAAATGTTAGAAAAAAAAAGAAAATGTTAAAAGTTAATGGAGGACAAACAGTCAAAACATAAATGTTGCATTGTTGGATACCAGAGACTTCTTTTTATCAGAATTGTGCAATTGAGCCTTTGGATCAGGTGAGCTAAATTCCATATCCATGTTTAGCTATGGACCTCACTGTTTAAACAGGTGTGCTATATCTTCTTGAAGTAATGTACACCATATACAAATGTTATTTTTAAGGCAACTCACTTCAATTTATTAATACTGGTACAATTTAGAAGATCTGAATTCCACTGGCAACTGTCAAAGGCAATCTAGTCTCACTTATAGATGAATCAGAATGTTTTTAAATGTACTTTTAAAGCTTTAATTCAATTGTCACAGCAGAATTTGTTTAACTTCCAAGAAATATTTTTCGAACTGGCTGGCTCTCTCAGTTGGACATTCAAGCACTCAAAATGGCTGCATGATTATTTTTTCTGATGAACACTAGGAATTTTCTTTTGTCCTGGTTTTCTTCTTTAGCCCACCATCTTGCATGCATCTATATTGAAATTAAATTTAAATGATCATTTAATCATGCATGTTTAAAAAAAAAAACACTTCAAATTATCAAATCCTTCTTGCATATATATATATATATATATATATATATATATATATATATATATATATATATATATATATATATATATAAAACAGTGTATTATTTGAATTTGGAATTATTCGCAAATGTACATGTAATCTGGTTCCCCTTAAAAATTAGAAAGGCTATAATTCTGTCAAAAATCAACAAAGCGGAATGAAATGCAAACTTGATCTGTAACTTAATTATCAAGGTACACACACATGTACTAAAAATCAGCTAAATACACATGTACACTGTATCTGCGGGTGTTTAGTATGCTGGCATATTTCTGCCCTCTACATGCAAGATAAATTATGTTAACATGAAACATAATTATGTAGACATGCGATTTATCTATGTCAACATGCAAAATAATTATTTTAACATGCGAGATAAATATGTAGACATGCGACTTATTTATGTCAACATTCAAGATAATTATGTAGATATGCAACTTATTTATCTCAACATGCAAGATAATAATGTTAACATGCAGCTTATATTTTTCAACATGCGACTTATTTATGTCAACATGCGAGTTATATTTTACATGCAAGATGATTATGTTAACATGCAACTTATTTATGTCAACATGTGACTTATTCATGTCAACATGCAACTTATTTATGTCAACATGCGAGTTATATTTAAACATGCAAAATAATTATGTCAACATATGCATGCAAGATAATAAGTTGCATGTCAACAAACATATCTCACATATTGACATAAACAGGGTATTATTTTAACTCGGAATAATTATTTCATTCGGAATATAAAGAATTGAAAAAAATAAGCAACTAAGTCTCCTTACATGTACTTGTAGCTCAGAAGAAAAAAAATGTTGCCTTTATTCTCTGCATTTTGTGTCTAATACAGTATTGGGGTAAAGATTTTGCTTATCTCTCTATAAATAATTTATTTTATTTCTTGTAATATTGTTTTTTTCTTTTTAATTTATTTGTTTGTTTGTTTATTGTTGTGTTTGTTTATTTATTTGTGTAAACAAGGTTGCTTGTATTGGCAGGGGTTAGATGAAAATTTTATGGGGTTAGTTGGCGCATGCCTAAAGGGGTTAGTCGCCGCTCAGCGGCGACTAACCCCTTTGAGCATGCGCCAGTTGAGTTAGTTAAAAATCCTGTAGTAAATCCATATACAATGTGTATTCAGTCTGTACTGTTAATCAGTCCACGCGATGTACAAATTAAACGGTAATTAACACGGTAGAAGTATTTGTACTGTCACACTGCGCTAAAATCTCAAGTATCTTTCATTCTACAAGTATCCATGAATGAAGACTACACATGCCGATATCCTAAAGAAATAACTCGCAGAGAACGAAAATACATACCAATGCATATTCATTACGATAACCGAAAACACTAACAAGTATTTTTACAGTCGTAACAACGATTAAATCCAACAAATAACCAGAGAAATGCGACGATGTCAACACTGCCAATACACTGCAGACAACTCCTGTTCGACGTCACTTTTCGAAGTGCGACGTCACACGTACACTGTTTTCCCGAACTTTCTGTGTCAAAATCACAGGCACTTGTTTCGTATACGGGGCACCCCTACTTATTTTTACCACAAGGTACCTAACTCAATTTCAGGCACCCCCGCTTCAAACTCGTATTTTGTTTATATATTAATCATTAACCTACTTTAAAATGACATCGTTCGCTTCGAAAGACTTTTTTCTTGTCAAATTAATCGTTTCGGACGTCTCTGATCGAGCCTCTTTATTGTAAACCACTTATTTCTTCCTCGAAAATTATCTCGATACAAAATAAGACTACGAATCGGATACATTAACTTCCGGTTGGGTTATAAATGAAGGATAAAACCAGAGACCTCGGAAAGGAATTCTCGTAAGTCTCTGGATTTATCCTACATTTATAACCCAACCGGAAGTTAATGTATCCGATCCGTAGTCTTATTTTGTATCGAGATAATTTTTGAGGAAGAAATAAGTGGTTTACAAAAAAGAGGCTCGACCAGAGACGTCCGAAACGATTAATTTGACAAGAAAAAAGTCTTTCGAAGCGAACAATGTCATTTTAAAGTAGGTTAATGATTAATATATAAACAAAATACGAGTTTGAAGCGGGGGTGCCTGAAATTGAGTTAGGTACCTTGTGGTAAAAATAAGTAGGGGTGCCCCGTATACGAAACAAGTGCCTGTGGTCAAAATGGCGAATAGGCATTGTATGTAATATAAGGTATTCTGTCATCGTAGTACAACACACAAACTTTATTCCTTTAGATTAAAGTTTTCCTTCACTTAGGTAATCAAATATCAGAAGAGGAGACGAAAGTGGGGAGTATTTAGTACAGAAAACAGGTTACAAAAATTTGAAGATCCATGATCCGCCCACTTGTTTCACCCCAGCTAAGAGGTGCATATTTAGTGTGCACATCTTGAGTTTTCAAGTCGATGTGACGTCACAGTCAAGAGCAGCTATATAGTATGACAAGAGCATGATAATGCAGGGAACAGATTCTGTTAAAAAATTAAATTATTTGTATCTTTCGATTGATTTTAAATAAAAAGATCAACATTTAAAAAAAATGATTTATAGTGAAAGCTTAAAGAACGTTAATCGTCAATTATCAATACATTTTGATCCTACGGGGGGGGGGGGGGGGGTTTGGAACCAAATAAGGGGACGACCATTTGATTCTGAGGGGAGGGGGGTAATAAATAATCTGTCCTTTAAAATGTTGGTCTTGGAAATAAATAATCCGTTCTTGACTGGCAAGAAAATAAAGAATTTGTCTTTGACTGATGCTATGAAAATAGTCCTTCACCGACATAAAAAATAAATTGGACTCGGAAAAATTTCCACCCACCCCTTTTCAGAATCAAATGGTCGTCTCCCAATCTGCCTTGCATACACTGGGACAAATAAGGAGGAATGTAACCCAACCCCCAATCCCAATTTTCTCAGATTATTTTTTTTTGTTTGTCAGATTTTTCAAGGAGAAGTAAAAAGTAAATTAAGCTTGATTATCTCTCTCAACTTTGATTTGAATCGACAAAATATTGCCAGCCCCTAAATTATATCCATTATAGCCATATCCTAAATCATTTTGTAATTAAGTAAAACCCGTGAAATAACAGATCGATATATTAAAAAAAAAATCAACCAGATGATTCACGTTGACCATTACTTAGAGAGTCTATATCGATATCCAAATCTGATACCCCCACCCCGATTTTAATAATCACATACAGCACAGTTGAAATATTTAATTTCTTTTAATTTTCTTCTTGAATCTTAAAACTTCAGACAAACCGTGTAGACCAAGGAAACAATTTATAAACGAAATACTAAACAGCTTCACAGAAACCCGATTCTTAAATCAGGGGGCTTCTTAAATCAGGGGGCAATGGTTAGATTTTATTCCCACCCCATTTCCGGCAGGAAAAAAATGGCAGGTTTAATCACAATGTAATAACAAAAAATGGGGTAGAGGTCGGCTTTTCAATAAAAAAAATTCCAGACAAGGCTCTCTGAAAAAAAAGTCACTACATCGAAGGGTTTTAATCTATATGCACTTTCTAAATGTACCTTATATTCAATATCTCTTTCTCCCCTAATGGAGGTTTTTCCTCCGGTGATGATGGTCACAGGATACACGTATTTGGTATTTGGCAGTACTGGAAGTTTCCGAATCACACTCAGCCAATCGCGAAAGAAGTAGACCTTGCAATCATATTTTATGCCAATTATAAATAAAATAAACACACACACACACACACACAATATTTTAGTTTTTCTTTTATTAACAACGATAAATTCCTCCTTCCTGAACAAAGTGTGACATGTAAAACTTTGAATTATGTTTTAAATCCTCTTTTTTTTTTTTTTTTTTTTTTTTTTTTTTTTTTTTTGATAAATCCATGCACTAAAATGGAGATGAAGATTATTGCAAGATGTATAGCGATAACCTAATATTATTGTTTGCCGTACACACCTCGTAAAACACAAATGTTGAGATGATGCAAGTTTATGTTTGTGATCAATACATATTCATCTAAACTATACACTTCAAAGTTCATTCAGATACTGTACATGTATTAATTTTTTTCGTAGACAGCAAGAATGAAGGGCAGACAGGACAAAAAACATGCGCCCGATCTTCGATCTTTGAATTTAGACATAAAATTTACTATTAAATTCTGTTTCATTGATAATGTTTTCGCACATTTACGCAAATATCCTTTCTATATTATTGTGCAGTGAAGTATATTTATTTAGATGAGTATTTTTCGTAATTTTATATTTTTCGCATATACGTATGTACATATTTTCTTTCTAAATGTTCTATTGCTTAACTCGAGTTATCTTTACATTTAAATTAAAAAAAAAAATAATGTAACTACAACTCACGCATGCTGTAGAAGACATCAATACATATCTGATTTCATTGTCAAACCCAGAAAGAAGATTATGGTCTCCTTATGTTCATACAACGGAGATCTAGATTGCCATGCTTTTACTTTACAGGGGGAAAAATCACTAAATTAAAAAAATTAAAGTGAACCATTTATGAGGAGCCGACAAAACTATTGCGGGGGGGGGGGGGGTTATCACTTTCCTTAGTCAATTTCTCCAGATACCTAAATTTCTTTACCAATTCACAACGGATCTGTGTTTCCTGGTGTAATTGATATTGGTTATATTACTGCATGGTGAAATTAATGGAAGAGCCTTATGTGACGACCATTTACACGGATATCTGCTCGACATTTTCTCAAATGAAAAATAATCGATGTTACCCGACGTCTGGACTGTCGACGAAAGTCAGCAGGTACAACGCATTTATCAGGCATGTAGTATCGGGGGGGGGGGGGGGGGGGCTGCCCCCACTTTTTTGCCAGTTATAACCTTTAACTGTTGACAATATTCATTGGTGGTGAATAAAATTTGGCTAGGTAAGTTGTAAAAATCCCCCCACCCTCCAACTTTCAAAAACGATACTAAGTGCCTGTTTATACAAAATGGAGTCGCTGCCACTTGATGTTATTTTTCTTTTAATGAAAAAATATACCCCCTACCTAATTATTAGGTAGGGGGTATATTTTTTTATTGAAAGAAAAATAAATAACGTCAGGTGCCTGTGGTTGCATCCTATTTCTTAAAGATTAGGTAGGGGGTCTATATAATATTTTTTAAATTTTTTATACTAAAAGAAAAATAAGTAACGTCAGGTGCCTGTGGTCGCTTCCTATTTATTAAAGTATTGGATAGACAGAATTGATTGTCCCTTCTGTAGTATGTTTTAGATACATGTACAGGTAAGATCTTAAAATTCAAAGAAGTTAAGCTCCAGACTATAAATAATTATATATGGATAAGTCTCTATATTTTCATGGACGCCTACTCAACACATTCGAGGTAGTACATGTACATGTATTTCCGCTTCTCGGAAAGGCCCGAGAAGTTGCGATTGTTGATCTGAAAGAGACAAACCAAAGCGCATTATGTACAAGCACAATAAAAAAAGGTCCAGAAAACAGAGATTTGTTAGGAATTTTCAAAGTCCCAGGGCTGGGGCATGTATATACTAGTATATACGTCCCTGCTAAGGGCCATAAGCCCATAATTTTCGTAAAGATGAGCCAGTCAACACGAAACTCATACTTGATCTGTAAGACATCAATATCAAAAGAGTTAAGACATACTAAAAATCAGCTCATTATGTACCAGTAGTATCTTCAAGTATAGACATAAAAATCTGGAAAAATGACGGACGGACAGGGGGTAACACTACACTAGACAAAATCGCTAACGCACAAATAAAATTAAAATACTAATTTTCTAAAATTGTTTATGATGTTTTTGAGAAACAAATATGTTATCAAAATAAAAAATGAGACATTTAATGTCCTAACTTATCAATAACTACGATGTTAACTGAAGCGTGACCATTTGTAGAAATAATGAAAATCGTGCTCATACTTTTTGGAGAAAGAAATTTTTATTTTTTTTCTTTGTGTTTGTATTCTTTATGTTTGTACTAACTAAAAACCCAGAAAAAATTACAACTATGCCACGTTTGACTCTGGAAAAGCGTGTCTAAGCAGTTAGCTAGTATGGCGTGTGTAGGGGGTAGCTTTGGAGAAATTTGTATATAAAAAAAAATAAAACAATTCATACATCATTCTTTCTTCTAGTGAAGATTAGTTACAATTAGATTAACAAATAAAAAAAATGTTTACTTTAGATAGCCATGGCATTTAATAAGCACCACAAGACAATTTCAAGATTCTTCCACAAAACTGGGGCAACCGGAAGTTAGGTAGACTGGGTATGGACACCAAGGCACTGGATGAATACTAGGCAATATGATAGTCAATCGCTGTATATTATTTGATTTTTCACTCGGAGATTGCTTTTGTTGCAACCTCACGGACCACAATTTGTGATTACCAACTTCATATAGTTGAAAGAAACGATGCGCAGTGCATGTCGGGAAAATGGTTTTCGGGCAAGAAGGTCACAAAAGTTTTTTGTCATGACACTGAGACATTTGTCAATTCCACTGTATTGGGAAATATGGTTTATTAGATATACAATACCGATTAAGTAAATGTTCAATTCACAAACAAGAATAACAAGTGGTGCGTTAGCAATTTTGTCTAGTGTATATGTTCCGGCCATTGAAAATGCAGAAAATTCAAAGTAAACGTGGAAACAACGGAAAAGTGGCTATCACTACTAGGCATTTTTTGTAGCTTGCCGAAATGCAAAAACAGTGACTCTAGCTTGTCGTTTTTGATCTGCAGATTACACTCGGATGGATCACTGAAAATAAAGACTACTCCCTTGGATGCAAAAAAGTCATGTCATACCGGATTGTTTCAAGTTGAATTGTACTGTATGAAATCTGAAGGAAAAATGATTGAGAAATGATAGAATTGAAATGTTTTAATGATTTTGTTTTCTTACAAAACAAGTGAAGATTAAAGTGAAGTGGATGCGCTCATGTGGAACAGACAGTCATATTGAGACATTACCAACTTTTTATTAAAATACATGTGCGTGATTCTGTAAATGTTAAACTGAAAAAAGATGCACGTGTTTCAAACTTCCTTCATGTCTTTCTTAGCATAAACATTATAGAGCTTCAGTCTTATCATGCAGTCGTTTTGGTTTTCAGTGTACAATGTAGATGGAATTACATGTATTAATATTGAGATCGTCACCTTAGATTTCTGTAAACATGATCTACATTGTACATAATTAAATAATTTATCAGGAAGAAATGCATTTTAAAGTCTAGTTAACTTCTTTTTGCAGATACACAGAGACTGAGACTATATATACGTATCTATGACTTGCATGTTTTTTGTTTTTTTGTTTTTTTTTTTTTTTGGATTTTATTAAATTAAGAGATTGAGAAGAAATATTTCAATTGATCGTTTGGTTTTGCATACATATATATGTTTCTTCAACTCATCAGGGTCAAATGTTCTTCCTGACAGGTTGTTGAAGTCTTCATCCGGGAAAAAAATTGCTGTCACAATAATTCATTTAGTACATTGTTTTGAAAATAAGAAATGGGTGTCCTTAATATGTTAACTCCATCGGATACAATCGTGTGCTGCTGCTGCTGTCTGCTATAGATAAGAAAAATCCTCATTCAATGCGTGTGTTCTGCAAGGATTAACACCGAGGTCTACAAGTATACGGTTATGAAGGTAATATAAGCGAAGACAATTTTTCTTTATTTTTTGTACTGTTTCACAGGAAGGTTGGAATTTATTCAAAAACTTCTACACGAGAAGAAGAAAACACTTGCTGTGGCCTTCAACTCGACATTTCGATATATCGACAACGTATTATCAATTAACAACAATAACTTTCATTCATATGTTGACTCGATATATCCCAGTGAAGATACCACAGAGTCTGACACATCTGTTTCATATTTAGATATTTTACTAGAAAAAGACGTTAATGGTAACCTAACAACAAAGCTTTATGATAAACGTGATGACTTCAACTTTTCAATCCTCACCTTCCTTACTTATGTAGCAAATATACCCTTATCACCTGCATCTCTCGATACACAAGAGTATGTTCTACCTATGAACAATTTCTAAAACGAGGCAAGCTATTGACAAACAAGTTGATGAAACAAGGATATCAACAGTCTCGTTTGATGTCATCTTTTCGCAAGTTTTACGGTCGACACAATGATCTTGTCAGCACGTACAACTTATCATTGAGTCAAATGCTGACTGATGTTTTTCATACTAATTGTTAGGCCATTATTTATACACTGAACTGTCTATGGGTTTTTCTTTTTTTTTTCCGATCATTCAAGGAGCACACGGCGGGTGTGACCGATTGGCAGGGGATGCTCACTCCTCCACTGGCACCTGATCCCACCTCTAAATTTTGAGGTCCGTGTTTGCTCTGCTCCAAATTTGTATACTTTCATTGGACCTTCCAGATTGAATACTGTTCGTTATCTTCATCTTTTCATACAGATGACAATTAAGAGAAAAACAAATTCCTGAAATACAAGTATACATGTATTCTAATTTTGATAAAACATAACTTTTTGGAATGAATTAAGATAAAGAGCTACAAAATATTTTCCTCGTCTCTATTTATAAACAGGCATGTAGTATTCGGGGGGGGGGGGGGGTCTGCCCTCCTTTTCCAAACATACCCCCCCCCCCCCCAAAAAAAAAACACCACACACATACGTTCAAAAACGATACTACGTGCCTGATATATATACACAAAGATGTTCACTGCAGGACTTGAACTTATCATGAAAAACAAGAACACTCGCGGCTAGCTTGTTAATCAATAAAAATAATTTTTGGTGATCGAGTTTTAGATGAAATATTTTTCAAGCTACAAAAATAATGTATTCAGATGTCCGCACTTTACAAAATGCAGTGTAAATTTTTGTCAATAGTGCCGCATTTTTTAAAAGATTATAGTCACAAATGAAGAATCAGTGTATTAAATCCAAGATGCTCTCCTTAATTATTACCACTTCGGATTACATTGTGCATTATACCAAAGGTTTTTTTTTTATTTTATTTTATCCAAAATCTAACATCTAGCGGCTTGACAAGCTTTCCGTTAAATACAGTTACATGTAATATCTATCACCTGGCTGCTAAGTTAGGCTTACAATCAACTCTCTACCATCGACTTACCAGTGATAGAAATAAACAACAGTTCTGCAAAAGGAGACCTGCTACGATCTTGAACACAACCATCAAATAACCCACTTTCACGTAAAAGTAACGGCACATACAGAGAGAGATTTCATATTTACGAAATTTTGATTAATCTACATGTATAAAATAGTATCAAATACAGATATTAAAAATTTTTACTAATCCTTTGTATAGGCATTTTATGTTAAAAATCTTTTGCAACTTGCAAGGGCAGATCCGGGAATTTTTTCCCAAGGGGAAGGGGGGGGGGGGGCTATCACACAAACTAACACCTATCTTACTTGTAAGGGAAGCTCACTCTAACTGCATAAAACCACCCCATTCGGCAAACCTCGGGTGATTCCGTCACCTTCATCACAGAGGTACGAATCGGCCGAGGTGTGCCGAGTGAAAACTACCCAACAAGTAGAACTCTTTAGTATGCAGTGTTTAGAGCTTCTTTAAGAATTCTTGAAATTAAATAGTTGCAATTATAAAGTTAAAAATTAATAAGAGATATGTGTACCAGAACGATCTATAGAAGCCGATACAGAAGATCCCAAGTGGCACCCGCACCCCATCCCCGCAAGTCGGGAAAAGGTGGCTTCTTCTTTAAACTGTTCAAAGTTTTGTGCTTAACCGAGAAAAACACCATGTGTGTAGCATACACTGTAAACTATTATATTTTTTTTCTGCACGTTAATATTTCTTAAGTAGGATAACCCGTAAATGTTATGAAATCTTGAAGATCGTTAGTACTAAATAATAAATACTCAACATAATTTGTGGTTCATTAAACTTCCCATTCAAACAATACATAAGAACTACTGAAAATTTTCAGTTGATAAATAAAAATAAAATCTTTATGTTAAAAATTTTCAATTTCAATGGTTAGTAATAAAATGATAGAACTTTGAATCACGTTGTCGTTTTCCGTAGCATGCTAAAAACGGAAAAGAACATGCATGATCCGAACAATTTGAGTTTAAAGATATACCTTCTTGTATTATCTATCGTGCCTGAAAAAGAAATGTATGGTTAAAGCTGAAAATTAACTGTAGCCCATGTACCGGTATATGCCTATATATTAATATTGCCCACCTGCCACCAAGTTTAAAAAAAAAGTGTTGAACATCTCATAAATCGTTCAATTATAAAATTATTCTATAAGCTAAATGCACAACAACCCAAATCTTCTACTGGATTTGACAATGAAATTATATATAATTGGCTTGAAGACATCTTATGTTTGCAAGAAATGTTATAATTGCTCCAATTTAAACCAAAAAAAAAAAAAAAAAATCAAGCGTAGCAATGGATTGACAGTTAAAACACTTTGAACATGGGGGGGGGGGGGGGGTTCTTCCATAAGTATTAGCGAATTTTTTTAATTTCATATTTTATACATGTAATTCAATGAGAGTCATTAAATTTTACACAATTACAGGATATAAATTGTGCATGAATGGTGATTAAATGTAAAAAAAAAATTATATTTTTTTAAAATGACCACGAAACACAGAATTTGGTAGAGGATTACAAAAATCGGTCGCATATATACCAAATACAGTATATTTTTTGTTCTGTCTGTGTTTCATTCTATTACATTTAGTTGTCTGTCTGCGAAAACTCTAATATTTCACCTAGGCCTAACTTAAATTTGAACCGTAGTAGGTAAAATTATCAATCACCTTCAATGTATAAATTACTTACGCTTTTTGAAGTGTATTTAGAACAAAGACTCTGTTTTTTTTTCTGCTTAACCGTAATCTAAACATATACAGTAATATACTTGTATGTACATCCATAAATTAATCTGGGCTATCACTAATTTACAGGCCCGTAGGAAGCAATCTTGGGGGGGGGGGGGTACTACCAAAATTCCTTGACAAGCACAATTTTTTTTTTAAATCCATCAGACGCCTTTTTTTTTTATATAGAGGCACAAGCATCAAATAGCTATTTTTCTATAGTATAAAACATACTGGCAAAATTATTGGGCGTTGGGGTGGCACGGCTCCTGCCATATTTTTTTTATTACACTGAATCGAGCCTTCCAATGTTCTGCAAGAATTGGTAATTGTTTCTTAGCGGCATTAGCCAGTAGTCACTACACTCTTTTTTTGGATAATTCCTTCAGGGCCGGTCTGATTTTAATAAATAAATAATAAAATCAAAATAGTTCATATGTGCTTTATGATATTATTGCTTCCGTGTAATAAAAACCATCACTGAATTGAAAATGATTGAAAAGGGGGGGGGGGGTAAAAGGCTTTGAAATGGAAAGACTATGTAAATAATGTCCAATATGATATAATTTTTTTTTTTTGTGATTATTGAGATATTCCATGTCTTTTTTTTTCAGGGATGATTTTTAAAAATAATTTGCGACTAAGTAGACGACCATTAGATTCTGACGGAGCAGGGGGGGGGGGGGGGTATTCATTTCGAACATGTCCAGGGACAGATAATCAATTTTAAGTTAAGAAAAGAAAATTAACCTCTCAAACAAAACTTTATTTCATGTATGTTTGGGAGGAGGCAAAAAACGGTCAGATTATTTATTTCTCCCTTATTTTTAACATTTATTCCCAGAATCTGCCACCACCCCCCCCCCCTTTCAAAATCAACTGATCTCGTCTCTTAAGGTTAAAATGTAATTATTGTCGATTTATCTTTTCTTTAAATTAATTTCAAAATGGTATTTATCTTCTTTCTAAAAATACAAGCAATGTTCAGCACAGATGTAAGCCTACATATATTTATGGTTGTGAGTGTGACGTCACATCGACTTTGAAACTCGAGATGTGCACACTAAATATGCACCTCTTAGCTGAGGTGAAACAAGTGGGCGGATCATGGATCTTCAAATTTTTGTAACCTGTTTTCTGTACTAAATACTCCCCACTTTCGTCTCCTCTTCTGATATTTGATTACCTAAGTGAAGGAAAACTTTAATCTAAAGGAATAAAGTTTGTGTGTTGTACTACGATGACAGAATACCTTATATTACATACAATGCCTATTCGCCATTTTGACGCAGAAAGTTCGGGAAAACAGTGTACGTGTGACGTCGCACTTCGAAAAGTGACGTCGAACAGGAGTCGTCTGCAGTGTACACATTGGCAGTGTTGATATCGTCGCATTTCTCTGGTTATTTGTTGGATTTAATCGTTGTTACGACTGTAAAAATACTTGTTAGTGTTTTCGGTTATCGTAATGAATATGCATTGGTATGTATTTTCGTTCTCTGCGAGTTATTTCTTTAGGAGATCGGCATGTATGTGTAGGCCTAGTCTTCATTCATGGATACTTGTAGAACGGAATACTTGGGATTTTTAAGCGTAGCGTGACAGTACAAATACTTCTACCGTGTTAATTACCGTTTAATTTGTACATCGCGTGGACTGATTAACAATACAGACCGAATACACATTGTATAAGGATTAACTATAGGATTTTTACCTATCTCAACTGGCGCATGCTCAAAGGGGTTAGTCGCCGCTGAGCGGCGACTAACCCCTTTAGGCATGCGCCAACTAACCCCATAAAATTTTCATCTAACCCCTGCCATTACAAGCAACCTTGTTTACACAAATAAATAAACACACACAACAATAAACAAACAAACAAATAAAAAGAAAAAATAATTACAAGAAATAAAATAAATTATTTATAGAGAGATAAACAAAATCTTTATTCAATACTGTATTAGACACAAAATGCAGAGAATTAAGGCAACATTTTTTTTTCTTTTGAGCTACAAGTACATGTAAGGAGACTTAGTTGCTTATTTTTTTTCAATTCTTTATATTCCGAATGAAATAATTATTCCGAGTTAAAATAATACCCTGTTCATAATAAATTAACTCGCATGTCAACATAATTATCTTGCATGTTGACATAAATAAGTTGCATGTTAACATTAATTATCTTGCATGTTGACATAAATAAGTCGCATGTCTACATAATTATCTTGCATGTTAACATAAATTAGTCGCATGTCAACATAATTCTGTTACATCTTGCTTGTATGATGTCATATAATGGCGTGCATAAGTAAAGTTTAAAATTAGATTCTCTTGAGAAGTTGGAAACTTGCAGGTAACATAATTATTTTGCATGTTGGCATAAATAAGTTGCATATCTACATAATTATGTTGCATGTAAACATAATTTATCTTGCATGTAGGGGGCAGAAATATGCCACCAATGCCCATAGTTTAGAAAAAAAATCCAGAAAACCAAGTGATAAAGACTGACAGACAGACTGAAAGACAGATAAAGGGGAAACCTGTAGTCCCCTTCGGTTTCACTGGTAGGGGACTAAAATAATTACATATGGTGTACAAATATTTTGGAGACTCTCTGGAACAGTAGTATATTCATTAATTTTAAAAATTAATGAACATCATGAAAATATTGATCTTAGTACATATACATGATGTGTCATAATAGAACATGCTAACTAAATAAATTAAAAGGAAAATCCCACTTTTCAGAGCACGGTTTTAATAAAACAAAAAGTGTGGAAAACCAAATGGGACAGACTGACAGACAGTCAAGGAGAAAATCTATAGTTCTCTCCAGTTTAAACGACATGGGACTATTAAAATAAGAAGTTTACACCCCCTCAAATGTTAAACATATTAAAAGACCTTTCTTTTTTGGATTGAGATTTTTTTTTTTTTTTTTTTAAAGTGATATTCTTACATTTGGTGATCCAAACAGAATTATAAAATTTAAAACTAGATTTACATAAAATTTTAATGAATAATGAGTAGAGAAAACATTTTTTAAACATTAGAAATTTTAATCTATCCATTTTAGCAAATATTTTTCATCACTCAAATCATTCTTGCTATGGCAGATTAAATTTGAAGAAAATAATTATTAGATGTGTAGGTTGCAGGGGCTTTTGAATTAAAAAAATATTGTGTATAGGAAGTCTTAACATACAAATATTAGCTGTACATATATACATTAAATATTATACAAGTATTGCTGGTTTTTGAGGTCAATACGATGATTTTGACACCTGAAGAGTACAGTATTCACCGAGCCCGAAGGGCGAGGTGAATATTGTACTTCGAAGGTGGCTAAATCATCGTATTGACCGAAAAAACAGCAATAATTGTTTTATTATATGATTAAATGACACACACTCATTAAGCAATCCATGCCATCTTACTTGTTCACATCTATTGAAGTACTACCTGAACATAATGAGAGAAACAGGGTTAAAAAACAACCAGTTTTATCACATGTATTTTGGAATTTTTAATTCTAGTTTAGGGTCAATGTAGAGGAAATAAATGTCAGGCACATATATAGGATTGATTTTGAAAATGGGGGCATTAGAAGGGGAAAAAAATGACAACTTACCTGAAAACAAACTTTTGACTAGCCCCCCCCCCCCCCCCCCCCAAAAAAAAAAGAAAAGAATTCTCCCAACTCAAAATTTTATTTAGTGGGATATAAAGATCCATAAATGAGGGGAGTGGGGCTTTCATTGAAATTTTTTATACTTAAAATTTAAAATAAAACTTTACATTCTCAAAAGGTGGAGAGAGAGTGGCAGTCCTCCTGCAACCCACCACTCCCACCCCTCACCCAAGAATCTATGTGCCTTTAATGTTACATGTATGTTCATATGAGTGGAAGTCAGGTGCAAGTGAAATAACTTTCCAAAACTATTTGCATCAATTTGGAATTTCCCTATCTATTTTTGGTCAAATGTAGAATAAATAATTCCTTATATTGACCTGAAAGGTCACGTGCAGGTCAATATAACGTAGTATTTTTCTAACATTGTTGGATCTCAGCCAATCAGAGAGATGGGAATTATTCAATCATATAATAAATAAATATATATATATTACCGTATATACTCGCCTATAAGTTGGTTCGCATATAAGTCGGTTGTATTTTTTAAGCTTTTATTAGAGGGATTGACCATGTTGACCATCTAAAATATCAGTCTTTTTATAACTCCCCTATAAATCGGACAAAGAGTTTTGGTCCAAATTACAACTCCCAAAAAACCGACTTATAGGCAAGTATATACGGTATATATACACTGTGCTGTAGAAAGCCTGTCCACTGCTAGAATTCATTCACCATTTTTTAATAAATATGTTGTCAACTTACATGACTTAGTGTCTTCAACTTATCCCTCTTATCAGTTAAACTTACATAATTAACATGATTAACCATGTTATCTGACACATTTGCTTTCAACAGATTTTATCATAATCTAAAAATATCTCATGATTTTATTGCAATTATAAATTCATAAAATTTATATGTCCTTATTTGTCGCACATAGTCTCTTAATTAGGGGTGTTTGTTATACATGGACCAGTATATGGAGATAACTTTCAACTGAAGTTGGTTACCAGTTAAAGGCAATCTTAATTATCATTACTTTTTTGGTTGTCAATTTAAAAATCAGAAAAGAATTCAAGTCATCTTAATTTAAGTACGACTTCACTGTACTTTACAAAATGTAAACTTTTTTTTTTGAGATATAGAATTTTGGATTACCATGATTACTGATTCTATAAACATGATAAATTATATTTATAAACAAACCTTATCATAATGATTGAAGAACACATTTATTCTTATTAATAACAATTTTACAGTGGAAACTTCAAGGAATTTTTTTTTAATATTCTATAGAACACGTAGAACAAAAGTAAAAAAAATTAAGTGATATGCATCAATATATATCATAAAACACAAGTCAAAATATTGTGACAGTCATGATTAAATTTTTTTGCATTTTGATACTCATCCCTACTTTTAATTAAATGAATATTTACTCTACACTTTGTGTAAGTTTTGAAAGAGAAAGCATTTATGAGATTAGACTCAAAGCAAAGCTAGTGGGCTAACAACAAAACAAGAGGCCCATGGGCAACAACACCCACCTATCAGTCACTTTGGCCCTGCTGTTCTGCTACAGATTTTTCCCCCAATATACATGTATTCCTAATGGCTATGTAAAATTTTGATCGTCTTTTGTGGCCCAACCCTATATATAGGGGCCATCATTTAATAAAAAATGAATCTACGCTACCAGAGGATGCTTCTTACATTATTATGTTTCATCGTGGCTTTAATGTTCTTGAGAAGAATTAAGCATTTTAAAGATTTATCCAATGTAATCCCTATTGTGGCCCCACCCTACCCCCAGGGGCCATGATCTGAACAATTTAAAACCTACACTACCTAAGAAAGCTTTCACCTATTTTCATCTTTTCTAGTCCAGTATTTCTTGAGAAGAAGATATTTAAAATTTTTCCTATATATTTCAATGTAAAGTTTTGATTCCCTATTGTGGCCCTATCCTACCCCCAGGGGACATGTTTTGAACAATTTACAATCTACACTACCTCGATCAGGGAGCTTTCAACTAAATTTCATCTTTACTAGTCCAGTAGTCTTGAGAAGAAGAATTTTAAAGATGTTTTTCCTACAATATTTTCAATGTAAAACATCCATTCCCTATTGTGGCCCCACCCTACTCCCGGGGACCATGATCTGAACAATTTATAATCTAATCTTCCTTAAGAAGCATTTATATGAGTATCAGCGTTTCTGCCACAGTGGTTCTTGAGAAGAAGATACCTGAAGATTTTCCCTATATATTTCATTGTAAAATTTTCATCCCCTAATTTGTGGCCCCATCATGCCCTGTGGGGGCAAGATTTGAATAATTTACAATCTACACTACCTCAGGAAGCTTACATATAAGTTTCAGCTTTTCTGGCTCATTGCTTCTTGAAAGAATATGTTTCAATGGCCCCACCCTATTTTTGCATTTCTTGATTATCTCCCCTTGGAAGGAAACTTGGCCCTTCATTTTAAAATTTAGAATCCCCTTTACCCAGGAATGCTTTGTACCAACTTTGCTTAATATTGGCCCAGTGCTTCTTGAGAAGAAGTTGAAAACATGTGAAAAGTTTACAGATGGACGGACAGACACTGGACAATATGTGATCTTACTTGAACTTTCAGCTCAGGTGAGCTAAAACTGGAAAAAGGGTGGGAAGGGGGGTGTTAAGTCATACATGCACCTTGTCCATTAGCTTTCACGAAAATTAAAAATATATGTACATGTATTTTTAAAAAAATCAATGTGAGAAGCTACATCAGGGTTTGAAATTAACAGTAGCCCACTCGCAATTTGCGACTAATGTTCCATATGGGCAACTTAAAATTACGTTCAAGTTGCCCACATGGCGATTAGAAAATTTACGATAATAAATATTTGTTTTTCAATTTTGTCCGAATGTTTTGTTTTTTTCTCTTGAAAAATTTCATAATCAGTAAAGTGCTTTATGATTACCCATAAGAAGTACTTATACATAAAGCGTCCAAGTGATTGTGTCAGGCACAATGTGACATCGACGGGTCAATAAGCCCAAGAAACCAAAATGTTCTGTTGTTATTTGTGAATGAAAACGTGCCATGTGCTCTATATATGATATTGAATGATCATATCAATCTTCATAAACAGAAGAGTTCCACTTCAAATTTAGATAAGTCGTGCATAATGTTACAACGGATAGAAAAGAAACACAAAACACATGATAAAAAAGAAAAGAAAAATGGGGTTATTGTTTTTATATTCAATAGAAGGTGTGATAATCTGTGGGTGAATAAATTTTGATGTGGGCCCCAGAATTGAGGTTCAGTAGCCCACATTGCTATCAAAGATTACAAGTTAGTTTAAAACCCTGTACATGTAAAAATTAGTTAAAATTAAACGGTAGTAATTAAAATTGCTAGGTCATTAACAATCAAGATAATTGATATAAATGTTTAATTCACTTACCAACAATGAGATCCAAGTTCAAAGAGCCATATTTCCAATGGTTGATTCTTTGTCATCAAAACTCCTAAAATCCGTCTTAGTCTTAACTCGCACAT
Organism: Saccostrea echinata; assembly: GCF_033153115.1. Classification (NCBI taxonomy): domain Eukaryota; kingdom Metazoa; phylum Mollusca; class Bivalvia; order Ostreida; family Ostreidae; genus Saccostrea; species Saccostrea echinata. Next base: position 2,520,528 of record NW_026889805.1, on the reverse strand, counting down.
CGATCTTCCTTAAATTTTTGAAAATCATGATTTTTGTTAATTTTGTCAGTTCAACAGTATTTCCTGACTTAATGGAAGTCTGAAAAAAGTCCTGAGGATTACACTCTACTATTCTTTTTTTTCACACTCCCATGGAATTTATTCTGATTTGTCATATTTGGTTTCTCACAATCCTTAAATCTTTCTATTGTGGCTATACATGCTTCCTTTAAACTTGGTTGATATCATGTGTTCTATGATCCACCACAAGCTGTAGAACAGACGTCCTTCTTCTTACAGGGTTTGTTGATAAGAAATGTTCATAACTAAAAAGATAAAGTGATTCCCATCTATTAGAATGTTGCAGACCTTTAATGAAATATCAAGATTACAAACAGTATTTAAGCTCAAAGGTGCACTGAAACATTACTAATTGTGAGCATTGCAAACATAGATCTCTAAAACATCAGAGGTGGGATGAGTTGTCATGGAGGAATAAGCATCCCCTGTCAACTAGTTACACCTGCTGTGAGCTCCTTGTCATAATAGGGTGAAATGGATAAATCTGTAGACAATTCAGTATGAAAATAATGGCCTAACAATTTCTGTATGAAAAACATCGATCAGTAAACATTTGACTTATCTGTACAGTAGACTGTATTTGTTAACAAGGTCATTGTATCAAACACAGAATTTGCAAAATGTTCAACCTGTATCATCAACTTATTTGCCAATAGCTTGCCTCATTTTAGTAATTGTTTGTACTAGGTACACATGCTCTTGTCCTTTGAATCAAATGGGAGTCATAAACTCCATATGAAGGTGATAATGCTACATAAGTAAGGGAAGTTAATAATAGAAAAATTAAAGTTATGTGTTTATCATAAAATTTAGTTGTTACTTTGCCATTAATGTCTTTGTCTAGTAAAATATTCAAATATGAAACAGATGTATATGCCTCTGTGGTGTCTTTAATTTTGAGTTCAAAGAGATAATTACATGTGAATGAAAAAAAAAATTAAATATAATGAATAGTGATCAATCTCAAAAAATGTATAAACATTACAAATCTGTGAAGTGCCTTGCAAAAACAAGGACCCCCTGGAAATCCCAGAGGTGGGATCAGGTGTCTAGGAGGAGTAAGCATCCTCTGTTGACCGGTCACACCTGAATAAGTTAATGTAGGAATAAAAATGAATAATTACTGCCCATTGATAAAGCATCATCAATATGTCATTATACATGATATATCTAATCATGTACCGTTAGTATATATAGGACAGGAAATACAAAATATAGTTATTTATAAAACAGTGTACAGTGCTACCTCGGTATATTGCCAGCTTTTGTCGAAGGCAGATTTTGGCATTATAGCGAGGGTGGCAATTTAACGAATTCTGCCATAAATTAACAATTCAGTGGGTAATCAAAGCAAAATAAATAGTTTATGTAATTCATTTCAGTTACAGTCTGTTAATGTCATGCTTGTGCACATACGTATAAGGGAAGCTCTCGTTTCCTTTTGAAAAAGAAGTCATTATTTTTTTAGTTTACAATATTTTTACTGAAAAGAAACAAAATGTCAGAATATTGAACACCTGTCAATTCCCTGCTCTTTCGCCATGCTCTAAGAATTTAATAACCTGATAACAAAGATGTCAGTAGCCGTTATAGCCTCTCGGTATTAGAAAAGTTTTGAGAATTATTATTAATCTCATCTGAATCAAAAGTAGATTTTTTTCACCGTCTCAAGAATTTCTGAATCAGTTAAAAAGTTTGGTTGGTAAAGTGTCATGACGAATGGCAAGTCACGTGTCAGAATACGTCAACCTGTTGTAATAAACATGCATTCTTATGTTTGCTGGTACCTGTGTACTTCTCTTCCGATTCTGTTTTGATATTTATCAATCAACCCAATCTGTGCCCAACAATTTATGAAAAATTCAGGGGTAACAGAATCCTTAATATTTTCACGTGCGGAATTATAGTAGTCTAAAAATAGAGGTGGGATTTCCTTTTGATCGATAGAATGGCTTCTTAATCTAAGGGGACACAAATGAATATTTGCATTTATTATGGTTTGGGGCATTATCCATGATAAGCAACAATTGGCGATTTACAATCAAATAGATCGAATATTGATCAATCAATTTTTTTTCTTCTCGTAATCCAAATTTGTACGCTTTCTCTTGCCTGACGTTTCCATTACTGTGATGAAATAATTCTTCTTTCTTATAAAAACACGCCAAAGACATTGCTAATTTTGAGTTTTATTCACCAATTATTTTTAATTTAGCTGAATTCCTTGTCCAGCCCGTTACGCTTCACCGCAACCACTGTCAAAGCACGGGTGTGTTGTCCAAATTACCGACCCGCTCTAGGTAATTGGCATTGTTCTCGAGGGTTTTCCTTATATAATTTGACCTTTTGTTTCCTAAAACCAGTGGCGGATGGCAATAAGCAGGGGTGGCAATATAACAGGTGTATTAACAAAAGGGGGAAATCCGTTCTTCGAGAATTCTTGGCAATAAGCGAGGGTGGCAATATAACGGAGGGCAATATACCAAGGTAGCACTGTATTTTCAACTTCAGCTAGGTCATCATATTAAAAAATAATCATATATTTCCAAACATTGAGGAGTTTCATTGTATTTAATCTTGTAAATAATGTATCTGACCAGCAACATATGGCATGTGGCTTAATTGTGCTATTACGCATGCATCAAAATTTATTTCTAATTATAGCTTTCCTTAGTGTGCACACGGCCTTAATGCAAAGAAATTTGATGCGCAGTAAATTAATTTGAATTAACTTATTTGCATTAAATTGTCCATGTGAATGTGGTTCAAATTTAATCTGTATTAACTTACGTTTAATTCGAATTAAACCCTCCTTGTGAAGACGACATTAAATGTACATATCTCATACTGTATACCCTCATCAAAGCTTCACAACCAGATAATACATATTCTTGTCAGCTGTCAAAATCTCATTCGCATGATTAAAATGAAAGTGAACGTGAAGTTGAATACCGATCCCGATTAGAATGAATACAATTAAAGGACTGTTAAGGACCCTCTATACACTAAATCAAAAATGTTTTTAGTCCAAGATAAATAAATTGAACACTTTATTTGCATGTGTTATCTCACTCAAGTAAACAATGTGTAGTCTCAGATTTCTGTTCATCAATACTTTAATGTCTTTGAATATTTTTCTTAGGGTGTAAACATGCCATGTACCCTATGTTGAACATGTTGAAATTCAAGAAAATGAAGTAGATCTGATAAGCTCATTATTTATACCTTTATACAATATAATTTTGTTATTCAATTGTTAAGAATGCTTGTATTAACTAAAATTCAGTAACAGACTGCTAGGATTTCAATTTATCAAATTTGATTTAGACCCCAGGGCGAATTAGTCTCTATCTCCATAAAAATACCATAAAATCAGAGCTCTTTGGTGTGCAGTATATACTAGAGTGTAATTGATTTGTATGAGAAAACTGAAATTAAAATAATCATGGAGGGTAAAAAATTGGGGGGGGGGGGGGGTTTACAATCTTTCAGATTTCTTCTAATTCCATCAAAAAATATATACAGAGAGCTTAATTTATGCAATCTAAGTAATTATAATACACAGATGATAACATTTCTTGCTCATTTGAAATTACATATACATTTGTAATATTCTTGGCACACCGACTTGTTCACTATCAACAAAATGTTTTCCTTTTAAATTAAATTTTAATAATCTGGTTAAGTGGTACATTCTAACAGATACTCTTTATCAACAAACTTCTCTTAACATAATTGATCACTCAGGTTTACAGCGCCTGCCAGTCAATCGATATCAAACATTAATTAATAGAGTCCGGCCTCTAAAAGATTATGAGGCCCCTTATATTTTTTGTTGTATTGTCAAAATGTCTTTTATTGTCTTATTTAGTATTTTTAATACACTTACAAACAACTTGTTCCTTAGACACTAAATAATGATTAAATAACTTGAGTTTGGTCTGAATTTACTGTGCTTTTCCAGTCACTGCACTTAAAAATACTATTTTTGCATCTACTGTAAGTTTTACTCGCATTAAGGTGTTGATTATATACATGTACTGTAGAAGCACAAATTTTCGTGGACATAAAATTTTGTTATTTCTTATGTTATCTGAGAAGGTTTTGTAGGCATTAAATTTCATTGTTATGAATGTAACTCTACTCATTATATATTGAAATGTAATATTTCATGTGGGATTAACAACGAACAAATGACAAAATAAAGGAATATTTCTGCTTTAAAAGCATATATTGTGTGTATATATATACACTGTATAGCCCTGGCCTTGGGGAACTGGAATCTTGCTCCCTCCCTCAATGATATACTTTAACTGTATAATAACATAATTGTATTCTCTGCAGTTGGAAAATCTTTTCATTAATTTTTCTTTTTAAATCCCTCAATAAAAAAAAAAAATCTCTTCATTTTGAATTTCAGTGGTTGCATTATACCCCAATAAATACATGTATAGTGTGTACCCCTCCTTCTTTGTTTTTTTTTTCTGAAAATAGAAGTGTGCACACCATAAAAGAGAATTTATAGTAGTTCGTATTTGTCTAATATATTAACACATTACATATGGAATGCCCCGGTGACAACAATGGCCAATGGTGTAGTATTAATTATCTGTCCTGTTTATTATGGAAAATAGCTAAATAATGAAAATTATCAGTATGACTGTCAGTTGCAAACATCTTTTTTTTTTAATCCCATTTAAATAATTTTATTTTACTTTTTATCTGGACTACATGTATCATTGGTGAAGTTCTTTGTCTTTTAAACTGAACCTTTAATTTTTTTTTTTTATACTGGCACAATTAGCTGATAACATACAGACTTAATTTTAAATTTATTGATCCTCCCAAATATTTTCCGGTCTTGGGCCAACAGACTGTCATTAAGGTAAATAAATATGTAAAACACTGATTCATGACTGTAGTATATTGAAATAATGCAGGAAAACATGTACAGATCATGTTGATACACAAACACATCATCATGAACTCCGATCATCAGAACTTTAGGTAGTTTTGTTTTTTTTTTTTCTGACATGTAGGTTTTCACTATTAAATGAATATTATATAATTGCATTCATACCATAAACTTCTCTCTGCTGTGTTCTGAGAATCCATGAACATTGATAATTTCTGATCCGAAACCAATGAATCTACCTGAAATGTATTATAATATTATGCAGTTTTAAAACATAAATTCCATGATAAATAAATAGGAAAATATATTCTTTAATTACTGTAACTTAGTAGAAGTCGCATCATTTTCATGAATCATCACAGCTATATATACATATTCTCTCAAAACTGTCCCAATGCAATAATGAGTGCATAACAATAAAATGACAAGTATCAATCTTTAAATTCACATACTTTGAAAACTTTGTACATTAAAATTAGGGCATGGCACTGTCTAAATGCACAGCATGTCTTTGACATTAATATCAACTTATATAGCTGCACTATACCCTCAGGTTGCCAGGGCTAGAAGACCACGTTGAAGCAGGGACCTATACATGCTTAACAATTATATCTATGTCCCTGGGAGAAGTAAACAGCTACCCCCCCCCCCTTTCATCATTTAAATTATTTCTAATATTTACGCCTCAGTTGTACATGTGTTTTTTGAGTTGACAGCTTAATATGTACACAATATTAACAATGCTTTTAGCAGCCCACGTACCTATATATAACCCAGGCAGACTGAACGTTTCCCCGGCCCATAACACATGTTGTGACCGACTCTACTTTCGTTTTTAATATGAAACCTTCGAACTTGACATGACACATAAACAAGACGCGAAACGCAAGAAAACATTTAAATTTTCTAACAATATATTTTGCTACACATTTCAAAAGATCAACGTTGATTCAATAAAAATCGAAATATCAGATGCACGTACATGCAGAAATAGTTTCTCTCCGCGAGTACAACATATGCCAATACGGAATGTGTTTACCTTCCCAGAGACATAGATATAGAGAAGATTTCTTTATGTTTTCACTAACATTAATAATAATAACTTTTAGTTTAATGGTTTTAACCATTTATACTGCAATCATGCAACGATGTACATTGTAAGAATACAGCATATACATGTATACATATCGTAGGAAAATTATTGAGTAAACAATAATGCCGTAATGTCATAATGGACACATATCTTTACTCATTTATTCATAGGCCATATTTAATACATGTACATAAAATTTATTTATTTATTTACAGATTTTGTACTTACCTTTTACAAAGTTTACTTCGTCCTCATGTATATGACTAAGTGTGAAACGGGTACTGTATTATGATGTCATTTACGACGTCATTTGATGTAACGAGCATGCGCACTCGCAATGTGTGTAAGTCTCGCCGAGAAGAAAAAATGATGGATCGGTGGTCATCTTATACACACTCATTACACAGATCTCATGCATCCGGTCAAATTAACACTTCATTTTTTTGAAATGGGATGCATCCTAGGACATTTTCTAGTTGATTTATGACAAAATCCAACTGAACACCACCATTTCGTGTTCATTTGGATTTTTCCGTGTTCATTTAAACGTGTGCCGTCTAAAGCACGTGTCCAATTGACAGGGTTTACAAACACACACACACACACACACACACACACAAAACAGGCTTCTGAAGCCCTTCAGCAAGTTTGTCTTTTAGTCAGTTTGTCGGTCGTTATAATGAGTGCTTCGATAGACTCGAGGCATTTATTTCGTTAGCTAATTTCTTTCATCAATCAGTTAAATCCACTGTCTAAATACCCAATGATAAAAAAACATATGCTTGATTACTACATCTACCTCAATTGATGGCAATATTGAGTTTAGTCTCAAATCCATTGATTCCAATACTGCCGCAAACTGTCATCCCCTACACACATTTAAAGGTTTACCCAAAGATCTAGCAGCCAGAATCCACTGCATCTGTTTATCCACTACCTTGTACCAGAAAACTCCAAAAGTCCCATTTATGCAAAGAGGCTACAAATTAAGCCCACACCGTACACACCGTACTATTGATAAGATGGCAGGACAGGACAGACAAAACCTTTTACATTACAAAGAGAAAGATAATGGCAGCAGGGTTCCACTGGTAACTACCATTTCGACTTAAGATTGACTGATTTATTGTATGTTGTTTTACGTTCCGTTCAAGAATTTTCACTCATATAGAGACGTTAGCATACCGGTGAAGGGGTTTAAATTTAGACCTTTGCTCGGCGTTCAGGAGCATTGAGCAGCGAGGGATCTTAATCTTGCTAACGCCTGTTATGATACGGGGCATCGGTTTTTTAACGTCTCATCCGAAAGACCCGCAACTTTCACTTCAAATGCCGAGCGCTTGTCAAAGGAATAGTTGCTACTAATTTTTTTTCATCGACTTTGGTCAGTCGCGGATGGGATTTGCATGAACCCACGACCTTCCGATCATGGAGCCAGCGCTCTACCTACTAAGCTAGCAAGCTTCTGAAATTCTATACGTATATACAAAACAATCTGACATTGTATTTATGAATAAAACACATATATCAGGAAAATGTATCTTTAAGAAAAGCTTATATAGCAATTTAGTTTTTTCCTAACTCGACATCAATTAATTTTTCTTGCTGACTTGTATTCAGTATATCGATATTTTTGATAAGAATTATGCCAGGACTATTATATAATTATTAATAATCTAAATTTCCATTGATTTGAATGAAATATGGAGATAACGAACAGTGTTTAAACTTAAAGTCTATTAAAACAATACAAATCGATAGCAAAGCAAACACGGACCTCCAAAAACAGAGGTGGGATCAGATGCCATGGAGGAGTGAGCATCACCTGAAGACAGGTCTCACCCGCCGTGCGTTCCTTGTCTTGATTCGTAAATATCGGACAAAATCAGGGTGTAAATAATGGCCTAACAATAAGTATGAAAAACGTCAGCCAGCAGATTACTTAGTGATAGATTGTTTTTGGTGACAAGGTCATTGTATCGACCATAGAACTTACGAAATGATGACTTTAAACGAGACTGTTGATATCCTGTTAAATCAACTTGTTAGTCAATAGCTTACCTCGTTTTAGAAAGTGTTCATACGTAGAGCATGCTCTTGCGTATCGAATCGACTGGAAAATGTACACCCCACACCCCAGGTGATAAGGATATATTGCTGCATAAGTAAGGGAGTTAGACGATTGAAAAGTTAGAGTCCTCACGTTTATCATAAAGCTTTGTTCTTAGATTACCATTGACGTCTTTTTCTAGTAAAATATCCAAATATGAAAAATGAAATATGATGTGCCAGACTCTGTGGTATCTTTTATTTCAAGCTCACCGGGATATATCGTGTCGACATATGAATGGAAATAACTATTGTTAATTGATAATACGTCGTCGATATATATAAATGTCAAGTTGAAAGCCACAGCAAGAGATTTCTTTTTCTCATGTATAAGATCTTGATTAAATTCTGCTTCATATGAATACAAAAATAGGTCTGCTAACAACGGGGCGCATGGGAATTCAAACAGATTGTTGGAAGACCTGGTCTCCAAATACTACAGGGATATTGTCAATCAGACACTCAAGCATCTATTGAATATCAACTTCAGAGTACTTATGTGAACAATCAGAATGTTTTTTAACAAAATAATTTTGCAAATGACCAATGATAAGGTCAGTAAATTTTCGAGTTCCATTTTTATTGAAAAAGCAGATGTCAATGATGTCAAAAAGCCTGGACTTAAATTTATTTGAAGTGAAAACATTATACCACAATGAAAAAGGTGAAGATGACGAACAGTGATCGATCTTAAAAAAATTTATAAACAATAGAATTCTTCAAAGAGGGAATTAAACACGGACCCCTGGAAATTTCAGAGGTGGGATCAGGTGCCTAGGAGGAGAAAGCCTCCTCTTTTGACCGATCACACCCGCCGTGAGCTTTATGTATTGATCTAGACGGAACATTTCGTACTCGAGTTCAGTATAAAACAAAGGCCCAACAAATGGTATAAAACAAGTCAGCTAAAGTCTAGCCCAATATTATGGTATATTTGCTAACAAGATCATTATAACGACCATAGAAATTTCGATATGCCGACTTTAAACGAGGTCGTTGAAATCCCTGTAACATCAACTTATCTGTCAGTAGCCTCCCTCTGTTTAGAAAGTGATCGTACTCGGAGCATGCTCTTGAGAATCGAATAAGTTAGGAGAAGTAAACACCATATGAGGTGATGGCGGAATATTACTACATAAATAAGGAAAGTTGATGATGGAAAACATGAACTCATCTTGTTTGGCATTCAATTAAGTTTCCAGTTGGCCACTATCGTCTATAAATAATAATTTTTAACTTTTTCAGGATACAGCACTGAAAGTCTATCCGAATCTTTTGCGTCAACATCAATACTACCACATGCTGTGTCTTGTAAATCACATCCGATCACAACGATCAGATTCAACTTAAAAGGAACAAAAAGTGAGAAAAATGTCAGTGAGACATGTCTCAACCCAAAGTTCCTGGCACATATCTTAGCACACCAAGAATGTCTAAAAGCAATAAATGGAAACCTTAAAGATGACCTGAAAATGACAATAAAACAGATTCCTGGTAACTTCAGCGCTTTGGAAATATCTGTGGAAGAAGGTGTAATGGAAAACATGAAATTAGAAGAAATGTATAATGTTATTAACAAGTATTGCAGGGAACAATTAAAAATCATTGAACATGACATTGACGAAGAAAGATTTTCCTTTGCAGATTTAAAGCTTGGAAAATTTCTTAAAGGAATGACATATCCTCATTGCATTTCAATTTTCTTTGACGGGAAGCTGTCCTTAGCTGGACATGGAGCTGAAATAATAGTCTTTGAAAGAGACATATTATCCTCCATTCTGAATGATGAAGTGGTCAGAGATTCATTTAGCATTGAAAAAGAGCAGCTTATGTACCTGAAAGTCATTCATTACGCGGATGAAATATCGAAGGATTTTTCTGTTGAAGTAGTCTTTGAAGATGAAGCGGAATCAGGTACTGTGGCATTCCATGGGTTAAGAGAGGATGTCGTGAATGTGCAGAGAAATATCAGTCATTGTCTACAGAATTATCATAAACGTTTGTGGACCAGACCATTAAAAAGAAACGAGCAATGCCTTTTACAAGAAAAGGAAGTCATTCGTCACTTCAAAGGGGTTTTCAAAAAATATAAATGTTCATATTTGATTACCGATGACTGCTTGCGTGTTGCACGCAAAATAAGTGACATGGACATTCTGAAAACAGAATTGGAGAATGCATTGTTTGTTGAAATGAACCACAGTCTTAGTAAAGTAGAAAAGATCTTCTTCGAATCAGAGCAATGGATCGAACAGTATAAAATCCTTCGTAATAATACAAAAAAGCAGGTTATTATTACTGTCGAGGTAAATGAGCTTTCAGTTACATGTTTGCCACATGTACAAATTCAAGTAAAAAGCTGTCTGGAGAGCTTTTTAAGGGAAAGGATAAAATCTGAATTGATGGAATGGGGTTGCTCTGTGGATGCAAAGGAATTTTTCAAAAATGTCAAAGCTGAAGAAATTCTCCAAATTAGGAATTCAATGGAAGATTCCATTATGGCATTATCTATAGAGGATGATGGAATTCTTGCAAAAGGCACCGAAAGCGGTATAAAAAAATGTAAACAAGAGTTGAAGACTATTATAAGCTCTGTCAAATATAAAAAGGGGGAATTTGCTGCTTCTGAGGAGGCTGTTAATCACTTCTTAACATCAGAGGGAAAAAGAAAACTTCACGAAATAGAGAAAAAGACTCGTAGCGTTATTTACATGAAAACTTTCTGTAAAATAAAGATGGAGCTAGGAAACATAGAGGAAGATAAGGTAAGTAATTTTGAGCAGACCTTTTTTGATACATGTCAGATTAAAAAGCTAATTCCGAGAATTTGTGTCCCCCGCTTAAGAAAAAAAGTAAAGGATGGAAGAAATGGAAACATTTTGCAGATGGAGAAAGAAAAATATGTCAAGCTTGACTATTCAGCTTTTAGCCTTAATGTCACATAAATTTAAAGTTTAGATTTCCATCCGAATTTGCTTAAAATTGGGGCGGATGGGCGATTTTTATTTCTTTTTTTATTTCCCACCATTACTGTAAACATCTTTAACGATCTTATAATGAAAGAATTTTTTATTGTAAATATCAGTATGGATTCTCTTCGTATTGCCCTTTTATAAATATATATTTTCGTTTGACCAACAGATACTTGTGCTTTGTCTGCAAAATCACAGAATTCTACTGTCCTTATAACGTCCACTTTTTCCTCCTTGACACATTCGATATTGTCAAAATTTTACACAACACATGGGGTCTAATTTAGCCTTTATAAACAGTTCTTATAGATTTATCATGTAAAGTCTGCCGGCAACTTTTATTATATGCATTGCAAAAGCTTAATGTGTTCTTGAGGTATCGCCCTGAAACGAAAGTGTAACACACAGATAGAAATACAGACAGCTAGACAGACGGACGGACGGACGCACAAACACACCCAAATTAATATCCCCCCATTAGTGAAAGCAGGGTACAAAAAAATGTGAGGGCAGATAATTTAAAACAATCAGCATTTCCAAAGTAAAAATTTATTTCGGAATCAGATATATTTTTTCCTGTATATTTTTACAGTTATATTTTACCTTTTAGGGGGACGTTATTGTAAACTCTGTTAGCACAGTTACATCGTCTACAGCAGCACAGTCAACTGTTGCTAAGGCTATTTTCGAGAAAGGAGGAGGTGAGTTCCAGAACAAACTTGTCCAGAAGACAAACGGAAGAATGCAATATGGAGAAGTAGTGGAAACAGAGGCAGGGGGAAATCTACAGTGTAAAGCTGTGTATCATGCTTGTCTGCCGAATTCTTCAGATCAACCCGAAAAGGTACAATGTTTATCGAAATTTATTATATCTAAACCTTTAACATTGATAAGGAATAGAGACGTTTTTGCTTAAAGTGTCATTGCAGATTCGAATACAAGAATATGTATACATTTTCATGATGGCACTTGTGAAGACTTCTATTCATAAACGATAATATATCATAAATAATGAATTAGAACTGCATTGTTACATGTAAGGACGTTCGGGACATTGCTATGGAATGTTTGAAAAAAGCTGGACAAGATCACCACACCTCTATATCATTGCCGGCTCTTGGGACAGGGACCTATAATTACCCTCCAGATCGTGCCGCCAAGGGCCTGCTCGATGCTATTGTAGAATTCACCAGAAACACACCTTCATTGCTGGAGAAAGTTACCATAGTTTTATTTGCAGAATCAAAAAGAAATATTAAAGAGGTAAAAACATTTTGTCTTATTACTCTTTTTTACAACTATATTAAAGACAAATTTTAAAAATTTAATGACTATGTCATAAGTTAATTAATATATTCGTGGGAGGGAATAACGAATGGATAAGAAATAAGCTCTCTGATCGAAATTATTATCGTTTTACCTCTTTGTAAAGTTCAGTAATGCTAAAAGAAGTCATAAATATTACTTCTTAGCATAATGTTCGAGAAGTGATATTCCGTTAGTATTATTTTTGGGAAATTTCTACAAACTGTACTTCTTTCAAATTTCGAATGTTTCAGAATAGAAATGTTTGACACGGTCTTTCTATTATAAACATCCCGTAACCATTGAATAGTTTTCTAACATAACTGTAATAAAGAAAGTATATTTCCTTGAAAACAGAATCAATGTGAACAGCCAAGATAACGAGCAGTCATTAATTTCATAAATCTAGTGAAGAATTCGAATAGTGAACAGGTACAAAACACGGACCCCTGTAAACACCAGCAACATTAACTCATTTGTCAGTAGCTGCTTTGGTTTAAAGAACGACCGTACTCAGAGTATGGTCTTACGAATTGAATCTGAGACTGATATCAAGTCTACATTTGAATGAAATTAACTATTATTAATTGATAAAACGTCGTCGATATATCTAAATGTTGAGATGAAGGCCTCAGCTAAACTTTCATTTTTTCTCAAGCAGAAGTTTTTGAATAAATTCTGCAATGGGATATAAAAACAGATCGGCTAATAATGAAGCATAATTTGTGTGCATGGGAATTCCAACAGATTGCTGGAAAAGTGCTGGTCTCGAAAGACTACATAGATATTGTCAATAAAGATCTCCAGTATCTTTTTTAATATCAACATCAGAGTACTTATTAGAAATACATAAAATATTAGAATACTTATTTATGTTTCTTTAAGACAAACAAAAAACAAATGAACATACATGAACATTAATTCTTGATTTCAGGCCTTTCAACAAGAATATCAAAGACGATGTCAAACGGTGTCTGGGTCTTCCATTTCGATATTAGAGCGGGGTTGTATCACATCTGGAAAATTTACAATTGTTTCGGAGTCACAACAGATGCTCACAGAAGCAAAGAGATACATTGAAGAGGAAATTGCGACTCTTTTAAGAAATCTCCAAGCCTAATCTCTGGTTTTCATTTAGATTCAGTCATACTTATGAAATCAACTCTCTCTACTTTAATTCAGTTAGACTTATGAAATCAACTCTCTCTACTTTGATTCAGTTATACTTAAGGAATCAACTCTAACTACTTAACAGAAAGGGGCAATATAATTCGTTTAATTCCAAATTAGTTGATAAATATTGGGGTTTTTGGAAAGTATCTAGCTAATATCATAATAAACGGAACGATACAAACAATTAATGAAGACTTTCTCCAACTGTACCATTTAAAATTTTATTGTTTTAAAACCAATTTCAAACATTTTCAATATCTGAATATTTCATAATATTTAATTAATGTAACAAATGCCATTTTTATTGTTTAAATAAAGACACCAAATGAAATATATCTAGATAACGAACAGTATTCAAGCTCAAAAGTCCATTATACAATACAAAATAGGAGCAGAGCAAACACGGACCTCCAAACATCAGAGGTGGGATCAGGTGCCATGGAGGAGTGAGCATCTCCTGCCGACCGGTCACACCCGCCGTGTGCTCCTTGTCATGATCGGGAAATAACGGAAAAATCCGTCGACAATTCAGTGTGTAAATAATGGCCTAACAATTAGTATGAAAAACGTCAGTCAGCATTTGACTCAATGATAAATTGTATTTGCTGACAAGGTCATTGTATCGACCATAGAACTTACGAAATGATGACTTTAAACGAGACAGCTGATATTCTTGTTTCATCAACTTATTTGTCAATAATTTACCTCGTTTTAGAAATTGTACATACGTAGAGCATGCTCTTGCGTATCGAATCAACTGAGAGATATATACCCCGTATGCAGGTGATGAAGGTGTATTGCTGCATAAGTAAGGGAAGTTGACGATTGAAAAGTTAAAGTCATCACGTTTATCATAAAGCTTGGTTGTTAGATTACCATTAACGTCTTTTTCAAGTAAAATATCCAAATATAAAACAGATGTGTCCGACTCTGTGGTATCTTTTATCTCAAGTTCACAAGGATATATCGTATCGACATAAGAATGAAAATAGCCATTGTTAATTGACAATACGTCGTCGATATATCTAAATGTCGAGTTGAACGCAACAGCAAGTGTTTTCTTCTTTTCACGTACAAGATTTTGGACAAATTCTGCTTCATATGAATACAAAAAAAAGGTTTGCTAATAACGGGGCGCAATTGGTACCCATAGTAATTCCAATAGATTGTTGAAAGACCTGGTCTCCAAAAACCACATAGATATTTTCAATCAGAAACTCAAGCAAAGAAGAAAAAGAATTCCATTTAAAAATACCTAAATGATCTGATAAATTAAAAAGTCGTGAAATTAACAATACTTAAACGAATATGCTTCTCTGTAGACTCATTGCTAAACGTTGAACACTTATTGAAAATATCGATAAGAAGAAGAGGTACCTCCACAAGAAGAACACGGCATTTTAAATATATAAACGATAAGTAATTTAATAGAAAAGATTAACTATGCGATTTTAAAAGTAGTGTTACCTTGGGACAAACATGTTTTTTCTATGGAAAAATAAATACGTCACAAAACCCCAAAATAAGATAAAATGATCAAAAAAGTATTGAAGGAAGAGAAAATATTTATAATATTATAACATATGTGTGTACATACTGTATAAACTCTTTCAAACAGGATAACAGCATGTACATGTACTTCAAGATTTAATAAAATTCTTGCTGGCTTATTTGTAAACATAAATTTATCATTTTTCAATGAAACACTGACTTGTACGTCAAGTTTGTGTAAATCAGTAAAAATTTGTAGAAATCAATAAAATGCTATTTAGGAAAAGAAAAGTTTGGGGATCTGCAATGGTCTTTGACAATAAGCTTCAGTTTATTTCACCTTCTCAAAGCTACAAATTTTAGGGAATCTAGAATATGGTCTTAAAACATAGAAAGATAGGCTGACGACTTACATGTATCATTTTTCTAGCAAGCCGCCGTCATGTAATCTTCCGATTAATAACACAGTGTTACAGTACTTGTATTTTGGAAAAAGACCCCATTATACCTATAGGTAGATATTCTGTGTGATTTCATGAATGTGTTTTCATGTTCAATGTTAATAATGATGATAAATATCACGCAGTTGTAAAAGCAAAGAAAGGTTGATTAGTTTGAAGCACGGCTTGTTTATTTTTAATGTGGTAGATGAACATATAAAAAGAACTGTATTTCAAATTCGATTTAGTTTATAAATGTTATTCTTGTTTTTTTCTTTATGTATCAATAAAACAGCATTGACAACTTTTTATTATGTAATTATATTATGCCCCAAAATGAATATGGCTGGGGTATACAGTATTTGTCATTTCCTTCCATCTCCCCATTCCATTTTCCTTCTGTCTCTCCATTCATCTCTCTTTCTGTCTCTCCATTCCTGTCCTCCTGTCTCTACATTCCTGTATTTCTGTCTCTCCATTCCTCTGTCCTTCGGTTTATCAGTCAATCACATTCTGTACTTAGCTCACTTTCAAAGATTTTTAAAGATATATTTATAAACCTTAACACAAACTGGTGAGAACAATAGAATTATGTTATTATGCTATTTTCTGACCTTGACTCTCCTATGGATCTTGATCTCACTTTTCCTCATTATGCGTTTAGCTCATTTTTTTTCAAGGTTTTCCGACCTCATTCACTTATAAAATTTAATGACAGCAATCAACCTTATATGACCTTCACATCCTGATGAAATCTGAAGATATCAATTGGTATGAACATTTGACCTCATGACAGATTGTATTTGTAAACAAGATTGTTGTATCGACCGTAGAATTTACAAAATGTTTATATTTACATTATACCCGACCCGTAGGACCTATACGTAACTTTAGCATATATAACATATTTTCATTTTTAAAAGACAGGGCGCGTGAAATTAATTAGATTTGTACAAATGTGTTTGTCTTACTGAAAAAAATAAATTTAAGAATTTGGCAGTTTGTCTTTGATTATTTTTCATGGGTATAAGGGTATAAATTATCAACTAGATCTACATTTCTATTTAAATCAACACTATGAAAGAAAGTTTTTCTGATGTCTTCGAAAACTTTGCAAATATGTTTTTCATCCTTGTTATTTTGTTAATTTTTAGTTTTCCATCAAAGTCTTTCTCCAGGAAAACATCAAATTACGAAACAGATGTTCAGGTTGTGATATCTTTTATTTCTAATTCATCGGGATACATTGTATATAGAGAATCAACTTATGAATAAAAATGAATATTGTCAATTAATAAAATCTACATGTCGAATTGAAGGCCATAATAGGAGATTCACCATGACCATAACTATTCCTAATCTTGTTTTACCTCAATTTCGAAGACGCTGTACAAGATTTTTTCAACAATCTATATACTAATCACACAAATGGGTGAAGCCTATTGTCAAACTCAATTTAAAAAAAAGAAGGGTGATAATATTTAAAAAAAAAATCTTGGAAAATCACAGTCTTACTAAAAACTTCCAAGTGTTGTGTTGATTCAGATTTTTTAAAACTTTGTCCTTAAAGTCAGGGGGAGTTCTCGGTGTAGCAGTACACTACAAAATCTCTGATAAAAATCAGAAAATTTTATTTAGTTGGATTTGTACTACAGCAATCGTTCTAAGCTCTGTACATCTTCTAACCGACACAGCAAACATCTCTCCATACTATCTGTTCCTCCGTCAGCCCTCTATCTGTCCCTCTGCCACTCTCCGTCCTTCTATCTGTCATACCATCCATCTATCTGCCCTCCGTCACTCCATCCATCTATCTGCCCTCCGTCACTCCATCCATCTATCTGTCCTCCGTCACTTCATCCATCTATCTGTCCTCTGTCAATTAATTCTTCTATTGTCCTTCGTCAGTCTGTTCTTCTATCTGTCTCCCGTCCCTTCGTCCTTCTGTCATCCGTCTCTCTGTCCTTCTATTTCTCCCTCCGTCATTCTGTCCTTCTATCTTTCCTTTCATCACTCTGTCCTTCTATATGTCCGTCCGTTATTATATCTGTCCCTCCGTCATTCTGTCCTTCTATCTTTCCTTTCATCACTCTGTCCTTCTATATGTCCGTCCGTTATTATATCTGTCCCTCCGTCATTCTGTCCTTCTATCTTTCCTTTCATCACTCTGTCCTTCTATATGTCCGTCCGTTATTATATCTGTCCCTCCGTCATTCTGTCCTTCTATCTTTCCTTTCATCACTCTGTCCTTCTATATGTCCGTCCGTTATTCTATCTGTCCCTCCGTCATTCTGTCCTTCTATCCATCCTTCTGTCCTTCTATCTTTCCTTTCATCACTCTGTCCTTCTATATGTCCGTCCGTTATTATATCTGTCCCTCCGTCATTCTGTCCTTCTATCTTTCCTTTCATCACTCTGTCCTTCTATATGTCCGTCCGTTATTATATCTGTCCCTCCGTCATTCTGTCCTTCTATCTTTCCTTTCATCACTCTGTCCTTCTATATGTCCGTCCGTTATTATATCTGTCCCTCCGTCATTCTGTCCTTCTATCTTTCCTTTCATCACTCTGTCCTTCTATATGTCCGTCCGTTATTATATCTGTCCCTCCGTCATTCTGTCCTTCTATCTTTCCTTTCATCACTCTGTCCTTCTATATGTCCGTCCGTTATTCTATCTGTCCCTCCGTCATTCTGTCCTTCTATCCATCCTTCTGTCCTTCTATCTTTCCTTTCATCACTCTGTCCTTCTATATGTCCGTCCGTTATTCTATCTGTCCCTCCGTCATTCTGTCCTTCTATCGATCCTTCTATCATTCTATCTGTCCTTTCGTCACTCTGTCCTTCTATACGTCCCTCCGTTATTTATCTTTCCTTCCGTCACTCCGTCCTTGTCCCTTCATCACTCCGTCTTTCTATCTGTCCCTACATCATTCCGTTCTATCTGTCCCTCCAACACTCCATCCTCCTATCTGTCCCTCCGTCCTTTTAAATGTCCTTCAGTCCATCTTTCTGTCCCTCCGTCCTTCTATTTGTCACCCCGTCGTTCTATCTGTCCGTCCGTCACACTTTGCTTTTAGCTCAGTTTCCAAGTAACTGATATGTTCTTTGTGAGAGCAATATAACTGACTGAATTAAGAAATAATGCGTTACTTGTGAAGCAATTAAGAGATTTTGAATATAAAAGAATCAGAAAAAACAAAGATTAATTATAAACTTCCTGATAAAGTGTAGATTATCTCAAATCTTGTCCCTCTGGGTCAATCTCTCTGTTTTGTATAGCAGTATACAATAAAAAAAAACCTTTGGCAAAAAATGTCTGAATCAGTAAATTTACATTTACAAGGTTTAAAGAGGTTTTCGTCGACATGATATTGTTTTGAATATCAGTCCATGAACCCAACAAGGTAACGAACTGTAAAGTTTATATGAAAGCAACCTCACATGAAATAAATTCAGCTTTGTTTGGGCACCATAACAATGTCGGACATTCAAATGACCGTTAAGTTCCATGGGCCTCTTGTTTATTAAATATGAAAATTTTTAGTGTCTTGTTTAAGAAAGAAGTGAAATATATAGGCTACAAAGTAATAAGAGCTTAATGCGATGCTACCAAACTGGCAATTGAAAATAGTTTGCATGGGACCTACATGTATTGCACAAATATATTCTCTAATTTGCAAGTCTTAACTTTTGCCTTAAGGACAAAAGGTACTCAAAAATCGTCTTTATTATTTATTTTTATTATTATATAACTCATTATCTACAATAATGTTGCAAATGTTTATTTGAACGTCGTAAAGTTGCTTTCAAATCTCAGTTTAGGAAGAAATAAAGAATGACTATAAGAAAGAACGCTTAGAACTGGTACATACATTTATCGACTGCCTGATACGAACTACATAAATAAGGTAAATAAGTTAAAATTAAAATTTAACATTGAAATATTAAGTTAGCAAATTTAATTGTTGCTGGTGGCAACACATTTGCCATTTCATAGTTCAATACATTTTTCGTGATATATGACGCATCCTTAAATAAGCGTACATTTACAAAATGTATGAAGTCGAACTTTAACTGTAGTCATGTACATTTAACAAAAGAAATAATACATAAAGTGTATAAGAGTTATTACATGTATTTAAATTCTCATTTATATTTTTTGTCAAAATCATACATGCACTTCATGTATATTGAGTAAGTTATGTATACTGTATTGAATTTGTCATGTAAAGGATAGCTATTAATGGATATAATTTGTTTTTCACATGCCTATATACAAAAAGAGGAGGGTCATCTGCAAACAGGGATGGTCCTTAAGCTCGCATCAGATTAAAAGCTGTATTCACTCAGGGTCTAATATACTGTTGACCAGAGGAGGGTTGAGGGGTGGGGAGGAGCTCATAGACATTAAAAATTCAGGAAATTTTGTTTCAGTTAAATTTGAAGTGATTTAAGTTAGAACACAAAGAATCGACCCATTCAGTTTTCCTTGACGTCAAACATATACTTCAAAATGTAATCAAGGGATTCATTCCTTCCTACTTAAATAAATCTAGTAAAAACTGGATAGCGTGAATACTTTTGCAGATCATTAAATTGAAATCTATGGAGATAACGAACATTATTTTAAGTGAAATATGAAGAACAGTATTCAATCCAATGAAACGATACAAATTTGGAGTAGAGCAAACACGGACGTCTAAAACATTAGGTGCCATGGAGGAGTGAGCATCCCCTGCCGACCGGTCACACCCGCGGTGTGCTCCTTGTTATGATCGGGAAATAACGGAAAAATCCGTCGAAAATTCAGTGTGTAAATAATGGCCTAACAATCAGTATGAAAAACTTCAGTCAGCATTTGACTCAATGATAAATTGTATTTGCTGACAAGGTCATTGTATCGACCATAGAACTGAAGAAATGACGACTTCAAACGAGACTGCTGATATTCTTGTGTCATCAACTTGTTTGTCAATAACCTACCTCGTTTTTAGACATTGTTCATACGTAGAGCATGCTCTTGGGTATCGAATCGACTGAGAGATATATACCCCGTATGCAGGTGATGAAGGTATATTGCTGCATAAGTAAGGGAAGTTGACTATTGAAAAGTTTAAGTGATCACTTTTATCATAAAGCTTGGTTGATAGATTACCATTAACGTCTGTTTCTAGTAAAATATCCAAATATGAAACAGATGTGTCAGACTCTGTGGTATCTTTTATTTCAATTTCAAGCTCTCCGGGATATAACCATTGTAAATTGACAATACGTCGTCGATATATCTAAATGTCGAGTTAAAGGCAACAGCAACAGTTTTCTTCTTTTCACGTATAAGATTTTGAACAAATTCTGCTTCATATGAATACAAAAAAAGGTCTGCTAATAACGGGGCGCAATTGGTACCCATGGGAATTCCAGTAGATTGCTGGAAGACCTGGTCTCCAAAAACCAAATAGATAGTGACAATCAGAAACTCAAGCATCTTTTTAATATCAACTTCAGAGTACTTATATGTACAATCAGCATGTTTTTTTAACAAAATAATTTTTCAAATGACCAATGACAAGGTAAGTAAATTTACGAGTTCATTTTTTTATTTAAAAAGCAGCTGTCAATGATATCAAAAAGATGAAATAAAATAAAATCATTATATGTTCAATGCAAAAATGCCTAAACCACAATGGGATGTTATATGTATAGTACTGAAGGATTTACTGATGTGTAAATGCAATAACAAATGAGCCACGTAAAAAATGTCAATTTTATCTACATCTGTTTCATCGATAATAGTGTTCAATACGCAGTGATTGCGATGAAGCTGTGTATATCAGAAGCTTTTGCCAAATCGTTGAAGTCTTCAATACAGCACATCTTTAAACCACAGCAATGTTACCGAGTTTGTTCAAGTCAGTGAATATTGTATTTTTTTAATGAATCCCCTTTAAAGCTACTATTCATACATAAACACTGTCACTTTTTATTGTCGATCCGCAACTCTCGGAATTTATTTCACACGGAAGCCATATTGGAATGATCTCTCGGAAACTTGATAAAATCTTCAAGATAGCTTTGTCTTTGTGGATATTGATGCACATTCACCTCTGATGTGTCAATCATCACTCTTGAAAAAAAGCTTGTTTTCATTTGCATATTTACCCCACTAGAAGATTTGATTACATCTAAAACAATGATTTGTTACATTGACTTAACTTTTTTGTTCTTTAGCTTCTTCATAATAAATCTTGGCACAAGAGCTACTAGAGCAACCCCTGCCAACTTAATAAAAGTTCCTGTTGTAAAGATGTCCTCCATGCTGTTGATTTGAGACAACATGCTCCCCGTCTGTACGCAGATAAAATTATAAGGCATCAAACCTGAAAGTATTATTCTTAATTTTTAGAGCATTTAAACCAGTACATACTACATAGCCTTGGTTAACAGAAATATAATTATTTTATTTTTCTTTTCTGTATTTTATATGTGTTACCACTTACCTATAAATACTGAGAAAAAGAACATATGTTCAGGTATGTTGAGTATTGGAGAAGCCAGGTTCAAAAACCAGTTTGGAGACATAGGAAAAATTCGCAGAAATAAATGGAAGAAAAACAAGCTGTCATAACTCTCTTCTACCTGTAATTAGTAATTATTTAGGTTTTCATATAACATCCATACATAAAAATTGTTGGGGTTGGTGGTAAAAATAAAACAAAGACATTTTTGATTTGTTTTTGAAATCAAGAACATGTATACAAACAATCATTGCATCCTCTTCCCTTCTGGGACAATAGTTGAAAAATTACATTAAAATTAACAATTTTATGAATGACAACTGACAATCAAAAAGCAAACTCTAGAGAAATATGATCAATTCAATTTATACACATATGTTCTCCTAATTTATCATTGATCTTTTTTTTTTTAAAAAAAAATATGCCTCACCATTTCTTGCATATATGTTATTCTGTCTGGAAAATATTTCATGACATATTGCTTGCCAAAGTATTTAGACAGATAGTAACAACATGTGGCCCCTGTCGCTGTGAGAAGCAGACAAGAGGAAAGGATATCCACACCCCAAACAACGCTCCTGCCAACAGATTCTAAAATTAGACACAAAAATTACCTTTATTGATTTAGATTTAAAAAGCAGATACTTCTGAATGTTCAAATCTTCTTATTTTAGTAAGAGAGGATTTTTTAAAATAAAATATTGACCATGAAAACTGATCCAGGGATAGCAAATATCTGCTTATAGATATATGCACTGCAGAATAAAACCAGAACATAGAGAAAGTGTTCCTCTTTGTACATCATTAATAGGTTGGACACCGACTGTAAATCTTCCAATGAGGTAGGGAACTTCAGTTCACTCCTGTAATTCAAAGATGTCTCAATTCAATAAGTATAATTCTATACATGATGAAACAAGTGTAGGCAATGCTCATGTTCTGATTTATATCTTATACATGTATTAGAAATCAGATACATTTAAGCGTTGAAACACAAAAAGTCACTATTTTAATACAGTGAATCTTCAAATACCATTGGGGTATCCGGACTAATGCATATTTTACTATTTAAACAATAAAACATATTGATATAAAGCAGCATTCTTCACTATTGACAATGGTATGAAAGGCCACATAACTAAAATCAAGGCCATTGAGGCTACCGGACTTCACCTATCCGGATGATTTTGACTGGGAACTAGTGAGTCCGGATAAGTGAAGGTCCACTGTATCCTTAAAGAATAAGGGAATTTTGAAAAACTTTAAATATTCCACATATTTTCCAATTAAAAGTAGATATAACAGCTTGACATTCTATGCTTAATTCAAATTATATTCATAGACCTATAAACACTTTAATATTATTTCCTTAATAAATTTAGCTATGCTTGTCTCAGAAATAAGATTATATGCAGCCAAAAGAAAAAGACCAACTTGTGAGTAGTGTTTGTGCCTAACTCTGGAATGTTGACTGATAAAATGTATAACCACGAGGTCATCCCAGCCAAAATCACTGGAATCCATAAAATCGGTTCCATCGTATTCAGCATGTGTATTATTCAGTGATCAGATATAAGTCCATGAGTTTTATGATAACCTAAAAATGAAAAGAAAAATACGACATGGGCAATATTTTGGATGTACAAAAAAAAAAAAAACCCTACATAAAAACCTACATAAAACCCTACATAAATACGAGGGTTAATCCAACAGTAATGTCACATCTCCTATAAAATATTAATGATCAAATGTTATCACCAAAAGTTTACATATTCATTTTCTCTATGTATTTTGACTTTTGCCTTCAAGTTTCAATCAGTTATATAAAATACTTTATAAAATATCAAGATAAAAACAATATTAAGTTTTGTCTACCGTTGAAAGGCGGGAATATTCCCGACGCGGTTATGACGTTACTTTTCGACAATTATTTCTAGTTCATCTGTATATCTAATTAAACATTTCATATGCTTTTTAAAATAAGATTATTGCCATTTTCCTATAAATCGTCTTGTTTTGAATTGTTGTATTAAAACTATTTGTACTTTGTCCAAATGTTATTTATATAAATTCATTTCTTTTGCCTAGATCTTAGTTGCTGATGAACTGAAAATGGGTGTCGAAGAGAAACGTCATAATTCTTGTGGTGCGGCGATCGACGAAACCCAACACTGTGTTTATTTTGATATTTTAAAAAAGTACAGCATATATCTGTACGTAAGTTGAAGGCAAAAGTCAAAATAGATAGTGGTATTAGAATTTAAAATTTTGATGAACATGTTTGATTATTAAACATTTTATAGCAGATGTAACATTACTTTTAAATCAAGCCTTGTACATGTACTTTGCAAGCAACAATCACCAATCAGTGATTCAAGTCATTTAGGGTTTAATTAGTACCTTAGGGCTGTTGCCACCTGATCGTCTATGATTTCATAAATTTACGTTTTGCGAATAAATTATTACAATCGTTTTCAAATTGAATAAACTGTTTAAGTAATGTAAAACGTATGAAACTTACCTCACATTTGGCGCTCTAACAAGGAAAATTCTGTGTGAAGGTGATATTTATATCGGCTGCGGATCTGAGTCACATGACCGCATCGTAATGATGTCAAGCCCGACCAAAAAAGTACACGTCCCTTAAATTTTTTCCTACAATGTATCCTTGATAATTCATAGGAAAATGAATACACGTACTTTTTTTCTTTGAGAAAAGCAATAGGTTTGTTTAATTACTTTCTTATTTGATAAAGAAACTTTTTTAAAGATAGTTTTATTGGAAATTCAAGAAAAATACATTATATAGGTATATTTGTTAAAAAAAACAAAGAAAAATGTCGAGATATAAAAGAAAATTCATTTTGAAAAAACTTTTATTATACCCACAGATTCAGCTCATTTAGTTTCAATGTCTATTAACCACATTTTTTGCTGATGATCTTATTCCTGTATCAGAGACACCTACTGGTTTACAGAAATGTATAGATATATTAAAAAAAACATCGCCATGAATGGAAATTATTTTTCCACATGGAAAAAAGAATTCTCAATGTACAAATAATGAAAATGAATATGATTCTTACTATGAGCATAGTCTAAAGAAGAAACTTTATTTATCTAATATATAAATGTATTTATTTACTTGGGACTTTATTCATTGGAAATAAAACACATTTTGCTGAAAAAGATAAAAGCATAAATCAAGTATTATGGGGATATAAGGCTTTCTTTTTCAAAGTCAAGGGTAGTAGCTATCCTAATTAATAATAATTACAATATGACATTAGTTAATGAATATAAAGAATACGGAGGTAATTATCTTATTTTTGATGTAATTATGGCAATCATGACAATCTTCCTTTTGCAAATTCAAGTTCGAGTTCAGTTTATTCAACCAAACCAAAATATTCGTACATGGGGTACATTTATAACAGATATACATTTCAAACATACTAGTCAGAGGTACATGAACTATGTATATACAATACAAAACATGGTATAAAATGAAGAAATAAAATTAAATCAATAATAAAGAAAGTGGGAAATATATCTAGGAGGGTAGACAGCATCAAAAACTTTTAAGATAAACATACATAATTTCTTTCAGGATTTATTCGTTTTGGGTTGAAATTAGTTCCATAAATCTAATTACATTCGGTCTGTGAGATTAATAATTACCCAGATTTTTTTCGTACATTAGCTAAAGCTTTACATTCTAGAATATAATGAAAAGTATCAGCAATTTGACCATTATTACAAATTCTTTCAGAAAGTGGTATACAATACCATCTTCCAGTTCCTTTTGGAAAATGATGATTTGTAAAACGAATTTTGATAAGGGTATATTGCTGCATAAGTAAGGGAAGTTGAAAATTGAAAAGTTAAAGTCATCAAGTTTATCATAAAGCTTTTTTTTTAGATTACCATTAACGTCTTTTTCTAGTAAAATATCCAAATATGAAACAGATGTGTCAGACTCTGTGATATATTTTATTTCAAGCTCACTAGGATATAGCGTTTCGACAAATGAATGGAAATAACTATAGCTAATTTATAATACGTCGTCATATACTGTACGTGTACATAAATTGGCGTATTCAAAATTTAGCGCAATCCCTGGGTATGGAGTTGTTGGCGAAATCATGAATTAGCGCTGTACATGTCCATGCCGTACATTGTATTCATAAATGATTTCTTAGCGGTATTCATGAATTAGCGCATCATTGTCTGCGACAAAGCCGCTAAAATATGAAGCCCGTTTTTTTTAAGTACACGTACAGTACCTAAATGTCGAGTTGAAGGTCAGAGCAAGAGATTTCTTTTTCTCATGTATAAAGTTTTGAATAAATTCTGCTTCATAAGAATACAAAAATATGTTGGGAGACATAGTCTCCAAAAACCACATAGATATTGTCAATCAGAAACTCATGCATCTTTTTAATATCAACTTCAGAGTACTTGTATATACAATCAGACCCCAAATTTGGCTTTCAATTTGGCCCCTTATGTAAAGTTTGAAAATAGTTATCGTTCAGATCACTTTCCAATTTTTAAAACAGATGATTTTTTTGAAGGGAGATGATTTTGGAAATTAAATAATTCCTTACTTGCTGATAAAGAATATGTAATTCTTGTAATAGAAAAAGATAAAATATTAAATTACAGTATGCTTGCCCTGTTTATAATTTTGAAAATATTGATTCTATTGAAAATGATACTATTTAATTTACTCTGAGTGATCAACTGTTCCTAGTAAAATGGATAGAAGAAGGAGAGAAACCTTCAAAATATTTAACCAGTCTTGAGTTAAGAAACTATCTGAGTAAAGTTAGACTTAAAATTGAAAGGGAGGATGGATCAATTGTTTCTAACCAATATGATATTTTGAATGGAGTTAAGATGTTCTATAAAAATGATCATAAAAGTAGGGAGAATGTGGAATCAGGATGTATTCATGATAAGTGATGTTCCTAAATTAAATAAAGAAGAATCAGACAGTTTTGAAGGTCCATTGAAAAATTTTGAAGTTCCTAATGTTTTGAAAAATATGAAAAATGAGAAAAGTCCTGGACCAGATGGTATTACCTGCGAATTTTTTTTTAAATTCTTTTGGAAAGATATAGGTGCCTTCATTACAAGGGCAATAACTCATATGAATCATCACATTTTACTGAATCAAATAACTTGCCTACCAAAAGCAGGGGAAAAAACAATTTTTGAAAAACTGGTGACAAATCAGTCTATTGAATGTGATTATAAAATAACCTTAGGCTGTATTGCTGAACGATTAAAAACCATGTTGAATAAAATAATAAACACGTTTTTAAAAGTAGATTCATTTAGTGAAAATATTATACTGGTTTATGAGTTAATGCACTACAAAGAACAAAAGCAGATTTCAGGCCTATTAAATGTTAATTTTGACGCAATATCATCAAATTTATATACCAAACATTAGATATTTTCTTAGTTTTCCAAGTGAATTATAAACTGGATTCAAACTTTTTATAGTGGAATTAAATCATGTGTCATACAAAGTAAAATTACTTCTGATTACCTGTTCCATCAAAGAGGATGCAGGAAGGGGGATCCAATTTCATGTAACAAAATGTTACAGCACATCTTGGGAAAACACAAAGTTCAAAGTTCATACACTCAAAAAAAATGAGGACAACGTCAATAGTAACATACTTATCTGATCGTGACCTTTTTCTACTGAAATGTGCCGAAAACGAATATTAATCATGCTCAAAAGTCAAATTAAACAATAAGAATTGTGAGCAGAGCAAATATAAACCCCTCAAAACATCTGAGGGTGGATCAGTGTCCATGGAGGAGTAAGCATCCTCTGCTGACCATCCGCCTGATGCCAATTGTTGTGATTCGTTAAACGGAGAAATCCGTAGACAATACAGTATGAAAATAATAGCCTTACAATTGATATGAACTTTTGATAGTGTTAATGGTACATGTGCAATGCTACATAATAAGGGGAGCTGACGAAAAAAAACCATGTTTTACTTAAAGATCAAAATATGAAATAGATGTTCAAACTTTATCTTTTATTTCAAGTCCATCGGGATGCATTCATTATATGGAATCAACGTAAGGCATATTGTTGATAAAATCTAAATGTCTAATTGAGGGTCACAACAGGACATTTACCATGACCTAAGACTATTTCGAAGAAGCTTTACAAGGTATATCAGCAATCCGTATACATAAGTAATGATCATACAAATGGGTGGAGTCATATTTCAATCTGAATTTTAAAATAAGTGAGAGTAGAATGACGCCATTTAGAATATTTCCTTGAAAATTAAAAGCCAGGAATAACATTCTTACTTAGAAACTTCCAAGTTCAGTGAAGATCTCGATTCAGATTCAGATTTTTTCAAACCTTGGCCCTCAGAGTCAGGGTGAGGTCCTTAGTTTTCAATAGCAGTATACTACACAAGACTCCGATAAACTTTTAAGAAAATTTTATATTTATAGTCGGATCTTTTGACCGACACACATACATCTCTCCATATTTCATACAACTACAGGTTTACAAACTGAGAAATCCATTTGAAAGCATCCTCGTTTGTAATCGACTCAACTTTGTTCAAGTCATTGGCACCAAAGTTTAGGTCAAGCATTCAGCTGATGGTTCAGATCCACGACTCTCTTGTTTATCAGAACCAAAAACAAACAATTAAACAAAAAAAAAAAAACAAAAACAAAAAAACAAACAAACAAACAAACAAACAAAAAAAACAACTATCAAACGACATCTGGAATGAAACAAAAATGAACTAGTCATCATTTTGAAAGTTTTGCATTTACCCCCACACAGTAAATTTAAAATCACAACATGGTCTGATGCTCGATAATAAAAAGATCGGGAGGTCGTGAGTTCGAATCTCGGCCGCGACTGACCTAAGTCGATAAAAAATGGGTAGCAACTGTTCCTTCGCCATGCTCTCGGCACTTCGAAGTGAAAGTTGCGGGTCCTTCGGATGAGACCTTAAAAACCGAGGCCCCGTGTCACGGCAGGCGTTGGCACAATTAAGATCCCTCACTGCTCAATGGCCCTGAGTGCCGAGTAAAGGTCAAAATTTGAAGCCCTTCACCGGTATATGGTGACGTCTCTATATGAGTGAAAAATTCTCGAATGGGACGTAAAACAACATACAATACAATCGATAATAAAAAAAAAGTGGCAAACAGTTTGCATGAACTTTGCATAATATCAATAACTTCACTCTAGTATAAGGACGAACGTGTACACACAATTAGGTCTTGTAAACAATTTAAATATTTTATTACAAGAAATTGGAATTCATCTGAATTGCATTACTTTGGCAATTTCTTTTAGAACACTTTCTTTTTAAAATTTGAATATAAATATGGACTGGGCATAAAGTGTTTATCGTAATGAAATATATGGAGATAACGAACAGTATTCAAGCTCAAAAGCCCATTAAACAATACAAAATAGGAGCAGAGCAAACACAACACGGACCTCTGAACATCAGAGGTGGGATCAGGTGCCAAGGAGGAGTGAGCATCCCCTGCCGATCGGTCACACCCGCGGTGTGCTCCTTTTTATGATCGGGAAATAAAGGAAAAATCCGTCGACAATTCAGTGTGTAAATAATGGCCTAACAATTAGTATGAAAAACGTCAGTCAGCATTTGACTCAATGATAAATTGTATTTGCTGACAAGGTCATTGTATCGACCATAGAACTTACGAAATGATGACTTTAAACGAGACAGCTGATATTTTTGTTTCATCAACTTGTTTGTCAATAATTTACCTCGTTTTAGAAATTGTTCATACTTAGAGCATGCTCTTGCGTATCGAATCAACTGAGAGATATTTACCCCGTATGCAGGTGATGAAGGTATATTGCTGCATAAGTAAGGGAAGTTGACGATTGAAAAGTTAAAGTCATCAAATTTATCATAAAGCTTGGTTGTTAGATTACCATTAACGTCTTTTTCAAGTAAAATATCCAAATATGAAACAGATGTGTCAGACTCTGTGGTATCTTTTATCTCAAGCTCACCAGGATATATCGTATCGACATAAGAATGGAAATAGCCATTGTTAATTGACAGTACATCTTCGATATATCTAAATGTCGAGTTGAAGTCCACAGCAAGTATTTTCTTCTTTTCACGTAACCGTCACTATTCTTTTAATTCTCTGTCCTTCTATCCGTCCCTTCGTCACTCTGCCCTTCAACCTTGCCTTGGGGACAAAGCATACTCAAAAATCTACTTCATTTTTTTTTTTAATTTTGTAACCTAAAATCTTCAATAATGTTGTAAATATGTCTATTTGTACGTAGTATTGTTACATTCGAATCTCTTTTCCCGAAGAAATAATGAATAAAAGAACGCTCATTTATCGCCCGCTTGATAAGAACTAAATGATTAAAATGCAAACAAGGTAAATTTTAAAAATGTAATTTATTTATTTAACGAGGAATTAGAATTTGTTAGTAGTGGCAATACATCTGCTTATGACATGTCCTCCAAGTATGAATGTCTGTATATGACAAAATATACTCAAGTCGAAGAGGAGAGTTTGATTGATTTATTTGAAAATTTTAAAAAAATGTGTTTCTGTTAAGTTTGAAATAATTCAGGTTTGATCACAGAGCCATGCAACTAAGCGCACCGGTTCACCTTTCCTCTAGTCGAGCAGATACATGTTCAAATTATAATGCAGGGATTCATCCTTCCCTTCTCAAAGTGTCTATGCAACGCAGATTATTTAAATCATGTTTATGTTTAATGCAAAAATACCGAAAACAAAATGTGAGGTTTCGTGTATAGTATTAAAGAAATTACTGATGTGCAAATGCAATAGCAACAAATGTGCCACGTAAAAAAATCTCAATTTTTTTCATATATCTATTTGAATAGTGTTCAATGCGTAGTGACTGGAATAAACCTGTTTC
Source organism: Saccostrea echinata (assembly GCF_033153115.1). Lineage (NCBI taxonomy): Eukaryota > Metazoa > Mollusca > Bivalvia > Ostreida > Ostreidae > Saccostrea > Saccostrea echinata. The sequence continues at coordinate 2,489,496 of NW_026889805.1, read as the reverse complement.
AGTATCTAATGCAGAATTGTTGAAGACTCCGACACAGCAAATCTTTAAACCACAGCAATGTTACAGAGTTGATTCCAGTCATATTGCATCTTAAGCAAACACATCTTAAACAATGTTTTCGCTACATTGACTTGAATTTTTGTTCTTTAACTACTTCATAAGGAACCTTGGCACAAGAGCTACTACAGCAATCCCTGCCAACTTAATAAAAGTTCCTGTTGTAAAGACGTCCTCCATGCTTTTGATCTCAGACAACATACTCGCCGCCTGTACGCAGATAAAATTATACGGCATCAAACCTGAAAGTATTATTCTTAATTTTTAGAGCATTTAAACCAGTACATACTACATAGCCTTGGTTAACAGAAATATAATTATTTTATTTTTCTTTTCTGTATTTCATATGTGTTACCACTTACCTATAAATACTGAGAAAAAGAACATATGTTCAGGTATGTTGAGTATTGGAGAAGCCAGGTTCAAAAACCAGTTTGGAGACATAGGAAATAAATGGAAGAAAAACAAGCTGTCATAACTCTCTTCTACCTGTAATTAGTAATTATTAAGGTTTTCAAATAATATCCATACATAAAAATTGTTGGGGTTGGTGGTAAAAATAAAACAAAGACTTTTTTGATTTGTTTTTGAAATCAAGAACATGTATACAAACAATCATTGCATCCTCTTCCCTTGTGGGACAATAGTTGAAAAATTACATTAAAATAAACAATTTCATGAATGACAATTCACAATCAAAACGCAAATTCCAGAGAGAAATGTTCAATTCAATTTATACACATATATTCTCCTAATCTATCACTGATCTTTAAAATCAAATTATGTCTCACCATGTCGTGCATAAATTTTATTCTGTCTGGAAAATATTTCATGATTTATTGTTTTCCAAAGTATTTAGACAGACTGTAACAACATGTGGCCCCTGTCGCTATGAGGAGACATATAAGAGGAAACGATTTCCACACCACAAACAGAGCTCCTGCCAACAGGTTCTAAAATTTAATGAAAAAAATTGCCTTTATTGATTTATATTTGAAAAGCAGACTTCTGAATATGCAAAATATTTGGATTTTTTCTGTCCTATTTCAGGTTGGGAGGGTTGTTTATAAAATATTGACCATGAAAACTGATCCAGGGATAGCAAATGTCTGTGTATAGATATATGCACTGCAGAATAAGACCAGAACATAGAGAAAGTGTTCCTCTTTGTACATCATTAATAGGTTGGACACCGACTGTAAATCTTCCAGTGAGGTAGGAAACTTCAGATTATTTCTGTAATTTAAAAATGTCTCAATTCAATCAATATAATCCGATACATGATGAAACAAATGTAGGCAATATTCATGTTCTGATTTATACCAGTTTTAGACATCAGATACACTTATACGTTGAAACACAAAAAGTCACTATTTTAATACAGTGGACCTTAAGATATCCGGATGCTTCAGCTTCCGGACGAGATTTTAACGTTATTTTGTCTCATTTATCCGGAATTCCGTGTGTCCGTATTCGGATTTTTTTTCAAAACAAAATGCAATTTTTACGTTATATTTTGGCCCATTTATCCAGACGGTAATTTTTAATTAGTTTGTTTTTTCGGCTCAAATTTCTTGAGATGGATTTTAATAGTAAAACACTGGCCTGGCTGTTTGTTTTCAAGGACGATCGCCTGCGACCTGTTGTCAATGACTCTCTGTATGTTATTTATTGGTCGATAGGCACTGTCATGTTGTAAATTTTGAATTTACCGGGTGGCAGTAAATTCAAAATTTACAACATGACAGTACACACGAGACTCTTGCTTCTCTGACATGAACCTGATACGTACTGGTTAAGGAAATAAATTTTTATATCAGGAATTTTTTTTTAAAAATTTTATTTACTGTTAGAATACAGTCGTAACATTGGTCTTAAAATTGTTTTTACACTAGTATATTGCTATTTATGGACACGACTCCGGATTTTTTTTTTTATCTAAAGTATTTTTTTAACACAAAACGGACTCTGTAATTAAATGACATTTATAAAATCACATTCAAAATTACACAATCGCAAATGCAATCTCGCTTAAGATAATTACATGTGCAGTTAATGTCAATTTAAGTAAGGATGAGCATTCATATTAAGGATATCCGATCCTCATCCAGGAAGGAAAACTCTTAAATTTATTATTTTATTAAAAAATTCTTAAAATGAAGCTTGATATTGAGATCTTCTTGTGCAATAATTTTCATTTTATGCATCTCAATATGATTCAAGGTTCTTTGAAGTCTCAGAAACAGTCTTGTAAAAAGTTTATATTTGTACCCCCATAAAAGAAAAAAATAAATTTTATTTTTAGAGAAATTGAATTTCTTTTAGTCTAGCATTAGATACCAATGCTTATTAGCATGATATGAAATAAGAAGTAATATGTGATGCCTAGCAATGATAGCACAAGCTTTTTACATTATGTATTATATAATAATTGAAGTAAAGAGAAGAACTAAAATAGTGTATAAGCATAAAAAATATGCAATTATCTCCAAATGCCTGGATACCTATATTTTTCTATCCTAAATTATATCTGTTTATCAATTTTCAATTAGAAAATGCATAGCTGGTGTTTTATTCGCATTTCCTGAAAATATATTTGAGATTTGATAATTTTCCCTATATAATATGATTAACAATAATTATGAACTTTGAAGAAATACCATAGGTAAATTCACGTAACTATGTGAAATCAGAGACATTTTTGTGAGCATTTTCCATTACTTAAAGGCTGATTTTCAGAACCTGAGGATCGGACTACCTTAAAATAAGACTACGTCAACAAATTGCTTGGGTATATTTTTTTCTCTACCAGCTCTACAGACAGTTGGCTAGAGGAAGTTTATTCATTAAAAATTGGGTTGGAAGAAATAATCTATATGGCCATATAAACAATTATAAATCCTGTGTACTTTTCATTTTATTTCATTTCATTTTATTTAAATATGTGTTAACTAGTAGTGCTTGTGTATATTTTAGTATTTAAACAATAAAACATATTGAAATCACTATTGACAATGGTATGAAAGGCCATATAACTAAAATCAAGGCCATTGAGGTATCCGGACTTCACCTATCCGGACGATTTTGATTGGGAACCAAAGCGTCCGGATAAATGAAGGAATATTGTATCCTGAAAGAAAAGAGATTTAAAAAAACTTCAAATATTCCATGTTTTCCCATTAAAAATAGAGAACAGCTTGATTGTATGATGATTTACGTCCCGTTTGAGAATTTTTCACTCATCACTCAGAAGTCACCAGATACCGGTGAAGGGCTTCAAATTTAGACCTTTACTCGGCACTCAGGGTCATTGAGCAGTGAGGGTTCTTTATTGTGCCAACGCCTACCATGACACGGGGCCTCGGTGACGGTCAATAACAAATTGACATTCTATTCTTAATTCAAATTATATTCATTGACATATATATACTTTAATATTATTTCCTTAATATTTCCATAATAAGATTATGTACAGCCAAAAGAAAAAGGCCAACTGGTGAGTATCGTTTGTTCCTAACTCTAGAATGTTGACTGATAAAATGTACAACCACGAGGTCATCCCAGCAAAAATCGCTGAAATCCATAAAATCTGTTCCATCTTATTCAACTTCCCAATGACATGTGTCTTATGCAGTGATCAGATATCAATTCCTAAGTTTTAGAATCACCTAAAAATAAAAAGAAAACATACGACTTGCTAGCTTAAGATTTCAGAAGTACAAAACCTACATAAATACGAGGGTTAATCCAACAGTAATGTCACATCTCCTATAAAATATTAATAATCAAACGTTATCAACAAAAGTTTACATGTTCATCCCCCCCCCCCCTCTATTTTGACTTTTATCTTAAATTTTCAATCAGTTATATAAAATACTTTTGAAATATTAGGATTAAGACAATATTAAGTTTTGTCTACCGCCGCACGGCAAATATTGTTTCCGACGTGATTATGACGTTACCTTTCGGCACCTATCTCCAGTTCATCCGTATATCTTAAAAAACTTCTCATACTTTAAAAAAAAAATAATTTTATTGCCATTTTGCTATAAATCGTCTTATTTGAATTGTTGTATTAAAACTATTTGAACTTTGTTATTTCTAAGTTTATTCCTTTTGCGTAGATCTAAACTAGTTGCTGATGAACTGAAAATGGGTGCCGAAGAAAAACATCATAACGACGTTGGTATATTCTTGCCGTGCGGCGATCGACGAGACCCAACGCTGTGTTTATTTTGATATTTAAAAAAAAATACTGCATATATCTGAATGAAATGTGAAAGAAGAAGTCGAAATAGAAAGAGGTATTAGTATTTAAAATTTATTGATGAAATTTGATTATTAAAGACTTTATAGCGGTTGAGATATTACTTTTAAATCAAACCTTGTACATTAACTTTACAAGCAACACATCACCAATCAGTGGTTCAAGTCATTTCGGGTTTAATTAGTACCCTAGGGCTGTTGCCATCTGGCCCCGCCGTCACCAAAATTCCTCTACCTCAACCTCAATACTCAGCCTCAAATTCTTGAGGTTCACTCAAGTGAGGAAATTCCTCAAACCACCGTCACCAAACCCTCTGACGGTTTCCTCAGTTGAGGAGTATAAAAATGTACTCTACTCAGTTGAGGCGAGACATGAAACAATTCGTGCATTTTCGCGGATTTTTTTAACGCTATTGTTTACGCAATAAAATTTGTCGTCTGATGTAGAAAATATGGCAGAAATTGACATTGCAGCCTTACTGACAAAAAACACGTTAGAATTCGTTAAAGGTACTGATGAGGTTATAACTGCACAAAAGAAAAAAAGGGGAGCTAATTGGTCGGCCGAAGAAGAAATTTATTTGATAGAGGAAGTGTTAAAATATGAAGATCAACTTTTTGGAAAAATGAAGGGTTCGGGTGTGCGAGGAAAACATGGGCGGGTTAAAGATGAAACCTGGCGGGGTATTGCTGACACACTGAACGGGTAAGTACATACCTTCAACCCTACATGTATATAAAGATTGTAAAAGTGACAGTTGGAAACATACCCCTTTCAAATTGTCTGCATAGTGCTGATTCTCTCCAGATCCTACTGTCATGCACACTGCCCGGCCAATTGGCACAAACGCTGGTAATACGAAATTTTGCATCACACACCATCTATTTAATAAAATTACACGTGTTACTTAAAGTATAAAGGATACAAATTTGAAATCGAAATTTAATACGATTACCTGCACATTCAAAGAATGAAATCCCTTCCGATTCACAAAGTCTGGTTCGTTTTCTGAAGGGCCTTGTATCTTCACAAACGTCCAATCTACACACCCCAAGACATTTGGGAACCCTAGATTGAAAATTTCTGACCATGCGTATTTTGATACTTTAGATTTAAAAAAAAAGTAAATATCATCGATGTATTTATCAATTATTTAGCATGATCAATATTAATTTTGAAAGCACACAGACTTTATTATTTAATTACAGTTTTAGCATAAGGTGTGCTTTTACATGTACATGTATAGGAAGTTTGAAAGTTAAAAATATCATTTGATTTTTAGAATATAACACCCCAATCTACTACATGTAGTGCATTAATAAATAGAATTTTGAGTCTTTTTATAGAATAAAATAAGTTATGATGAAATAAAAGCAGCGTACTTTGTTACATCTGCTTACATGTAACTAATTGTGTGTCGGTCACAGAACTTATGTTTATTGGTGTGTTTTTTTTAAACCGGTTAAAATTTTCTGATATTGATGGCAATATTAATTGATTAATAATAATTTCGTTAAGTTTATGAAGAATGATTTATAAAAATATTAATGTCTAGCAAATTTTTTAGAAATTGTTATAAAAAGGAGGATCCAACCCTGCCCTTCTCAAATCGTTCTTCTTCGCCTTATTTTTTAAAGGGGGGGGGGGGTTAAGGGTAACAGATAACAAAACAGTACCTGTATATGCCTTTATATGCCCAAAATAACCAACAATCTAAATCCACTATTGAGCTTTGAACAGTTGAATACTTTGAAATATTTGGTGTTAAATCCGTTTGTCACTACATGGAAGACAATATTAGGAATTTCTCACAAATAATAATAAATAAATACATTCGCTTACAGACGTTACTGATATTGAATTTCTTTTGAATGATTTTGTTTCATTTTATTTTTTTTCTACATGCTCACAATGCTTTTTGCAATAAAACATTAGATTTCATTACGATAAAACAGATTAAACTAGATGCTGTCATGAGACAGTAATACCCGCACTAAGGTGTTTGCCTCTAAATGCACACTCCTTCATATTGGGCTTACGAAGGAAAAAGTCCAAATAATTCTATAATTTACACAGTACATGCATTCGTCAAATCGAGGATAAAATGCTCAGGTGACCATGTGACCCATAAACCTCTTATACGCATTTCATATACTTAATTCATTACCAGTCTGAAATAACAGAATTTAATTAATGATGTAAATTAGGTTTTGATAAAGGAGGGGGGGGATATAAATTTTTGGCCCATAATTGAAACTTTTAAAATTTATTTTCTCAACAACAAATAATATTATTTTATTACAAAGCGTTTTTGATGAATTTATCAAAATGTGCAAACTTATTTTTAGTATTGATTAGGCAAAAACCTCCTTGAAAAGCCTTGACACCCCCCCCCCCCCAACACACACACACACAATTTGCCTGTTTTTGGAAATAGGCCTAGATTGCAACGTTATGTTAAAACATCGTTTGCTATGATAATTTAAAATTTGTTCTTTTACTGTACATGTATGTGAACACCTTTTTGAAAATTTCTACATCACATTGGGCTTGCGTCACCCTACCAGTACTAGTACTAGTTTTACCATTATCATTTTTAGATTGCACATGCCATCTGACGTGGTGTGGTGCAGTGTTACATGTATATCAGTGGAAATTAATTCATTTTGTGTTTTAATTGGATTATATTTCATGAAGTTGACAGGACCTATGACAGTCGGTAAGTACAAGTTTAAGTATAGATTGGGGTAAAATAAACCGAAATGCAAATGGTTAGGTTAAAGTTTAAAAAGGATCAAAGATCATCGGCAATCTCCTATGCAGAGTTGTCGTTCGTTTCTCTCTCAGACACTGAATGTATGAGCCGATGGTAGAGAGTGGATCATCGAATGCCACAATAGACGAATTTCACATTCTGAAGAGTTATCTCCCGTTGTCGACATTACATTCAGTTACAGGCACAGATCCGGGAATTTTTTTCCGGGGGAGGGGGGGTCCATACCTCAGTCCAAAAAAATTCCAGCCCAGAATTTCCTGAGGAGCAAAAAAAAAAAACAAACAAACAAACAAACAAAATATAAACAATGATGGTAGGGTCCATGTTTTTAAAGGGGGAGGGCATCCAAAGTCATTTATTATTTGCTTCTGTAAATCAGTATATAGTCATATTTAAATAACTCTGCAAATTCCGGGGGGGGGGGGGGTTCCAATCTCCCTAGCTGCTCCCTGTCCCTGAAATGACAAATGATCATGTGACTCCTAAATAGTAGAAAACTTTTCCATTTGACTATACATAATTTTGTTTCTTGTGTTATTATGTTATGTACATCTAATGGTTTAAGGTTATGAACCCCTGGAGGTCATCCCCACTCTCTTAATGAACTGGAAATGTTCATAATATGACTACATCAAATTAAATAAAAGTGCATCAATGATAAGATTACTTGACATTTCATTCATGAATTTGGGTCAACCCATGTACTCTCCTAGAATTAGGAATGAAAATCATTCAAAAAGATGGACCATTAAACTATTTGTATATATTCACATTTTTTTTTATGTCAAACCAAAGTATTAGACTAGTTTGCATACATGAACAAACAGGGGTCTGGGAAGGGGAAGGCCAGGGATCGACATTAACGGTTGTCCGATTGCCAGGGACAAGTAAATTCTCAGTTCGGGCAAGTGAATCTTGCGACGTACTTGTCCGATCGGGCAAGTGATTTTTTCCTCATAGAAATGTACATATTTATTTCGTTTACATTAATTTATATAAAAAACAATAAATTGAAGACTTGATTTCCGCCAGGTACCTGACTGACATTGTTTTTGTATTCGGAATTCCTTTTCAGCATTTCTGGATTATACCTTTCATTTGAAAATCGGATTCGTTATTCCGTTCTTTTTCCCTGGTAAATATGCTGTTCGTCTAACATTTTTGTTAACTTCTTATTTGGAAATTAGATTATTTATTCACTTACAGAATATAAGTAAAGTGTAACACGATGTATCCTGATCAAGGTAAAGATCGATGTGTGTTATGTAGCAACTATCTTCCTTCAGCGTTGTTTCACAGTTATCTCAGAAAATTACGATTCACAAAAGAATCCTACCGAAAATAATTTTTTTAAAAATATGAATTTAAATAAACGGAGGGTTAGTGCTTCATGGCAGTGTGTGTTAACAGGTTAAATTTACAGGGACAGTGGTATACATTTATGTACAAACGCAGCATCAAAATTTTTTCAGGTACCTCACCTTGTCAAATTGACGGTAGTGTATTTAGTCACATTTTTTCTTGTCATAATATTTACAGTAATATATTTTTTTTCTGAAGTTCTTTCCTTATTTTGGGCAACCAAGTTTTGTGTTCGGACAAGTCAAAGTTTGAGATCACTTGCCCGAAGGGCAAGTAAATCTGAAAGTTAATGTCTATCCCTGGAAGGGGCAAGGGGAAGGAGTTATCTCTTTACGTCTTAATTGTTGAAAACTCCTAAAATGAATGTTAACCTCAAATCCGACTTGTACGTCTTCATTATTTTTAAGTGGTGGTGTCTCCGTATGAGTGAAAAATTCCCAAGAGGGACATTTAACAACAAACAAACATTAATGACTTAAAAAACACAATATACATGTACATGTTTATAAGTCAACGGATATACTTCTGATCATATCTCTAGTTCTCCCTTGAATCAGAAATGATGATATAAATATTTTAAGAATAATTAAGAGTTGAAAAGGTTGTGCATTTTAAAATTCACTAAGCTCTGTGGTTGAATTAGCTATACCAGTTTAGCTTATTTTACTACTCAAAGCACCTTGATTAACTATTTTTAATCATACTGTTTTCTGAAATGTGAAGTTTTTTCAACATGGATACAAGTCATACCTTTTCAGCTTCTGAAAACAATGCATGAAAAAAAAGACTGCTTTTCAAATACTGTAACTCTTTCCAAGTACTTGTGATCATCAGTTTTTAGCTCACTTGAGTTTTTCTGGTTTTCTGATCACATTTTGTTTGTCATCCATCTGTCCATCTGTAAACTTTTCACATTTTTGTCTTCTTCACTAGAACCGCTGGGCCAATTTCAACCAACCCTGCCACAAAGCATCTTCGGGTAAAGGGGATTCAAGTTTGTTCAAGTGAAGGGTCACACCCTCTTTCAAGGGGGGATAATCAAGAATTAGTGAAAATTTGGTGGTATCATTTTAAAAAAGTCTTATCAAGAACCACTGACTGGGCCCAAAAAGTTGAAACTTTCTTTACATAGACTAAGTGTAGCTTCAAATTTGTTAAAACTATTACCCACTGGGGTAGGGTGGGGCCACATATGGGGATCCAAAGATTTACATAGAAAAATGCAGGGGATTTTTTCCATCATAAATCTTCTTCTCATGAACAGCAAGGGCATTATTTTCGTCCGTTTTCACAAAAGGGACCTAGGGGACATTAAATCTCATTTGTCTGTCAGTCTGTCTGTCAGTCTGTACGTCTGTCACAATAAATTTAACCTTGGCCATAACTTCTGAATAATAAGAGATAGGGCTTTCATATTTCACATGTACATTACCAACAAGAACTTTCTAAACACACCATGATCTTTGAACCCATGTCCTTGACCTTGAAGTTTGACCTACTTTTCAAAAAAATTAACATTATTTTAAATGATCATTTTGAAAGAGAAAAGATAGGGCGTTCATATTATACATGTATATTACCTGTGACAAGACCTTTCTAAATATATCATGACTTTTGACTCTGTGACATTGACCTTGAAGTTTAACCTACTTTTCAAAAATGTTATATTTCCTTATAACTTTTGATTGAGAAGAGATAGGACTTTTATATTTGACATGTACATTACCTGTAACAAGATGTTTCCAAGCATACTATGATTTTTTTTACCCCTTGACCTTGATGTTTTACCTAATTTTCAAAAATTTTAACTTTGGTGATTACTTTTGAATGACATATGATAAGGCCTGCATATTTGAAACAATATATCATAAATAATGGCATCCCATCCACTAGGACACGGAAATCAGGGGACCACAATTCTTTGAATTTGCTTGTTAGTCATTTTGATATGGAAACATTCTCATATAGTGTAGATTCAAGTTTTTTATGCCCTGCCATGAATATGGCCGAGGCGTATAGTGTTTGTCATGTCCGACTTCAATAAAACGTCATATGCTGATACATACTGATGTAAGCTTTTCAACTGCATCAAAATTTTTGACCTTGACTTTTCCTTTGACCTTGACCTTGCTTTTCTTAAATTAGTGTCTAGATCAGTTTTGAATAAACAATTCAAGATATATTTATCAAACTTCATATGCTGATATATACTGCTGAGAGATATCAATTGCATAAACTTTTTTGACCTTGACTTTTCCTTTGACCTTGACCTCACTTTTTTAAATTAGTGTTTATCTACGTTTTAAATAAATCATTTCTAATATTTTTATTGAACTTCTATGCTAATAGTAAATACATACTGATATAAGCTTTTCAACTGCATCAGCATTTTGACCTCAACCTTTCCTTTGACCTTGACCTCTCTTTTCTCAAATAAGTGTTAAGCTCAGTTTTAAATAAATCATTCAAGATATTTTTATCAAACCTAATATGCTGATATGTATTAGTGAGAGCTATTCAACTGCATCAAAAACTTTTCACCTTGCACTTTCCTGTGACCTTGACCTCCCTTCTCTTTAATTTGTATTTTGCTTAGTTTTAAAGAAACAATCTAAGATATTTTTATGTAAGCATCCACTTATACATAATTTTGTGAGAATTTATCATCTATATCCATTTTTTTTTTTTTTTATAGATTTTAGTTTCAATTTTAAAGAAACTGTTCAAGATATTCTCATCAAACTTCATACACTCATACAAATTTTCATGTTGCATTAGTAATATACATTCGGCAGGGCATTTTTGTCCTATGGACATATTTCTAGTTTTCAAATCATGACCTCCGAGGATAGGGTCAGGCCACAATAAGGGATCAAAGTTTTACAGAGATTTAAAAGGAAAAAAAATCTTCAAAATTCTTCTTTTTAAGAACAACAAAAGCATGATTAATATGGAAACATTCCCAAGAAGTGTAGATTCAAGTTTGTACAAATCATGACCCCATGGGTTAGGGACGGGCCATTTTTTTCCTGCCCCTATTTGCTATCCACATGGAAATGCAAATTTTAAAACCATTTTACACATCCACAGGACAAAATCAATCATCTTCCAAATGATCATGATTTAAGGCTAGTGCATAAAATATAAGGGAAGTTCTGGGAACTAGGATGTTTAAACATGTTAAATATTTTTTTAAAAAAAATTTGACCTCCATTTGACTCCCAGGGGGAAAATAAGAATTCCGAAACCTTACTGCACATGCATAGGACATCACCAACCATCTCCCAAAAGATGATTAGGCTACTGAGTAAAATGTAAGAGTTCAGGGAACCAGGAGTTTTTGCATAAAAAACGTCATTTTTCGACCCCCATTTGACCCCCAGGGTGAAAATGAAAATTCCAAAACTTTACTGCACATCTGCAGGACACCACCAACCATCTCCCAAAAGATGATTAGGCTACTGTGTAAAATGTAAGAGGAGTTCTGGGAACCAGGGGCTTTTTGCATAAAAAACGTCATTTTTCGACCCCCAT